>NW_024581127.1:6127687-6397687 GCF_017639235.1 Corvus kubaryi | reverse complement strand
CCTGAGGTTATTGACCCTTTGGGTGAAGATTAATACAAAATTAAAGAACTCTCCTGATGACGGAGACCTTATAAAGGATAAAATCTGGACTTGGATTTCATAACTTTTACATCAAAATTTGCAAAGCTGAAAATAATCTGTCGTGTAAATAATAACTATGATTTTTTTTCTTTAAATATGTAGAGTGATTTTATAGGTCCAGCAATCCAGAACAGCTCCTTTGTTTTGTGTGTGTCAATGGTTTATTTCTATTTTCATTATTAAAAGAGCTGCATCAGTTTGTAACTCAGAAGCCATCAGCTAAGGTAACACCTCTCCTTAGCAGCGAATCTGCTGCATTCAGTATCATTCAGGCCATGGTGACTGGATGTATCACTGTGTAACTTCCTTTTTGAAAGGAAAAGTTGCTGCAGCCAGGGTTACCTATATGCATTCTTTGCAAGTAACAAGTATCTCCTTTGGTTTGTTTCTCATAAAATTTGGAAAACGCTGTCACATATCACCTATCTCAAAAATGCATTCTAAAATTTTAATAGCCTGTAAAGTATTACCAATATGTTATCCTGTTATCTGCAAAGATTGGAGAGTACTGAAAATACTGAAGACAGATGACCAAATACAAATCAAAGAAATAGGTAGAGAAAAGCAACAAAGCAGAGATCAGTTAGCACAAAGAGTTGACACAATGTAATCTGGACACCAAAAATATGGAAAATGAAACATGATTTTTTTTTTTAATGCAAACATCTGAAACAAAATTACTTAAAACATACTCAATGAGAGAAAGAATGCTACTGTCTTAAAGAGCCACAGTACTTCTCACATGTGAAACCAGTAACCACTATGCTGACCAGTGTCTTCTTTTTTCCTTCTAATTCCTGTCTTATTATTCATTTTTTTCTTTTCTGCCATCTTGTCTTAGTTGTTTGTGCTTATATAGAATGTGGGCTCTTTGCTGAAAACACTATCTTGTCCTTGTGTTTCTCTGGTGTCTGGCATGAATGCCAGAGCTGGTTTTTTCCACAACTATGACAATGCAGCCATTAGAAAATAATAATTACTGCACTGATCACAGCAATGAATTGGACAAGTATTTGTAATAGAACATAATTATCATCATAGACACACCATTGGTTTTGGCTGTTTATAAAAAACCAGACATATTATAGAATAGAATCATAGTCTTTCTCTTTGTACTCAGTATAAAACCAAGTTTTAAGCCACCATTAGGTTTTGTGTCACTCAAGAAGGAGAAGAGCTATAAAGCATGCTGTTTTGCAGGTTTCTTATTGATAAAATTCTACCCAGAAATGAAAGATACTTTAGACAACAGAAACTATCACAAAACTAGGGAAGGTAGAGCAACACAGAAATGGAACTATGATTTATATATATATATATATATATATACGTGTGGGGGTGTATATATATATATGAGATATATCATGGCTTCCTCTTTGCTGAAATGAGGGGGACTTGATAATGGCCCCTGAGTATCTTGGGAGTATAAATCCAAGGAAGAGAAGAATCACTCAGGATGATAAACAGAGATTTAAACAGCAGTAATAGGATTAAAGTAAGAACTAAAAAGTTCAAGCTGCATATCAGAGAATGTTTTCTGTTGATATATTAACAAATAAAGCATCATAAAAATGTTGTAGAGCACTTTTGCCTCTGGATTCTTGAAATATAAAAAAAGATAGATAAACTTATTCCCATTTCATTTGTGAAAAAAAAGAGGAATCCTTTCATGTAAGGAAAGGTGTAGCTCAATTTGTATATTAAAGACAAAATACACATAAGCACCATCTGGAAAAGAAGACTTAGCCAGTGCTCTGAAAAGTATCTGAAGTACTGAAGGTTGCTATAGACCACATCAGATTGGTCAGCCAAACTTCTCTGGCTGCAGTGGAGTTCTGCTAACAGGTTATCTTCCCCAGGTCACACATGAAGACCCACCACTTCCTAATTTGACTTCCTCTGCTTTGCTGGCAGAGGTGTATATATCATAGATCTCTAAAAGGATTCTGTCTGGAAAATAAAAATAGTCTTGCATATTTAATAATAATGAGGTTTTCCTCCTTTAGGTAGAACTTGATCTTCTGAAGGGAAGGAAAAAAAATTAAGAAGTGAGAGATGAGTGGGATAGTCACATGTTTTAGCCTGTCACAAATGTCATGTGAGCAGCACATCCAACTCCAGCTTCAGTCTCTGAATAATGTCAATAGTAATTTTTTACAGAGAGTAATTCAGAATCACTGAATCACCAAGATTGGAAGAGACCTTCAAGATCACCCAGTCCAGCTGTCAACCAAGTACCACCATAATCACCCCTAAACCTGATCCCCAAGTGCCACATCCAGACACCACCTGAACACTTCCAGAGATGGTGACTCCACCACTTCTCTGTGCAGCCCATTCCAATGCTTTGAGAACCCTTTCAGTGAAAAAAACTTTTCAATATCCAGTGTGAAACCACCTGGCACAAATTAAGGTCATTTCTTCCCATCCTTTCTCTTGAAACATGGCAGACAAAATTAAACTCCACCTCACTACAATCTCCTTTCAGGTGGTTGTAGAGGCGATGAAGTCTCCTCTGAGCATCCTTTTCTCCAGACCAAACAGCCCTAGCTCCCTCAGCTGCTCCTCATAAGACTTACACTCCAGATTCTTCCCCAGCTTTGCTGCGCTGCTCTGGACACCAGCACCTCAATGTCCTCTTTGAAATGAGGGGCCCAAAACTAAATACTGTTCTAAAGTTGTGACCTCACCAGTGCTGAGTAGAGCAGGACAATGCCCTGCAGATTATACTAGTCTTCTCAGTAGCCCAATGAAGATACAATAAAGGAATGGGTAGCTGTAATATACACATCTGGCAGAAAAAGTTGCAATTTTCTAAGTAGGTATGGGAAACAGAAAGCACTCCTGGTCATTGTTAAATGTTCTACTGATGCCATGAAGATTTTTGCCTTTTCTTTTATACCCCTCTTATACCTTTTTACAACTTCTGTACTCCTAGTGCTTTTTGCCTACATTCTTAGACTTGTTTCTCAAGCTAAGAGACTAAACATTTTAGAAGCTTCGTAGCCAGGGGTCAGTGTGCCCCAGACCCCAAGGTCCTCTCCAGAACACATTCTGTAAACCAAGATAGAACCATCCAGGGGAAGGTTCCTTGAGGAGGGGGGCTCACTTGAGCCTCTCATTGGGGAATCTTTGATAGATATGCTAATTAGTAAAACCTATAATGTTATACCCAATGTTGGGGGGGGTCAGAGATAGACTCGGCGGGGTGCATCTCAATGCATATGACCTGGACGTGTACACCTAAGGATCCTTAAAATAAATACCTAGGTAAAATCCCTTTTCCCCGTCTAACCGTGTATGACTCTTGATTTTAAGACCAGGAAAAGGCATCACTACCAGTAACATTTAAATTTCCAAAACTATGCCAATAATTCTAAGTAAGGAACATCTAATAAATCTCAGAGGTTTCACTTTTCTTTTCAGCCTTAATTGCCTCCTCCAAGCTGCTATGCTTACTTTACTTTTCTGTAGAATGAGCATAAACTAGACAGCTCCTGTCTATATCCCAGTCTGTACTTCATGTTAGCTGAAGCCATTAATATCATTGTCTAGACTAGTCTCATACATGCATAGGTTTTGTGCAGGTATCAGTGAGGCGTGTAAAAGTCATTTCTTATTAAAACAGTCACACAAATTCTGTCAAATGCTTTCATAGCATATTCACGTTCTTTTGTCAAAATTATTACAATATCACACAATTAATATGCTCATTAAATTATGTCCTTTTTTTGTATTACCCCACAGACAGTAATGAAACAATCAAATGTCATGATATGACATTATTTATATAATATACTATATTATATATTATTTTCTTAGGTAGTGTGTTTCAGAATTCCATTGAATTTTTGACTATATATCCTGAAATCTGATTAGATCCAATGGTGTGCACTGAAAAAAATTAGAGTTCAATGCATAAACCTGACATCATAACATATTTTCCCATCTAATTCTGACCAAGGGCAATATTATTTTGTAGAGCTTAGATGTGACTCAGCCTACAGCTAAGCAAATTGATGATTACTTTTTAACTCTACCTATGTTGTCCAAATGTAGGAAATACTTCACTGTAAAACCTTTTCTGAACACATAAAGCATAATCTATACAAATATATGTTATTTTTATATTGTACACTTGCATTCACCCTAGCTAGCTTACACAGCTTTATCTTTGCTCAGCTGGCAAAGGCAGTGTAACTTGCATACAAATAAATCCTCCCAGTAAAAGTGAGGATGCATACTGAAGGCATCATATCATATGCTTTCTCATTAGATTTCTGAATGATCTTCCTTATATGTCAAAGAGTTCAAGTAATAGAGTAATAACTAACATAACTTCCCTTGAGAAACCAAATGGAAAACAAGAATTTCTTACATCTTCACTATATCTTTGAAAGAAAAGAACTGCTCTTGAGTTCAAGCAAGGCCCACAGATAAGGGAACACCCTCTCTCAAGACAGAGAACAAATCTGATGAAAGTTCACTTGTATGTAACTGAAGGCAGAAATTAGAAATAAAAAGTGAAAATATTAAGCAAGCAGTAAACCCAAGAAACTGTTAAGAGCATAGAATTGATACAAGAAACTGAAGAGAGCACACTCAAATCTTGGTTCCCAAGTGTTGCTGCCTGCTTCGAGCTTCCCCTCCCCCTCCCCAAACTGAACTCCTTTGTTCCAAGCGCGGGCAAAACCAAATGTAACTCAAACTCTTTAGCAGTGTCTGATTCGCCCGTCATCCTGGGTCCGCCCCCAGTCCTCCCCTTTCCCCTTCTCTGAATAAAAGAGAGGACCAAGGCAGGGCCCGCCCTCTTTTGGCTTTGCAACTCTTTCTGCAAACATCTGTGTGCTTCTGTTTCTTTTGAAAGCTTCTAATTGCAGGAAATTAAGCAAGCTAAGAGCTATATTTCTCCCTCTTTGCTTCTGCTGGTGATATCAGCTTTGCAGCTACCATTTTGCCGCTTTTAGAGCTACTGAAATGTCAGATTGCCTGTGCTACCTCTCTAGGCTGCTCGAGGCTTTCTAAGGCATTAAACTACTAGCCTAGCCGGTAAAAGCTGTAAGTATACCCCCACACCCAGGACTAAGAAAAATGAGGTCTAGCTTTCAGGAGAAAAACCTCACCAAAGACCCTATCAAGGAATAAAATCTTACTAGTTTTATAGGTGTATTTGTAAACAGACATGAGGGAATACATTCAAAAGGTATTTCTGATTGAAATTCTGAAAGAAACAGGGGCATTCTTTATACCATAAAAATAAAATAACTGTAGAATAATTTGCCTTTAACTGGCTGATCCTAGCCCTGTACTACCCTTTCTGTACTTTTTCAGTCTGTGTCCTTCTGTGAGCAAGTGAGGGTAAAAGTTATTGTGTCAGAAAATATAACCTTTTTTCTATGGTGGGGCCTTTTCAGTAGGTGATTTAGTATCCAATTTCAAGTCCACAGCTACACCAGGTCTACAAAAGTATTGGTGAAATAGCATGAAGCTGAAGTCTGGGGGATAAGCAAGTGGAGGAGCAAAGGCAAGGGAGAAAACACAATCTAAACTGCTATCATATGGAAAACCACATTTCTCATTCTCCTAGACTACAGCCACATGATGTAGTGCTACTTCTTCAAAGGAGCTGACTTGAGCTTCCTTTGCCAGAAGAGTCACTGAAATTTAAGCATGGAAATTATTTGGCTCACCATTTGGATTGGCACTGTTTCTGTAAAGTCACTCCACGGAGAGAAGCACAACTGTGAGTGCAGACTAGGCAAATAGTGTGTGATGTAACATCCATCACCTGGTGAACTATTTTGTTCAACCAAACACAAGTGATATGCATAGGATGAAGTAATGTCAATGGACTGTCCAGAGTGGGAGAGTTAATAATTTAGCAGGGAGGGACAATAAGTGAGGGGAAAAAAGCACTGAATAGTTACTCTTTGTTTTCCTGTCAAAAACATGCATTTCAGAATCTTGAGATTTTTGTTCCTTACCAGAAGCAGAACACGACTCCATCCAGTCGTTAACTATGTTGCAGTCACATAACTGTGGCTATGGTAACTGTGATCAGCAAGAACTAGGGTGTCTAGATCTTTCAAAGGCTGGTTTGATTAACTCTATCCATATCCATACTAAAATGTACAAGCTGATATCTTAGAGGACTGGTATCAGTATTATTAATTTGGACAACACTTAATCAAAGCCTGTAATACTCCTTCTGCAAAAACACTCTATATAGAGTCTTTTCTGGGGCAGATATTTTGTATCAAGAAAAAATGCCACTAAATTTTATTTCCTATTGATCTTAAAGTATAGTACATCTTATTTATTTCAGGGAGCAAAACTGTTGAAACTGACAAAGGGATAAAATATTAAATACTTACAGCAAAAATAGAATTGGGTCCAAAGAGGTAAAAAGAGTAATGATGGTAATAACCTACAAGTTGTAGGAAAAAAGTATTCTAGATTGGAAGATTTGGATGGAAGAATCTACTGACTTAATACATGTTTTCTATAATATTATATAAGATCACTACTGTATCAAAAATGAAAAGGAAGCAGCTGAAAGCTACAGCATACTGCAAAAATACTTTGAAGATACTGATACAGACAGATAATATAAATCTTTTACTAAATGTGTCTCTCATAACATAGGCAATATCTTTTTGAATTTCATAACACAGCAAATTAAAGCACAATGACAGTCAGTGAGGTTTTTGAATCATTGTACTATGCCCTGATGCCATAATGATCTTACTATCATAAAATATAACTAAGTTAGCACACATTTATTAACTCAAAAGCATTAAAATTCTGTTAAATCACTTTCAAAAGCCAAAATCAAGATTTGCCTGGTTTTAAAGTATGTGATTTTGGTCTGTGGATGTTAATAACATAACTGAAATTCCAAAAAAAATCTACTTATTCTGTACTTAAAATAAGCAGTACCAGTTTAAGCAACTACGTATATGTGCTTTTAAATTGTCACTGGAATGAAGAATCAGGAAGGAAATGCCAAACTGTGTTTTTTAATGAATACACTTTAACTCTTTCTCCTCACAAAACCTGCTATGTAGATTTTAATATATCCCTAATATTTAGATGATCAAAGCTATAGAATAGTACTGCTGTCAGAGCAGTATAACATTACTAAAATCCTTAGAAAAACAGTTTTTCCGACAGTAGTTTAAAAAAAAAATCTTTTAATGATTTTGTGTTCTTTTCAAAACCACTGTAATTCAAAATTAATTTTAGCTTTCTTATTTTTTTCCTCAAATTGTTTATAATGAAGATTAATTTTAGCAAGACTTTCCTTCTGTCAGCAATGTCTCAGATAGGTACAATTCTTCCCTTCCAGCACCATTTTCATTCAAACTCCTGTATGGAGCAGCAGGCTGCAATTTCTGCATCTGTGCTGTAATTCTACTGTAATTCTTGCACAGAAGCCTAGTCAATCAACCCTGTCCTCCCCATGCTAGCCAACTGTCCCCTTAATACATCCACAGAATTCAATATGAATTGAATGAATAGAATTGCAGTGCTAGGGGGACAGTCAGCTACTACAGAGAGATGGGGTTGATTGACATTAAAGCATCTGTGCAAGGGTTATAGAAGAATTACAGCAGAGTCACTGAAATTGCACCCTCCACACCTCATGAGAGGGAAGGGAAGCTACAAGAGACACTATTAATAAATAAATCTGCCTTCCAACTAAAGCACCATCAAAACTCTTTTTTTTTCTCTTTTTGTATCCCCAACTTAAATTTGTGAGCAGCTTTTATTAACTATGTGAAAATTGGGTGCAACTTCAATTCTACAGTGGTTACAATTCTAGGACAGTTTTAATTCAAAGTCAGATGGCATTTTTTTAAGCCAGGATGTAGCTTTTCCAGTTCATTCTTTCCTTCCTCACTATTGATATAGTAGGAAGTATATGGGACTTGCTCATATTTAATTTTTAGGCATTTTTTAGTATCAGAACAGGAATACATATAGTATTGTTGTAAGGTAAACACAGTTTCTATTTTTCAGTTGTAAAAATCTATACAATTCTGTGATATGGTATTACTTATTTAAGTTGCCTGATTCTATTTTGCTTTAATCAAAAAGAAGGTATGTTGAATTTAACTAAACACTACTTCCTCCTTTATAGTGAGCCTTGCTCCAGATTTTGCAGACTTCATAATGAAGTTAAATTTTACAAAAAATCGTAATTTAGTCTTTCATTCTAGTTGCATATAGGTTATTTGGAGGCACTGATGTGAGAGTTTTATTCGGATAACGTGTAGGTGTTAGCATGTTCTTGTTAGCTTTATTATGAAGTTTTTCATAGTTGTGCCTAAAGATGAAATTCTTCTTAGTGTAATGCCACTGGCAATAGATGGTGATGCTCACACTCTAAGTACATTTTTGGTTTTTGAGTTCCCTATTTTTTTTATATTTTCAGACATAACTTCTTGCGTTTGCCTTGTTTTTCTGCCACCCACCAATAAAAAACAATTGTTTCATCATCAGTAAAACCTTAACATATATAAAACAATTTCTTTAAGTATTGGTACCTCACAAATATTTTTTTGAAGGTCTTTATAGACTGAGATGCATATTATGACATGCATTTCTCTGGATATACCTCTGAAGGTTTTCTGGATATACCTCTAGAAAAATTTTCGATTAAATTATCAGATTTTGAAAAAGAAAATGAAACATTTTATTCCACTGTGAAGGCTGGTGCTGGTATCTTATCTGGAGAGAATATTTAGGTTTATATTTATTTTTTAAAATACTTCTATAATATCTGTAATACTAAATCATTACCAAAAACCAGTTCTTTTGAGGTAACAGTATTTTTGGAATGATCTTAGAATAAATCCACTTAACAGTTTTGCAGTATTCCAAAGCAAAAATAGGTACAGAAACTGCTTTTCTGAAGTCAGTTACCATAGAAAGGAAGTATAACAATAAAATCCTTCATGAGATCATACTTTATTGATCTAATCAGCTTAAAACTGTATGGATTTTTATGTGGCTACATTTCTATTTTATTTAACTGAAACGAATGTCAAAAAAATGTATGAATTATTTATGCTTAATTTTAACATTGTTTGGGTTTGGTTTCTTTTTTCTTATAGTGATGTTGTAGTGGTTTGGTCAATGAAACAAATCATCCATTTTAGGCACACAAATTACATAAATCAAATGTACAATAATTTATATGAATAATGTAGCTCAAAAAAATATTTTGATCATGCTAAGAAAATCCTTACAGTGCTTAAAATCAGTTCTATCCTGTTCCAAGTGCTAAGTGCAAAACAAAGTGGACCAGAAGGAGAACAGTTAAGGTAATATTTTAGCTTGTCAAGAAAACAGTTTGTTAGAGATGAGAAGACTAATCTGTCCTTGCTCTTCTGTCCACAGAGAAGAGGAATAAGGAAGATCACAAAATTGCTCCTATTTGTAACAGAAAACCAAGGATGATTAAGAATGGATCAACACTGAAGACCAAAGACTGTGAATGACATCTTTTTCCATTGTTTGTTTGCTTGGGTATTTACCTTTCAGTTAAAATGAAAACACTTTGTGCTGCAGGAGGTGTATTGATAACTTCTATCTTCCTCTCAGTTGCCTTGAAGGTGAGAGCTGCATTCTGTCCTTGACATGCAGCAGACAAGGCATCACCTGGTATTCCCAAATCTCATATTCTCTTTCTAGTGAAAAGAAAATCAAACTGAGAGGTAGATGAAAACTCCTTCCTTAGGGAAACTCAATGTAGGAATGGACAGTCATGCAGCCTATATTCTATTTGCTATATTTGTTAAAGCACATCAGGATATTCAGACTGAACATTCATGCTGCCTGCAACAATCTTCTTGTAATGCTGGTTCTGTAACCGTCTTTCTCTGTGTCTCTTTTCCTTGGATATCCTTCATCAGACAGTGAGATAAAGTAAGATAAACACAACTTAAAGAACAGTGCAATAGTTTATTGGCTAATGCTCAAAGAACAAGTGACTGGAACTGATACTTTCTAGACCAAGCATTTATTTGCTCACAAAACCCAAAGAGACAACCAACAAATCTCGGTGACCAGGCAGTCATCTGCCAGATAGGGAAAGGTCAATCTTCATTGCTGCTTGTAAGACATTAATCATCATCATTGTGTTCTTTGAGGAACTTTTTAATCTTTTATATATTTTCAGATAAGTCATAAAATCCTAGAATATCCTGAGTTGAAAGGGACCCACAGGTATTTATTTTATTTAGTCCCTGAGCTGTTAATGACTGCTGTCTCAACAATAATACTATTGCCTTTTTTTTACCTTTTTCAGTATTCTTCTTTCCTGGTTGGGGAGTATGAAGATGGAACCAAATCTCTTTTCTAGGATGGCTAGAGATATATGAACTTTTATCATGGGAAAAATGGAATACATTTAAGGAATTTTTTTCTTTCGCATGAAATTTGGTCAGTTACAGGAAGACATTGACCCTATTCCTTGGAGATACCCTTGGAGATCTTTACTTAAAGTTTTTCTGGATACAGTCTTTAGCAATCTACTCTCATTGAAACTCTTTGAGCAGCAACTTGTACTACATGACTTCCAGAGGTCTCATTGAACCTAAATTGATTTATGATTCTATGACAGTTTCCAGAAAGGAATGCCCTGGAATAAATATCTGTTGAAGGAGACAAAGCAAAGTGCATAGGTAAATAGAAGGGCAATGAGAGTAGTCCTATAAAAATGTTACAGAGAGAGGAGTTTGTAAAGAAAACTCACAGAAATATACAAGGTTGGAAAAGACCTTAAAGACCATCTAGTTCCAATCCCCCTGCCATGGTCTGGGACACCTTTCACTAGACCAGGTTTCTCAAAGCCCCATCCAACCTGACCTTCAACATTTCCGGGGATAGGACATCCAAAACTTCTCAGAGAAACTTGTTCCAGGATCTCCCATCCTCACAGAAAACAATTTTTTCCTAATGTCCAATCTAAGCCTAACCTCTTTCAGTTTAAAGCCATTACTCCTTGTCCTATCAGTACATGCCTTTGTAAAAAGTCTCTTTCCAGTTTCTACAGGAAGTAGTCATAAAGATAAAGCTGTGAGAGATGAGGAGGAGACAAAAAGACAATAAAAGTTTTTTTTCAATAACTCTGCTTTCATTGCCATGTCGTCAAATTTTTTTTCATGTTATGTTAGCAAACAGCTTCTGTTCATGCAATATAGATAGTAGAAAAAATTTTCCCATGCAACCCCATGATTTTCATAACCTCCTAGATGTATTCATCATTCTTTATTTAATGCTATGCTTTGCTAGTTCAGATGAATACTTCCTTCTTCAAACCTGGATGAGCCTTACATAGAGGGAAAGAAGACCTCAGCTGAGGAAACAATATACACCTAAACAAGTCCACAAGATCGTGAAGTCTGGAAGTCTGTGCTATTGGAAACTATAAACAAGTTCAATGTTGTCATCCATGTTCTCCCTCTAAAGAAAGCTGTTAATGAGCAGTTTGTTATAAATCATACCAAAAACATTTTTAGGAAGTTGCTCAGTCCTGATCTTGATGATAAAAATAATGTCATTTAGAGAACATCTCATTGTCACTTAGGCTAGAAAGAAACATTAGCCTTGCTCTTTATGAAACTTGATGTTATGATTTTTTTGCTATTGCAACTTTGGAAAACGTTCAAAGGCAGAACCAATATTTCTTTCAAAAGGAATACCAGAAATCTTATATTCCCTGTATCAGTGTCATTATTTTATTTCTTTTTGACCTTATTTATAATGTTTTAATTCATTCTCAACCTAGAATATGGCTGTTTGGTTTTTCTTTGTATGTTAACACTATCAAGCAAATAGAAGCTTTCCTGGTACAAATCATAAAAATATTCTACAGAAATAAAATATTCTTAAATTGCCTTTGTCAGTGTAGTATATTATTCCCTCAAATATGACTGGTGTTCCCAGTCACACGATTAGGTGACTTTTATTCCCAGTCCAGTAATAGGAGGGTGAGAATACATGACTGAAGTAGAGGTTCTGCATTTTTTGGTCTACTCATCCTTCTTGCATCATATTTCTTTCTCTTTACTTCTGAGGCTGACCAATGTATTGCACGGTAGAGAACAACAGTACAACATTAACAGGACCTGTTGATCGTTTCCATATATATATGAAATAGGAGCCTATCAGATGTGAAGTAGATAACGAACAGTACGTGTCTCATGACTGTTACCCATACAACATAAAGGCTGGCTGGCGCAACACAGCCCAACACTATCTGTCCATGAAATTCTCTTTAGTATAAACTTTAATATAAGCCCATAAACAATGTAGAACATTATTAGAGGTAATCAAACAAGTGTTAAGTATGTCAATCTTGGATTTAGAAGCAGTGCAACTATATTTGTACAATATTTCATCCAACTACAGTGCCTGAGAAACAAATCTCATTAGCCCAGGCACAGCACTACATCAACAAATCTGTATTGGTTGTGGGAATCTGAGCTGGTATCGCTGTTCACTATTCTGCAACATCACATCAATGTATGAGTTCTGGTTGCTTGCTTCAAGCTGTACTGAAAATACAGAGCTCATGGATTCCTGAGAGTCATCATGAACTAGGAAATCAGCAGAGGATAAAAGAAAAAAAATTAGTTCAAAGTATACTGCAAAAAAAATCCTTAACCTCTCCTCTGCTAGTTCCCTCTGGACCTACAGATGTGTCTCACCAGGTCTCATGGACTTGTGCACATTCATACCTTAAAATGGTCTCAAAAATGATCTCCTATTGCTGGCAGTTCTTCCTTTTCCCAGTCTCTGCCTTTGTCTTTTATGACTCAGGTGGTGTTGCTGGAACACTTACTGGTGAAGACCAAGAGAAGAAAGTCATTAAGTACCTCAGCTTTCTCCATATCCTGGGTAACCAGGTCTCCTATTTCTTTGTGGAGAGGGTTCACATTTTCTTTAGTCTTCCTCTTATCACTGACTCATCTATAGAAGCTTTTCTTGTTGCCATTAGTGTCCCTGGCCATGCTTAATTTTATCAAGGCTTTAGCTTTCTTACCCTGATCTCTTGTTGCTTGGATAATCTCTCTGTATTCCTCCCAGGCTACTTGACCCCGTTTCCACTCTCTGTAGGCTTCTTTTTTTGTGTTTGACATTGTTCAGGAATTTCTTGGTTATCCACGCAGGCCTCCTTGTATTTTTGCCTGACTAAGGTGATCCTTGAATATTAAGAGTCTTTCTTGAGCCCCTCTTCTCTCCAGGGCTTTATCCCACAGCACCCTACCAAGAAGACCCCTGAAAAAGCCAAAGTTTGTTCTCTAGAAGTCCAGAGTAGCAAGTTTGCTGTGCATCATTCCCACTTCCCTAAGGATCTCAAGGTCCACCATTTCAAGGCTGCCCTTGAACTTTACATTCCCCACCTCAACAACTCCTCCTTGTTGGTAAGAAAAAGGTTTAGCACAACACCTTCTTGCTGGCTCTTCTATCACTTGGAGAGGGACATTGCCACCAACACATTCCCGGAACTTGCTTATGCCTTTCTGTGTTTTCCCTCCAACACAGAAAAATTTATGTGATATTGGGGCAGTTGAAGTCCCCTATAAGGTCTTGTGAACATGAGGCTGCTCCTATTTGTCTGTAAGGGCCTCATCAGCTCACTCTTCTGTTGGGGGGCCTGTGCCAGACCCCCACTATAATACCACCTGTCCCTGCTCTCTCCCATTAGTCCTGAAACAAAAGCTCTCAGTCTGCTGCTCATCCATCCCCAGGTGGAGCTCCATGCACTCCAGCTCGTCATTGACATGGAGGGCAACACTCCCTCTGTCTCCCCTGTCTGTCCTTCCTAAAGAGCCTGTGTCCTTCCATTCCATAGCAGCCATCCCACCACATCTCCATGACAATAAAATCACAGCTCTGCAGGTGCATATGTGTTTGTAACTACTCTTCTTTATTCCCCACGTACGTGCATTTCCTTAGAGGCATTTAAGTTGGGCCCAGGATGAAGCTGACTTCTTGGCTTCATTTGCAATTATTATTTTCAGAAAGCATTTTTAAGCAGGTAGTTATTTAATGAAGTTGTACAGAGGAAAAACACCTTACCTGTCACAAAACAGACTCAAAGCAAACAAAAAAGATAAAAAGTTAAGTCTCTACAGATCTAAGATGACATGACAAAAGAGGCACTATTAAAGTAGCAAGAGAGGTAAAGGGCAATAACCCAAATATTCTATATTTGAAATAAGGCATAGGAAGAATCTGGAAGAAAAGCATGTACAATTCTCTCTAAAAATAATGTAGAGACAAAGGCAAAGTTCAAGCACCCAAACCCAATTGAAAATATCAAAGAGGTAAGGTTTTCTCAGGCTTACATTTATGATACATATGTTTGTATATATTCACAGCATTTTGCCCTCCTGCTCCTACTTTTAGTGTTCTAATCATATATGCACCTTCAAAGTAGTTTGATATCTTTTTAAAACTAGCAGTGAACGATATATTTTCTTCTTTTCCTCCACAAGTATAACTCTCTAGAGAGATACTAGCCTGAAGCCCAGGGGTAGTGCTACAGTCTTAGACTAATAAATCATTTTTAATCAGATTGTTTGTATCACTGTAGTAGTGTTAATTTCCTTTTAATATCTTTGTGTCCAGAGAACTCACAGTAGTTTCTTTCAGCTTTCAGTTTCATCTTCTGAATTCAAAAGATAAACACATAAAGGAAAATCCCCCACATATGCAAAATTTGAAGTACTAATGCATTATTATTTGATTCAGCTTTGCATTTTGAGATTCAAAGTGAGAGAACCATGTTTTGCAAAACATAATTTTGAAAGAAAATTTCAAACTACACCAAAAACATTGCTTCTTTAGTATAAATGCAACTAAAAAAGCAGTTGCCTGTCATCTTAATTCCTCTCCATTCATCATTACATTAAAAATCTTGAGTTTTAATAATGCTGAAAACATTAGTAGGACTTTTTATCTTATCAGATCCTTGTCCTTGTTTCTGTTTGTGTGCATGCATAATCTAAAAATATTTGTTGATTTTTTTGTCATCAAAATATGTATAATATGTTCCCTTCTACAGTAGAATAAATGTACTAGACAACAAAAGGATATATGAAATCCCTGAAGAAGGTATATCCTAAAATAAATCAGAATATTATAAGAATAAAGTAATGAATCCATTTCATTATTTCTTGCAATGAGAACAGCAATCTGAACATTAAGAAGTTCAGAGTGTAATGCATCATGGACTTCCATATAGAGAACAGGAAAGCAATTCTAATAAATAGGCAGATCATATAAAAATGATTTGTATCAATATCTATCAGTCTGAACTCTGACAGTAGTGCACCCACTGTTTCCCCCAAAGTAGGCAATAATGAAAAAGTGTCTCTTCCATTTATGCATTAATTTCAGGACTGATTGCACCTAACCACATTGAATCTGTCCACATCCTTTTCAAGCATGGCAACTAATGATCACAATTCCTGTCATGTAGATCAGTGCTTCAACATCCAGTTGGAAATTGTCAACTCTGCATACTACAAATCTATATTCTGTCAATATTACAAATGGATAAGCAGACAGGTGCCATTTCAGAACTCCTCTCATACTGTTTTAAGCTATGCTGAGCCATTTTGTCAAATAAAACTCAAAAATGTGTTTCCCTGAGCTGAAGAGATGTTTCCCTGTATTTTCTACTTAATACACAATATTGCATCTGTCCATTTCCTGTTTTGTACCCTGATTCAATTTTTACTTTTCAGCATGGTACAACTTGAAGGTGTAATGTCCCAAAATTAAACACTGAGAAAATACCATAACAATTTTCTATACTAACTTTTCAGTTAGGCAACTCATACACAGAGGGCATCTAATGGATCTTATGAAGATCAAATTTAATATTTTTACAGGATGGAGAATTGAGAACAGTCCTGCTGAGAAGGACTTGTGGGTCCTGGTGCACAAAAGGGTGGACTTGATCCGACAATGTGCACTTGCAGTCCAGAAAGTCAACCATATCCTGGGCTGCATTAGGAGAAGGGGTGGCCAGCAAGTCATGGAGGTGATTCTTCCCCTCCATTCTTGTGAGACCCCACCTGTAATACTGCATCCAACTTTGATGTCCTCAGCATAGAAATGGCATGTACCTGTTGGAGTGAATCCAGAGGAGAGCCATGAAAATGTGTGGAGGGATGAAATATCTCTTCTGTGAGAAAAATCCAAGAGAGTTGGGGTTGTTCAGCCTGCAGAAGAGAAGGCTCTGGGGAAACCTCATTGTAGGCTTTGAGTACTTAAAAGGATGTTATGAGACAGATGCAGACAAACATTTTCTAAGGGTCTGTTGCTATAGCACAAGAGGAAATGGTTTTAAACTCATAGAAGGTCAACTTTTATTTGATATAACAAAGGAGTATTTTACAATGAGGGTGCTTTTCATTATTGCCTACTTTGGGGGAAACAGTGGGTGCACTACTGTCAGAGCTCAGACTGATAGATATTGATACAAATCATTTTTATATGATTGTTGCCCAGAGAGGTGGTGTATACCCCATTTCTGGGAACATTCCTGGTCAGATTGGACACGTCTTAGCAATGTGTTGTAGTTTAAGATGTCCATGCTCATTGCAAGGGAAGTTTGAACTAGATGACCTGTAAGGATCTCGTCAAACTCAAAGTATTCTATGATTCTATGATTCTATGATTTTCATATTTATTTCTCTTGCTGTCTTCTTTAATGACTTCTTAATGCCAAAAAAATAATGAAGAAATTAGAGTGAAGGGAAAAAAAAAGGAGAAAAAAGTATGTGTCAGGAATAAACTTGTGGGACAAAAAATATAATTACAACATAAGCTTCACTTTAATTATTATGCAGTACTTAAAAGCTACAATGAAATAAAATATATTTTATAAATTGCATAGTGTTAATCATGTCAAATAAGGGACATTGCAGACAATCTAGAAAAGGTCAGTGATGATTTACCTACTACAGTAAAAATCTACTTGACAACAGAATTCTAGCTTTTCTGAAGGAATAGGCATTAAAAAAGTTAGAGAAGAAGAATGAATGCTGTCAAATTAAGCAAAAAGAGTACTTACAAACTAGGAATGACAAAGAGATAATCATGCTGACATCAAAATATGTGCATAAAATAACATCTACTCTTAAAAAGTGTGAAGAGTTTTGTTTGTAATGAATATTTTGACAGATATGTCATACAGGTTTCACCTCTCCTCCAAATTTCCATTCTATTAACACAAAAGAATAAATGGAAGAAAAACATTTTTTGGTAGTATAGTAAGTGCACATATATTTCAAGATATATATGTGCTCTGATGGTTAAGGAGTATGTGGTCTGACCTTTTGAGTATTTTCTGATTTGTTTGCTTTGTATATCTCCTACCTCTGTTTTTAAGCTAAAACCCACAGGAAATTTCCATCGGATTTCTATTTCCAAAAGATATGAAATATTCTCTAGCTACTTAAAAGATGTTGATCTAAGACTCATAACAACAGCGTGAACAAGTGCCCTTTTCAGGTCACAGATTTTTCATGCAGAGAAGAGAGATCTATAAATATTTTTAATTTTTTTTTTTTCCAGATGGAAAAAATGCGTTCTCATTTCTATGCATATTAATTTATTATGTGATTGGTTTCACACTATACCACTGCCAACCCATATCAAAAACTGTAGAATAAACTCAACACCAGTCCATTTATCCATATCTATGTGTATTTGTGTTTGGGTACTTACATATATGCAGTCTCCCTGTCTGCCCATTTAAAGTCTGCGGTGGGTTAATCCCTGCTGGACACCACACCTGGCTATTGTTCCCTCCTGTATAATACAGGATGGGATCAAAACAGAAGGAAGGCAAGAAGGCTTTTGGATAAAGATAATGACATTTTAATAAATTAAGCAAAAGCCACATAAGTGACCAAAGCAGAAAAAAAATTTCTTTAAGTTCTTCCCGTTAGTAGGCAGATGTCCAGCTACTTCCTGGGAAGTAGGGCCCTCAGCATGCATTACAGTTGCTTGGAAGGACAAAGACCACAATCACAAACTTTCCTCTTCCTACTATTTTCCCTGAACATCTTACTGCTGAGCATGACAGCTTACAGTATGGAGTATCCATTTGGTCAGTTTGGTTGTCTCAGCTATGTTCACTCACAAATTCTTGTTCACTCCAAGCCTACTTATTCTGACAGAACATGAGGTGGAGAAAGAAAGCCTTGGTCTTATGCGAGCATTGCTGAGCAATAGATGAATTGTTGCTGTGTTATCAATGCATATGGGTTTCATTGAAGAAATCATATGCAATCCATATCATATGCATCATATATATATATATGCAATCATATGCATATATCATCATATGGGTTGCTATGAAGAAAGTTAACTTCATTCCACCCAGACTCATTTCAAAATCTCATTTCATATTTGTAGATGTGTGGAAAGAGGTAAATTTTATACTGTGTCCATCTTTCTAATTTTTACCATGTTGCACAAAGAGAAAATTATGAGACTACATCAAGAGTGAACCTAAAGATAATACTACACCAAGAAAAAGTTGACAGCCCTACTCAGCTTTTTGTAAGTAATCAGGTTATGGAAACCAGAGAAGAACCAGAGACCACAGAAGCAGGAAAGCATATGATCATATTTGGTCAGGACAGTGGGACAACCTAATCAGGTCTTATTGTCTTAGTGATCTTACCTTCTGTATAACTAGAAGATAGAAACGATAGAACTACCAAAATATACATATATATACATACATACACTCTTCTAAGTATTATATTAAATTTATACTATAAATATAAATGTTTTACATTTGGAGAATATATCAGTCTTTAAAAATACCATGGTCTTGCTGGGCATGTTGAAAAACAGGTGGACATTGCACACTTACATAAAAGGATGCATAGATGAGTTTTCAGTAAAGCTTCACTATGAATTTTGGGGCTTTTTTTTGTTTTACACTATCTGAAATAGTGAGTTATGTAGATGTTGAAAAATATTTCCATATCACTTAAGTTTAATGTACTTGTCTGTGACTCTGGAAAGACTTCAGAAGAGCTGGAACAATTGACATTGTGACAACTTCCTAAGAATTATCACTATATAGTACAGCATAAAACTTTGGAACCACTTCTAGAATCAGACAGATTTACACCTGCAAACTCTTGGACTTGCAACAACAGAGTAGATAGTCTTGCATACTTTAATGCCAAAGCAGGTAAGATAGGACAAGAACTAAACTTTCCAAACAAATCAGGGGTTCATTATGTCCTATCAAGTACATCCTTCTACTGTACAAGAAAAGGATGGCAATTCTGTCCCTTACTGCCAAACCCCACACCTTAGTGGAGAGCTAGTACCTTAAAATCAACAACAAAACATCAGAAGTATTTTGAGCAGTACAGAGAAATGATTAAAAGAGTCTTCAATAAGACTACATTATAACACAGGCTTATACTTTCCTCTCTGGCAAAATGGAATCTCTCCCAAATCCCAGCTAAAGATATATAGTGCAGCTGAGTTTCTATGATTATTTTAAGGAAAAAAATAATAAATGAGTCACGCCAGTCAGCAAGTCTTCTTTTAACAAACGAGATATTATTTAATATCTAAATCAAGGGGATTTTATCTCTGTTTAGACTATGTGTAACAATAAATATATTTCAAGATGATAAATAAAACATCCAGACTGAACACAAACCCTTCAAAAACAAAAGAATAACCAATATAAGAGTATCAGAATGTCATTGGAAAGTTATTTGATGCTTAAAGCATATTTGCAGAATGTTTCTGTAATTAGGTTTAGCAATTTAAAACATATTTTCTTTAATAATGAACCCTTAATCACAGAAAAAAGTAATAAATTTTGAAAAAAGAAGATAGGATTTTGTAAATAGGAATAAAGTAAATTATTCTAGTCATGGTTCTTCGTTTTCTCTAACACTCAAATATCAAAACCAGAGACAGAGCAAATAGCTCACCTCTTTCCCTTGAAAGTAATTAAAGATAAAATAAAATATGCCCCATAGCTGTCACAAAAATGAAAGAATGGAAACACAATTTCCAATTACAGAAAGAAGAAATAAGTTTTTCTATTATTAGAATTATGTCAAACATACATAGAACTTTCTTCTAATATAGAAAAGTCAACATCAGTAGCAAACGTTTTTTCGCTCCCTTTAAATATAGAGTCCAAAAGCTACATAGATACTTAGCTACAGTGACACTTGGAAAGCCTCTGGACATTTTGTTGTGTCCTACAGTCCCCAGTGCCCTTATTTCTGTTGTGGGAATAGACTATGCAGTCAGCTGATTCATTGTCACACAGAATTCGGTGTCTGAGGCTTCTAGTGCTAAGGAGAGGAGATAAAATTTATTATATAAAATTTATATGTGCACAGCAAGAAGCAGAGCTTGAGAATAGAAGAACAAAGATTATGTTAATATGCAGAAATTCTGATATCTTTGGTTACAACAAACGAGAAGAGATCTCTTCCTTCACTTACAGAGATGTTGCAGGTGGTGAAACTATTTTCTTTGCACAGATGTGAGACATCAGCCTAACAGACAAACTTTTTGAAGCAGAACCAAATTTCTAGGTTCATCAACATTACAGATAAAAGAATGACTCTAATGCAGCACTGAGGGATACTTTGCTAAACTTTAAATCCAATTGTTTGGGTTCCAGTCACAGGATAGCTGTTGAAATACAAAATAAAATTCAAGAACTTTCCCTGCGCATTTTTTTTCTTTTTCAGAGGGTGTGGGTTATGATTTACAGTTACTACTGAACTGAAAATATTCTGTATAGGCTGCAGTTAGAAATGGAGTAATTAATTCAGTAAAAATATAACTCAGGTCTTTCTGTACTACACTTTAACACTGCCATATCTTCAAATAAGTTATTAAATACATCGTGCAGTGCAAATCCACAGTAGACCTGCTGAAGTAAGGAAGACTAGGAAAAATCTAATAAAAGATTTGGAGAGAAAGACTACATAGAGGGAAGTGCAATACAGAAAACAGAACTGAGAAATTAAATTGATTAAAGGTGTTGAAGAAATGACAAAGGTTTGCTGCAAATCTGTAGCTGAACTATTAATGTTGTGTAGAACATGATATTATAGTATAGATGTCTTTATGAACCTCTTAAAAAACATGTAATGGCTTTTGTCCTTACTGATTCAGGAGCACTGACAAAGCCTTTCCTTTTACCAATTGTTCCAGAACACAACAATTTGTGTAAGGGAAGATATCTTGTGACCTTCAGACCTACCATAAAATTTTGAAATTATTTTGTAGCATGATTTGTGCCTACTAAATTTGATAAGCAAAATTGTGAATGGCTCAGTAAAAAAAAAAAGCTCCATTTTTATCCCTGCTTTCACACTGTTGTTTAGTGTGGATGACTGCAAGGACAGTTAAGATATACACAGCATATTCAGAATGGGGACAATAGTCCAAACTTCTTAGCACCACTCCATGATACTCTGCCCTTGTAACACACATGCCTCAGAGAATTTTCAGCCTGACACTCTATCCAGAAAGATGTGAGGCAGCTGGAACTCGGAAAGCTGGAAACACTGGAAATCTGAAGCTAAATAATCAAATAATAAAAACCTCACAAGTTGCTTTAAAAGAGAAAAATGAGAAAGGCTCATGGATAACAGAGAAGAAAGCAGAGAAATTATTGAGAGAAAAAGGCTGTAAAATTGCTGAGCATTCAGTGAGAATGGATTTTGTATCAAATAAATTTGAACCTCTTATTTTACTAAACAGGTAATCATCTTTTACTCCCCCATATATTTATAAAGGGTCAATAGCAATCAAACTCTATACGTTTCCCTGCTTTTTCCTAATTGCAATTTATATTAAACACAGAGTCAGCAGTGATATTGAAAATATTTTTATTTGCAACTATGTGCAACACTTTATATTAAATTATTACACAGTGCTGTAGGATGAAAAAAAGCATTACCTTGTCAACATGTAGCGCATACAGCACAGGAAGAGCATTGACCTGTTGGAGTGAGTCCAGAGGAGAGCCACCAGGATGACTAGAGGAATGGAAGAACCTCTCCCATGAGGAAGGCCTGAGAGGCTTGGGTTTGTTCAGCCTGGGAAAGAAAAGGCTTCAGGGTGACCTAATTGTGGCCTTCCAGTACCTAATGGAGACCTACAAAAAAAATGGACATTTTACAAGGGCTTGTAGTGATGGGATATGGTGGAAAGGCTTCAAACTGAAATAGAGTAGGTTTAGATTATGCATTAGGGAAAAATTCCTTACTGTGTGGTTGGTGAAGCAGTGGAACAGGTTTCCCACAGAAGTTGTGGATGCCCCATCCCTAAAAGGGTTCAAGGCCAGGTTGGATGGGGCTTGGAGCAATCTGTCTTAGTGGAAGGTTATGACAGGGGGTTGGAACTAGATCATCTTTAAAGTCTGGTCCCACCCAAACCATTCTGTGATTATATGATTCTACGAACATAAACTTATGCCCTTTTAAGTCCTGAATATCCTTTTCCAAAGGAATTCAGGACTCTTAGTTCTATATTACATATGTAAATTATATATGCACACCACACACACATATATAAATAAAGGCCCCTTGCAGCCTTTCTAATAATTATTCATAAAACTCAGTCTTTAAACAAGGTTTCTTTGAAGAAAAGAATGAAGCATTTCATGCAGCAAATCTCAGTGGCTCTTAACTGATCTTTTTTGCAGGAGGTCCATTTCCTTATTATTTGATGAGTAAACAGATTCTTCAGACTAAAATAGACACGAGGTCATAGTCTGTAATTTCTGACCTCCTGTAAAATATTACAATTTTATAGTTTCTTATGGATACGTAGAGGTGCTTGAATATCACTATATGACATTTCCTTCTCTCCTGCTAATTGAAGTATGTATTTTAGTAATTTCAACACACCTTGGATGTCAAATGTGAATACTAATACACCCTTTTTTTTTCTTCTGTAGGAAAGGTACATAAACATTATATGTATACATATGCATGATTACTTTGATTTCTCTTTTTAAAGATCCTTTCCTAAATCTAGCTAAATGCATGGAACTAGAAAAGCTTGGGGTTTTTTTCTCCATCAACACACATAGCATGAAATCATGTTTTCTCAATGTAGAATATTTTCTCATCCTCTGCTCTTCCCCATCTGCAAGCATGACCTAATATTCCCCAAAAACATAAAGACTTTTTCAAATTCACTGAATATTTTATTGGCAAATATATTCAAGGATAGGAAATTAAGGATCAGACATATGGATAATATATTTGAAAATTTAGGGCTTTTTCCCTTCTAGAAAATATTATCTGACTGCCATCTATAAGTATATTTAATATGGATGATGAAAAATGAAATAGAAATTGTATACTTCAATTCTTTAATTTTCACATGGGCTGTGGAACTGTTCCAGGAGCTGTAACCTTACTGGAGAGTGATCTTTTCTAAATATATAAGTGTAACAGAAATTATGTGCACACCCTGACAGCATAGAAAGAAGTAAGAGGTACTAGCCTACACGGTTTCCCTCTCAAGTTCTAAGACGTAGGGTGTTATTTATTTCAAAGTAATTTCTCTAGCACTAATATAACTTCTCATATATGAACAGGCGACAATTCTTCTCATATCATAATATTTTCACTGAATTAACATTACTTCATTGTGTAGTTACCTTTTGTGTTGTAAAGTCAATTTAGCAAGCCTGAGATATTTTTTCAATTATATTTGACCTAGAAGATAAAAGTCATGAAGTGATATAACATAAAAGACGTCAACTATTCTACATCCCAATTTACATAAGCATAAATTGTTGTAGAGTAGATACAGTACATAGAATGTCAGGTGTCTGTAAATACATAATGGCTATAATTCTAGAAATTTTCATTTTTAAGCAAGGCATTTGCATGTAGCTGTCTACAGATTTCCTAAAATTAATCTGGAAAAGAGAACAATTATTGAGGAATGAAGGGAAAAATAAATTAAATGAAAACATAATTTCTAGAGTATTTTAGAGATAGAAGTTAAACTTACGTAAGCAGAAGTGGTAGTGCAGCAGCATGCACCCACATATACTCAAATCCCTCATTTGGGTTGCTACTAAGCAATATACATCATGTGGGTGCTCTGAATGTCTCCTGAGATTATAGCAAATTAGGAGTAAATTATTCATTGGCATGCAGTTTGGAGATTGGTCTCACATGACTTACAAGCAATAGTTCTGATTAAAGAATAATAAGGAGAAATGAAAGAAAGAGTCTTCATAGACATGACTCTCAGACTCTTCGGACTCATTTTTTAAACCCCTATATTTTTCTCTTTTTTTGGTGCTCACTCAGAAGTGTCTTTATAAACCTAAATTGTCACACAATACTAATCATGCAATGAAGCAAAAGTGGATCATATACCCTTAATTCCACTTTATACAGGTAGTAGCATCGCCTTGAATAAAATTTGTTTTAGCCTACAGTCAGTTTACTGGTGTAACTAAGGTATATTATCCTTTCAAAAGATAAAGCTATAGTTCAAAGAAATAGAGTAGTTAGAAGATGTTTGAAACTTACGGTCTTACAGCAACAAAAAAAGATTACAATCTAATAGCTATTGTTAGAGTAACAGTAACACTAAAAATCAACAAGGAAGCCAATGAAATTTTTTTATTAGATATTGCTTATTCTGTATTAAAACAATATGTAACTCAATGTCCAGCTTTTTTCATGGTTTATTTAGTTTTTCTCATTTACAGTTTGGTGTTTCCTATATTGGTTGCTAACAACACTCCACTATATGCAAAAGTTTGAAGAGAGGTTACATTTTGGTACAACAAAAAAAAATGTTTATACAATGCTTACTTACCTGTCAGCTGAAGTTTGACTAAACCCAGCAGAAGGCCAGGCAAATATGTTCCTAAAATTTTAATATATGCCACAAGGAAATTGAGTATGCCACAAGGAAATTGAGTATGCCACTCTCCCAATCTTCTGGCCACCTGCCTCTACTTATTTTGTAATAAAATGTGAAATTGGTTACTTATTAATCCATAACAATGAGAGAAATGAAAAGGACTTCCACTAGAAAAATAAAGACCTTTTCACCTTTGACAGCAGCTTTTTGTTCAAAGGAAACAAAATCAAAAGAATCATTTGATACATATTGCTTATTTTAGATAGATATAGTCCAAAATTTTAGATAGATATAGTCTATACAGTTTAAAATCTGAAGTTACTTACAAGATTTCTTTGAGTAACATATACACAGAAGTTCACTGATAACACTGTTGATAGAAAATTACTTATAAGTTCAAATGGAATACTAAGACTGTGAAATGCTGGTCTCATAATCACTATGGCAGTTAATCACTGTTGCCAGGAATAAACAAACAAATAAGCAAATGAGTCATTTGAGTAATTTGATCTGCTTAGAAACACTTAATATCTTAATGCTACTGACTTAGAAATCTATAATGGAACAATGTTCTCAAAAACATAGTAAGCAAAATCTGGTGCAAGGTAAGTTAAGCTGTTTTAAGTTACCAGACTTCTGAAAATTTAAAATTAATGTGTAAAGACTTTTAAACATAGGGTTTAGAACTAGACTTGGAGGAGAAAAGTTGAGCTTTCCTCAGAAACTTCAGAGAAAATTGGTGTATTGGAGATGCTAAACTGTGCTTATCAAAGTATTCCTTACCTTGAAACATTTTTTAAAACATGCTGCATAGATAAACTATACCAATTACAAAATTAATTCTTAAAATGCTGATTGAGTCTATTTTGATTGATTCTATCAATTTAAAACACATGAGTAGGAATTAATTATAAAACTAGAAGTTAGTAACTCTTCTGGCAAAAGGAATCTTGAAAAAGTCATATTTTGAGGTGCAAACATGTTCTAAAGTTGTTATAAATTTTATGTGACAACTTGCATATAGACATAGCCATGGACATTGATTTGCATGTATATACTCATATGTCACTGTGCATACGTGCACAAACAGTATCTTAAGAGAAGAAACCCCACAAAAATTAATGAGTGGGATGTAATTAATCCAAGGTATTTGAATATAAAAATAAGATCCTTTCTGTAATTTATTCAACTGCATTACGTAGATCTGCATCTCTCCCTCACCAAAAAAAAAAGACATTTAAGAAATCAAAAGTAACAATGGAATTCACAGTACTTGGCTTAGGATAAAAATTATTGCAGTCACAGAAGTACATATAGATTTTTACTTTCCTATGTAGAATTCCTAAGAATTTTTGAAGAGCTGTTAGAAAAAAAAATCTTGACCAATTTTAGGCTGTATGTTCTTAGAAACGGTGAAAGGTTTTTTAAAAAGCAGAAACTACTAATTAGTAGTGCTCTACTAATTCTCTGTCAATACTTTTTTGGGTCTACCTGTGAGATTCAAACAATTCTGCCCTGGCATTTACTAATCTAGTCCACTCAAACTATTGAAGGACTGATATCATAATTCCATATTAATTTGCATTGACTGTAGATATAAAGAAAATATGTAGATTAATATAACTAGATTAATATAAATAATACAAATTACTGTGACTGTACTGTAAACACAACTTACCCTACTATGTGCACTAGTTTTAAGAGATTTCAGATACTGTTGATTAAGATGAAAAGATAATATACTTTAGTTCTATATGAATTTTCATATGAAATTTTGAGTAAGAGGCTAAAATGATACAGAATCAACATGTTGCAAGGGTTTAAAAGCTAGATTTATTGAGAGAACCTATGAAGGATTGTCACAAATTCTAGTACATTGGCTTTTTAAAGTCAAACGTGTATTAAAAAAATGTATGCTGTATTTTAATATGCTCCATTTCAGTCACATTTACTTAGACATGACGTACCACTTAATTCACTGAAGTCCTATGGCCTGTATTGTGTCACATATGAGACTCGATTACACTGTTTCTTCTGGCTTTATGACATATGAATCCATTAATAACCGCAGAATTAAGCAGTTTTATGTCTGGTAGTTAAAGACGTGTGACTGCATTAAAGGAGGCTAAAAAGTTACCATATTTCAATGTAAAATTCTTTCTAATGAACTCTTTACACAAGTAAAGATAATAAATAGAGTCTTTAGAAAGAGGAAACCTTCAGTGTACCTTCCCAAGCTACTTAGCTGGAGAATGGACTAATTTGGCAGCTTAACGGCACCAGTTGCTCCCAGTGGCAATTTGCCTCTATTGGGCAAGAATCAACATGCATAAACAAATTAGTGTGATGATACTTTGATAATCCAAGTGTTAGCATGATTAACTATTTCACTTGCTTGATTTGATTTTCTTTGCATATTTACCTCTATGTTAAATATTTCTTTACTCTGAAATCGCCTTATTATAAAATACTTATTCAAGTAAACAACTACAGATTTACTGTATTTTTAATTTTTTTTAGTACCCTGATGGGTTATATGTCAGAAACACTGGAAATGCAAAACATCATAAAAGTAAGTGAAAAATTTAGTCAAAATTTTGTATAGTAATTATTCTACCTCTATTTCCACTGAAATTGCATGTAATGAAACCTTCAAAAACTAAAATATATTTGTTTTATTCAACCTGTATCTTTTTTCTTTTTGCCTCTGGATGTTTAAATATTTTCAGTGGAAACACTTTGCAACCATCTGGTTCACAGGTGGCAACAAATTTCATTTAAATAAATATTATTATATTCTTTCTGTTCAAGGTTGAGTCAAGCTCCAGAATTAATGCACTTCTTTAGTGAAATAATGCAGCAAATAATCAATCTCCATTGGTATGGTATGGTAACAGTAGGGTGGAAAAGAATATTAGTCATTCTACTATCTTTTATATTTGCCCACTTTCTCATCTATCCACATTCTTTCAATCTTTTTTTTTCTATCAAGAAAAAAAAAAAAAAAGAAAATACACCACCAACAACCAAACAAACCCAAAACCAAGAGAAAAAAAGGCTCTAAATATAAACAATAAAAGACACAGGAAAGATCATCTATTATTTTAACTTTCTTTTTCCTCTACGTCATAAATCATTCCTTTTTTAATTCTTGTATTTATACAATATTTTTCAGAGCAATGATCTGCATTAATACCTGTGAAACATTTAGTTATACCAAACAAATAAATATTTTGTTTTTTAAAATTTAGCATTTAATGAATTATTGGGAAAAGGTAACTCACCAGATCATCAATTTTTCCATCTGCATTCAGTTGACTATGTGTGACTGCATACATATCCTTCCATTGCATTGAGTGGAGGCCTCGTTGAATGTTTATCTGGAGACTTTTCAGACTGATCGAAAAACGCACTTTAATACTTGATTGGCTCAGTGTTTGTTCAGCTCTTGATTCCACTCTCTGGATTGACTAAGTCTCCAACAACAATAATGGGAACTTAGGGACCTCCCTCCTGTATTTCCACCTAGGCTGTAGACATCAAAAGTTAGACAAGATGAATCCCACCCACAAGAGTTTGAGAAGTAATGTTCTTTTATGTTGACTGAATATTTTCAGTAATAACTCTCATGTGTTGAAAGTGAATTTTATGTGTAATTTTATTTAAATAATATTTCCTTTTCCAGTGGAAAAATAACCTAGGAGCATTCATTTACATTACTTCAAATATTAAGCTTCAATTTCATATACTGTACCTGAGTACTGTAGTATTTTATCAGTTTTTCTACTGCACCCTAGTCCAGCTGGAGAATTCTCATCTGAGACTGCTCTTCTAAAAGCTCCTCCTGTACATGGCAGTGTTTTTCTTGTGTGCAGTCAATCCCTTCTTCCAGTTTTTCTATGATTTGCAGGCTTTTTAAGCTTAAAACCAGGTTAGATTACATGGTATAATTTAGATGGAAGAGCTTTCATTCCTGCAAAATATTTCTTTTTCTAGAACTATCCAATTTAAACCAACATTTTGTTATATTGTTCCACTTATCTCAATGCTTTCCTTCTTGCGTATTAATTACAGGGATGAAAAGTATAAGCACTCAAACTACACTATTTTTTACACAGCTGTGTTAAATTAGAAGTAAAAATAAATAAACAAACAAAAAGATATTTCCCTCTATAAATACATATGCAAGAGAAGGGGAGGCAGAGAAAACTAGTTTTCTTGAGTTTACATGGCTTTATCAATAGAAAAGGAATTTAATCCAAACTTCCAGAGTGAACAAGAAAATTACAGTAGAGTAACACAGAATTCAAATATTGTCAGATTATGTGCATTTTTCCCCTTCAATAAACACCAAGTAGCCTATTCCCTTTCTCACTGAAAGAAAAATGAAAAAAGTCACTGCATTTTTTCCCATGGAGTCTCAGCTCATACAGAGAGATTTTCTGTAGATTAGGTGGCTCCTGTGAGTTCCCATGCTCATTTGCTGTTATAAATTGGTCTTTTTCACATTCCTTTATTCAAATGGCTTTGCTCTTTTTATCTTTGCTGATACCCAAGACAAGACACTTCACTATCTTGTTCTCCAAAGTCCTAATCTATAAAAATCACTTTTATGCCCCAATAAATACACACACATCTATACAAAATCCTAGTATTCTTAAAGAATTGAATTAAATTACACATCCTTAGCAAAATATAACATCTCTGAATGTAAATTGCTAGATAAGAGTTAGATGGTATTACCACAAGTATTGTTCATGAATTTTTTAAAATTTGTATTTTTTGAATTCAGGTATATTATTAGGTATTAAATAATGTAACTACTTTCCTCACTCCAAACTGAACGCTTCCCCCGCCCCTGGTGGATCAAGACTGCAACATCACTTTGACCAAGAGACCTCAAAATTTCAACAATCAGGTCTCATTTCTGGATCCACAGGTGGTGATTTTATACCTTTCTACTCTTATATTTCTTTATTTCTTTTCCCTTTTGTACATTTTCTCAAGTGTTAATTTTAAGTTTTTTATTGTTGGTTTTCTAACCAAAATGGCTACATTTTAAAATTTGCCAAGTACCTTATTTTACCTTAAATGTTCTAAAATTTACAAGTAAAAGTTTGATACTAAACCTCCTGAGAATTTTGTTGCTTTCCTGTGCACCACTTAAAGTAAATCAAGCAACCTTTCCCTTAAACTGCCAGGTGGACTGGGCCACAACAGCTGCAGAGGGGAAAAAAACCACAAACAAACAAACAAGAAAACACCCCAAAAAACCAAAACAAAATAAAACAAAGCCACTCAGACAAATTCCATTCATTTTTGATAGAATTCAAGGGGGGCTACTATTAATAGTAGTCAGCACTACAGTATAAGAGAACACTCAAGTCTGGTGAGAAATCTATAATGAAAAGGATGGACTTAATATTGTCATGTCTGATGATAAAAAGTTTCTACTTCAAACCATTCAAGTGTTTTCTTGCAGGTCTAAATGTCTTTCATCCTTAAGAAGGGCTCTCATGTAGTCCTAGGGATACCAAACTTAGAAAGAGAGTATATATTGCCATTATGAATTCTGACAATTGGAATATCCATCTGAAATGGAATTCCAAATGAACATCAATCAATTAACTTAAAATCAAAGGTTAAATCAAACAGAACCATGGAACCCTCTTAATCCTTTTCTTGGTTCCAGAAGAAGGTGCTTGCTGTTGCAGATTTTATTGGCGACAGCAATAGATGCCAATTTAAAGTCCATTTCTTCTAAATCTCTGACCATAATTTTGAAAAAAGTCAAGAAAAAGAACAAGATAATTTCCTATCTTTAAAAAATTCTTTTGAATTTTTGCATTATATTGATGATGCTTATCCTTAAAGGGCTAATATACAATACAGTTCTGAAAATTATAGACAAGGGAGTATTATGTTTATGTCAAGGTTAAGTTTCTTTCATTAGAGTTTGTTATTCACAATTTCATTTGGTGTTTGTGAGCAATAAATCCTTTGCACACTCACCAGTTTCAGTAAGATGATGACATAAACCGACCCCCCAGTTTTTGTAGCTTCATTGATTGCCAGGATGCCATTACAGTTGTTTAGCACTCTTCTGCCTACCACAAAATTTTCCATTATTAGACACACTTTTGAGTTCCCTAGAGCTTTGCCCATCTTCATGTGCTTGGATTGAAATTTTTTCTTGCTGAGTTTTTGCTCAAGGCCAAATTATCTTGAAAAGTGTAAATTAAAATAATATGGATATTTCAAAGGAAGATATTAACAAACAAATATATGAGAGTATGTGTATGCAGAGAGAGTGAGCTATAACCTATCTAAGTTCTACATCCATTCTGTTGAAGAGTTCTTCTGTCTTGGAGAAGGTCAGTGCTGTGCTCTGGCCCTTACTTGTCCTGGGGTTTTTTGCTACCTTACTTGTTACTTCCCTGTTAGAGAAAGTGTCTGCTGGCCAAATTTCTGTCTGATCTGATTAAGTCCGACAATACAGTGCACCAAGCAAGGAATCCCTTCACAGGTGTTCCTTTTGAAAAATATCCATATAAAAGAGGTGAATCCAATTTTACTTTTAAGTTGGGTACCTCCTAAAATCTCTTTGACTTGGAAGCAGGCTCTGATGCTGATTTTACTGAAGTACAATGTTCAAATGCTGATATGAATGAAAAAATATCCTTCACTCTACCTGAGTTTCCAAAACCTACAAATTAATTTTCATGTAATTATTTTTAAAAATCATGGACAGTGCACAAAATATTTAAGTCCAAAACAAGATCCTGGAACAAACTTCTAATCCATTCAATGGCAAATTCTGCATCTACAACCTACAGATAATGTCTCTATACACCAGCTAACATGACTTAAACTGAGAAACACGGCTCACATTATGACACAACAAACAAACCAACATAAATAAAGCCACTGATTTCAACACAATGGTGTCTGAGTGTTTCATAAATATCAGCATCCATGATATGAGAATACATCCCTATTATCATTTCATACATAGGCAGTTGAAGTAAAGGAATTTGGGAACATGGGGTAAAAGAAGGCAATTCACATTAAGCAAAAATAAAATGTGAAATTGCTTTCTATCAGAACTCTCATTTGGGATATATGAGAACAGAGATTAATTTCTCTTCTATTTTGAAGCAGTTTGAACTAACATCATTCCATGCTGATATAAGAGGGATTGCTCTCTAGTCTTTCTTGCAGAGTTTTCCCCTATTCATAGGCAAGTTTAGAAGTTATTGAATCACTGAGAGGCAGAAAAACTTGTGTGTGCTCAGGAGCTATTGTCCTACACTGCAATGAAAATGACCTTGGCTCAAATCCCCAGTCAGAGACCAGACACAACATTGTTTCCTCGTGTCTTTTGTTAATGCTACTTCACAAAGACCTTTAAGTGTTCAAGGCAAATTATCATTGGCTACAGTTGTTCTTGGCAAAGTTCAGTCTGCCGCAGATCAGACAGCAGTATCTCAGACTGGACATTCAGAAAAGTTTAGTGGTAGTATCTTCATTATGTCTGAGGGAAAGGACAGGGAAGTATCTAGTTCTCCAGTGGTCTTCATTGCACAACTACATTTCTTTTCCTAGAGTTTTCTTTTTCATCAACTATATAACTTCCTATTAAAAAAAAAAAACAAACAGGATGAAAGATTCAACTTACTTCAATGTATGTCCTTGATCAATTCCTTGATCACTGCTTTTCCTGTGGTGCTAAGCAAATGCCATGGCAAATGATGGAATTTTGGCATACAAATCAGACATTTTTAGAATTTGAAAGAAAAGCTGCTCATCTGAAGTTGCAAAGGTCGGAGGTTTTTTAAATCTATTAATTATGGAGAATGAAAAGAATTAACTTTGAAAGAAAACTGTGTTTACCTACAAAACTGTAGGGCTCTGAAAATTTTTGGCCCAGCTAAAAAAAAAGCAAAGTAAAATGTTTAAACCACATGCACAGAACCACAGGTTTGAAAACTTCTCAGTATTTTTAAGTCATAAGTCATAACCTATTTTTCTTTTCTTAGTATGCTGCATCTTTTAAATATATGCTTCATTTCTTAGTCATCTGGCCCTGTCCCATGTTGGAATTGCTCCCTGCTGTTAATTAGAGGTGACTATGATTTGATTAATCTCAAACATGTGTTATATATGCACACTATGGAAAACTGTATTCCATATTTTCTACTTTAAACATTTTTGAATGCAATGGAAATAAGCCAAACATTTTTTAAGGACCTAATCTTATCTTAATGAACAATATGGATATGATCAAAATAAGACATTCTAATCCATTTAAAGTGTTAAAAGTTCACAGAAATATGCACTAATCATGTACGGTATTTATCAATATAATGCAAACAAGGTTTCAAATGCATACCACCTGAGCATCGTTGCTGTCTGTAAATCTGAAGTTCTCTTCCTTTCTCTCCATTTAGACACAGGTTTGTCACAGTTTGACAATGTGCTTTACCTGACCCCACACTGTTGGTATGTTACCCATGTAGACTTTCTTTTGAAGACTCTAGCCATATATTTTTATACCTAGGAGCTAGCAGTCAAGGATGGCTATAACACTTCCTTATGATTTTTCATAGCTCTTGATATTGAAAGGTCTTTAATAACTAGAGTACAAACACAAGATCATTTTTTAGGACAGGATTATTCATATGCTTAAACTACATTTTGGGGTTAGTAATTATACAGTTATATAAGAAAAATTCAGTATATAAGGAAGTTTAATCATACGATTACATATTGTCTTTGTTTATAAGCATCTTTAAAGACCACTATTAAATCAAAAGTTTCAAATACTTTATATCACATTAATATAAGTGCCTATGCATTTTTGTGCAAATAAAAGCACTGTAAGTATTGCCAAAAGTTCACTAAAAGATTTCCTCAGGGTATACAAAAGAGATTATTTTTTAAAAGTTAAATGTAAAAACTTTACTTTTTAAAAATTACAATTATTTAATTTGGTGGTTCTAATGATTTTTATGTATAACTTCGTTGTTATTAATATAAAGCCTCCAGTGGTAAGTGAAATGTAATTCCAACTAATTTTTCCTACAGCTGTATACAAATCAATAACCATAAGAATTCCAAAGGAAAAGCATGTTGTACGGCCCTCCAAGTTCCTAATGAATGCAAATAAGCTGACCTTTCTTTGACAACTATGAATATGGTTTTTCACAATTTTACATTGAAATTGCTGTCATCAGCAATTCATACAGCAAAAATGGAGCCAATAGTAGTTGTAAATAATTATGTGTTACAAGAGGGTGTGTGGTACAGTTACCACAGCAAACAAACTTCATGATTGTGAGAATAAGTTACTCTAACATATTTTGTCAAAAGGGATCTTCAAAGAGAACACAAATGCTCTCTTTACTTGTTGGGCTTTTTAAAATTTTTTTCTATATCCTTGAAACCCTCTAGTTTTAGTGCTCCATTTTTATTGTTCAAAATGCAAATACCTTCACACCTTGAATTATTAATTGCTAACAATAACACCATTTTTATAGGCAGGGCAATGAGCCTGAAAGTAAAGGAAGATTACAGTCCAAAAAAAAAAAAAAGAAAAAAAAGAAGGATTCTTCATTTAAAAGGGGTAATATGTCCATGAAAATGCAATATTTCTCATACAATGATGTAATAAAACAGTGAATGAAAACAATGTATTTGATACAATGAGCTACTGTAGTACTTCCACATCTAGTATTTCTTTCTCACAAATACTCTCTGAATAGTGCTGGAAAAATTAATGTATAAATTAAAGCTATGGCATATTTTTAACATCTATTTTAAAATGAAAAGCCTATACAGGTTTAGGAGAAATTGAAATTTGAAGCACTTGCATTAGAGCATTGTAGTTAGAATATTTAAAATGTCTGCGAAAATGCTGTTTGGAATAGACCTGAAGAAACAGCAATTACATTAAACATGTTAATTACAGGTGCATGTTGGTCTTTGAAAAAACAAAAAAGATCAAAAACCCCAGAAAAAATACAATATTCTGGTTCATCATTCCTATTCAGCAAAAACTTGAAATACATATGGCTGAAAAGTAGCTGCCTCAACTGAACACTGTACTAATTAGGATGATTAAATTTCCCCTTGTTTTGGATACAGAGGTTACTAAATTCTTAGAAGTAATTTCATTAAAATCATTAGTTCTTTTTGTCCTATTTTTATGTTTTGCAAGAAGTAAATTTCTGATTTAATAAGCTTTGAATGCTCAAAGATCATAACGGGATATCAACTAATACTATGTTCATATAATATGTGTGATATTTTAAAAGAACGGTCCTTTCTTGACGACATTTCCTCAGGATCTCTACTCTCATACTTGTAATTCTTTCATGTTCAGAATGAATCCCTCCTACATCTCACTCAATATTGATCTTCAAGGCATTTCTTCCAATCCTCTCCCCAGTGTGGTCACTGAACAGTATAAAAGTTCAATAGGAAGATCAGCTGCTCATCCACTTTTTGCTAAAGCAATTTGTATTATGGATTTATTTTAGCAGTCTACAGTGGCAGTTGCTGTTTTTACTATTTAAATGCTTTGATTATCTGACCTTGCTTACTTTATCTTTTTAAGTGCTGTGCATGGGCTTTAAAGTTGATCAATAAGTGGGGATTCCTCCACCACATTATGTTGAAATCAATCCTGATTCAGACTATTTGTATTTCACTCTTATGAGTCCATCTGTCTTTCTTAATTTTATATTCTCTTTTCTTAACTAATTTTGTCTGCCACTGCAAATACTTACTGTCAGGTAGATTTCCATTGCAATCAATTCAGCTTTTCTCAGTCATAACTGGAAGACACAAATATATAGGATCAGATCCTATACTTGAACAGATAATATTTTTTTTTGTTTTTTTAATACATGTCATAGATAATGTGAAAGTCATAAACACAAATTTTTATTTACTTAATGTCTTACTTTTTCTAGTAATAGTGAGAAATTAAAAATCAAAATAAATGGCACAAGCTTATTAAAATACTTCAGATTTGCAATTTCTCTTAGAGAAAAAGATAAAGTAATGGAGTCAAGCAGCCTTCAACTATGTCACGATAAACCTTGGAATTCTGTGCTTAAATTTGGGAACTATAACTAGTTCTGAATTTGTGCACTGTAAAAAAAGCTCTAAGAAATACGTTGTTATATTTTGCATCTAATTTATTTAATAAACATTTAAAACATTTCAAATTTATTAGTTCTTAAAAAGTTTTAAAATTTACCTTGCCTAATTCATAATGAAAAGGTTAACACAACTGTAAGAAGCCTGGATATGTCAAAATGTTAGCATGGATATGTCAAAATAGAACAAGAGAAAGAAACTAAATAGAAAATCTAGAAATTCAGTTAACATGCTATGCACAGAGTCCTGAGCATTTAGGGGATTATCTAAATAGAACATATAAAACTTACTGAACTACTACTTTGATCTCATTTAACATCTCCACAAATGTTCAGAAGAGGGATACCATTTCCTCTTTCTTTAACTAAATCACACACACAAACACTAATTTGGATTTCCATTAAATTAATCCAAATTAAAATACAGTCAGACATTTCACAGTTTTCCTGTAATCCTTACATCATAATTCACTACTTCTATAACAAAACATCACAACTACAAAACAAAATCATGAGCGATCCTTAAAACAGTTTTCATCTTCAATCTTGCAAACTTGTGAACAGCTTTTCACATGTTTATAGGGTAATTGGTTTCACAAAACTGTGAAACTGTGACTTGCATTCACATATATTTGAAAGATTGGGGCCTAGGACGCCATTAAAATCTGATACTGCTATTACTCAGTTTGCTAAATAATACATTAATTTTCCAGGCATAGGAAGAAACTTACCCGCTTCTTCAAATTTTCTAGTTCTTCACCTGACTGTGACTATTTCTACTTATTCCAGGACCAGTGGACACCAAGGTCTTGAGAAAGTTGCCACTTATCCTCTTTCTTTGAAGCTGTTATTCTTACCTTTAAGTCTTCCACACTTTTCCCGATTTTTTTAAACAAAACAGAAATGATGCAGTCATGAGTTTGACAATGGTAAACAGAGTGAACATTTTGTGATGGATGGGAGAGTTTCTGCCTCCATTGTAGCTCCATATGGTGCACACCATCATGTCTCTGATGAGATGGGAAGGACAAAAGGAAACATGGCCACAAATATCTTAAGCACTGTTATAATTAGAAGATGTTAATAGCAACATAGCATAGAAAAAGTAGTGGGATGACAGACGTTTAAATTATATTAGGACCAGTGATGATGGGGTGGTGAATATTTAGCCTATAACTCATTATTAAACTTATGTCAAAAACATGGTTCACATGAAAGTTAGCACATAAAATACCTAATAATGAACAGTCACTAAATGAATAAAAGTGGATTGGGATTTTCACTGGTAATTTTCTAAGTGCATGAAACAGAAATGGCTTAGGCATCTAATGTACAAAGTAACCCATACTAAAGAAACCAGCAAATATGCAACAGTCATTTGCACAATGGCTCAATGCCATTTTTCTTCTTTTCTGGAAATTAATAGTACCAGAAATGAAAAAAAAAAGTCTTTTGAGATTTTTCTGTATAAGACTTCAGTATGTCTACATATATTTTTAAATTATTAGTAACTGTACTGAAATCCAGTCCTCTCAGTAATCTTACAAGCAATTTTAGTTAATGCAGGATGTCGCTCCTGAAAATGAATCAGATTTTACTGATAATTCCTTTCAGATTTCAAAGTGAACATTTTGTCTTCTCATTTTAAAATTTCACTAACTAAAAAAAGCATCTATTTCATTATGGGGCTGCTCTGGTTTTCCTTTTAAGCACTTCTGGAATTTGTGGATGTAGAGAGGGGGGGTTTCTTTTGCCAGAATCTTATCCATCTAGAAAATTAGAATGAAAATGCAAAGGAGGAGTAGAACTACTAGATGTTACAAATAGCATCTAATGGGGAGTTAGGAAAGATGTGCAACTTATTCAATACTTGCTAACACCGCTTGTGAAGATTTTTCATTTTATTGTGACAGCAGAGGGGAAATTTAAAGGAATTCACTACACCAAATATTATACATTTGTGCAGAGCACAGCTTAAAAAAGGCAAGTCTGTACTGTTTCTCTCAGGTGGGTAAATGTTAAGAGAGAAGAATCCAAGTTTCATGATGCAGCAGCACAAAGCTGGGAAGTGAAAATTATGTTGCAGCAGAGTCCTGAAAATATGACTGTAAAAGTTAATCAATAAAATGTCTATTCCTGTCTATTCACTAGAGGCCCCAGCTGCATAGCTTCACACAATCGATACTACAAATTATTACGATTTCCAAGTTCCCACTGGACATTCTGAACAAATCTTTCAGGTGTAACAGGCTTATAATGGGGGGGAGGCAAGTAGGGTGGAGGGCTGGGGAGCGGGACTGGGGTTGTGTTACCTTAGGTTTATTTCATCCAGGATAAGTATACAACAAACAAAGCCTGTGACTTCTGAAAACTTTCAGTTTTTTCCCTATGAAATAAATGTATTTTGGGCACCCTGTGAAATTAGCAGAAAATATTTTTTACTCTGTTCTAAAAGAAAATATTTTTATTCTGGTAAATTAATGAATATAAGGGACTTTTATTATTTTTAGATCCTAATTCCTTCTTTGACCATGTCCATGAAAAAGAACTTATAACAAGGACTTCACAACAAGGAAATAAAAGCATACAGAAATGGACCTTTCACCTCAAAGGCCTCACAACAGCTACAGCAGAATCTCAGGTCTCAATGTAGTTTTAAGTGACCAATTTATGCTGCGCTGCATTTTTCTTTGTATGATCCTGTGCTCTCGCCTTGATACCAGCTGCATTTGTCAGATTCACTAAGGAGGAAGGTAGGAAAAGTCCAGGACTGTATGACTTTGAATAAGTCAGCACCAAAGGGATGCTACTTTATGACACATGCAGTACCCTTCATAGCGACTAAATATAACCCTTATGACATTCCCTGTCCCAAAAGACCCAGGGGACTGAGATCCATTGTTCTTTCTGTCTCCCAAGGAACAGAACAGAGCAGGTACTGGCTGGCACAGCATTACTGTTTTCAGGTACAGAGTAAGATGTTGTTTTAAAGGGAAATTTCAATATTTAAATGACTTTGTTTTTAATTTTTTAGATTTATCAGTTCCACTTTATTAAACCTGTTGTTTTGAATTTGCAGTTTTAATTTTCCAGATTCAACAGATAATTTTCTTACTGGGATCCTGCAGCAATGAGTCATAGTACTTTTAAAAAGTACTGGTATCAAAAATTAAAGTCAAAATTTTACATAAGATTAAAAAAAAAATAATTTTGATAATCCATAGAGCTAAGAAAAGATTTCCCTTACTCAAAGTTTATTATGTTCACATGCTGAAGCAAAAAACTTCCAAAGTCACTGAATAAGTGTAGAAAACAGAACAGAAAAAGGTTGCTTAGTTAATAATTTTTGCATGTGAAGAGATTCATTCAAGTTTTATTTGTTCATATAAAGTATAAAAAATCTATTAAAAAGTCCTTCTGAAAAATGTTTTAATGATTATCATTTGGCCTTCTATTTCAGCATTAGTGAAACTTATTTCAGTGAACTTTTGCAAAATTCCTGCTCTCTCAAAAGCTATATTTCATGACACAATCAATCAGTTACAGCTGGGATTTTCAATTCCACTTCCCCCCTCCCCCTTCCATCTCACACTAAGTTACCACAATCAGTAATCCTAGAAGTTTGTATCCTTTTTTACTTTCAAATAAATATCTAAAAGATTTGGTATAAAATGGCATTTTGTTAACTGAGGAATAACTTCAAATGGTTAAGAAAACACACTATGGCAAAAGATTCAAGTTGTGTTAGGAAAGTAAATCAGTGACAGTGTTTTCCCTAGAGAAGTACTAGTAATATCTTTAGAGATATAACTACGGGTCGAAAACCACCAAGCTATTTTATTTAAAGAAATGAAGACACATTACTGAAGACAGTGTTTCTTCCATGAAGCTTTTCCCCGTCTTTAGTTAATAAAAATTAACTTAAAACATTTGAGCTGCAGCATGGATGAAGTTCCAGTCTAAGAGTCATTTACACTGAGCATACGTAATATTTTACTTTAGATGCATGATGTTTGTTGCATCCAAATTTAACAAGTCTTCCTCAGAAAAGATTTGCTGAGCTAATATTTGATGCTTGCCACAAATCTGAGATAAAACATTTAGCTCCAAATATTCAGTCCACCTCCAAATGAACAGACTTTCTTTTTGCAGACAACTTATGTTGTATAAAGTGCTCATCATGCTCTGTGATATTACAAAACAGCTTGAAATTCAGTCTGTATATATGGGGATTGCTTAATGTAACATAACTTTAATAAGAAGAGAATGACTGCATGAAAAAGAATCAAGTGAAGTGAGTAATTTTTAGCATAGTCTAAATCTCAATAACTCTAAATAATGAATCACTTTGTGGCTCAATATAAAATATAGTTAATGTTAAGCTAAATGATAAAATCTAATTTTTGAACATTGTTACTTTTTGATTAAATCCTAAGAGTTAGCCTTCAATCTAATAGATACGAAATTTGACTGATTAGAGCAAAAGTACTTTTTTCAGTGTAAACTCATCTAAAGTATACGGTTTGCTTTTTTTTTGTTTATGTTAGCAACTTCATATATGCCTTGCTATTGTGACTAAAAGTTCAAACACCAAATTTCCTTTAATTTGGTAGCCTCTGCTTAGAGGCAGCTTCTCTAACAAAAAAAGAAAGACAATAAGACCCATATGTAACCTTTGGTCTCAAAAAAGAGGAAGATGAGAATACCATTGACAGATAGCTAATAAACAATTACACTTACTATTCTATTTCAACACTAAAAAATATTAATTTTAAAAATAAACCAAACTCCTAATAATAGTATTTTTCAACACTTGATTTTTTAAGTGCAGAACATGTTTTAAAACATACATTAATCAATCATTTAGATTTAATAGTTTATTCGAGTTACAGAACACACTTACACTACCTCTTACCTGAGAGAAATGATTAATACCGTACATATTAAAAGGATTTACTGCTGACTTTAATGACTTCTGTTTTTCAAATACTGAAAAAGAAGTAACTCACTTGTAATCACTAATTTCTTCTTCAGAAGTTAGAATATGTTTTCTCAGGGTCTTCAGCTCTCCGTCTGTGATTTTCTACTGTTCTGTTCTTGGTGAACTGTTTCTGCTATTTGCTCACTTAGCTGCTCTTGAGTTGCTTTCAAGCTGGATTCCATTAGAAGAAGTTTTTCATCTTGACTGGCAAGTTCTTGGTCTGTAAGTTAAAAAAAAAAAAAAAAAAGCATTACATTTTAAGCTCAAGCCGAGTGATATTTTTGTTTTAAATGCAATGCAGTGCAACCCTCTGTAAGAGCTGGGCAAATACTGTTTTCCGGAGAAGAGTTTCATTCCATTCCCAATCTTGAGAGGAAAACATATTATAAATATATTAATAGCTGGCTTAAGTCCCTTCCATTGTGTTACAGTAAACTTAAATAAAGAAACTTGGACTCAATATTCTGCAAACATTTAAACTGCTACCAGAGCTTACTGTGTACATGCACATCCAGTACGTAGTTCATTCTAAAGCAAACACCTATTGCCTTTGTATTTTGCAACATAAGTCAATTTAGAATTCAAAATCACAATTTTGAAAATAAAGCAGTTTTATACCATTTAACAATAATAACATGTACAATTTAAGCTTGAAATCTTCAATTTCATTATATTTTTTCATGAATTACAGAGCACATACATAGTAAAAACCCGTTCTTTTCCAAGGTCATCCAATAGATGGCAATCTTTCCTTAGACCAAAAGAAACCATAGCCGTACACTGCCAGCTCTCAGAAAAATAAGTGATTTAAGACAAAGACATTTTTCCTTTGTTCTTTGTTGACCATTTTCCTAAAAGATATATGTACATAGGCTTTAATTTAAGTATTTAGCCCTTTGTATGTGCACACACGAGTTTGTGTTAGTGTGCAGGTGTATGTGTTCCTGCACAGACACAAATCCACGCACATGTATTTGTTTTTATACTCTTTCATAAATATATGGCTCCAGACGTATAGGCACATGTAGTTAACAGGTCTAGGATATTGTGGAATAAAACTAAGCATTAAAACAAGTGCTTCACAACAAGCATTTATTAGCACACAATTCCTGTATTATGCAGTATTCAAATTATTTTGAAATTTGACACCAAAAAAATCTTAGAAATTAAGAATCTTTTAGTGATAGCAGTTCAATAGGTATAATAACAGAGGCATTTATGTGATTATAAATTAAAACTCCTTTTTTTAATGTGCTCTAATATAATGTTAAAGAGTGATAATACACCAGACTTCAATGAAGTCAGAAAACTGTATTTCCAGGCTGAGATTGATAGAATCCCTTAAAGAAAAACATTTGTGCTCTGTTAACATGATTCTGCATTTATTGTCTTTAATGTCTGACAACGTTCACTGTATGCACACGATCTAAACTCAGCTATCATATCTTCCTTTATGAATTCAGAATATGAAGAAGACCAATTTCCTTATACAAAAAAATTGCTTTGTTCTTTTCTAATTGACAGTAACATAACCCAACTTCTCACAAAACACAGTGACAGTCACCATTTCCATGAGTAAAAATACTATATATAAACTGTTCAAATTTGTTCCTCAGAAAGGTACACAGCTAACATTAGCAGCTAAATGTTTAATAAGGAGTAGCTATGACCCACAGCTCATCTTTCCTGAGTATCAAGCAAATCCGAATGTATGCGAATCAATGAGTTAAACAGTTATTAGTGTCAACACGTGTTTAAAAAAATGTACAGCTTGAAAAACAATATATAACTGATTTTTCTTTCATATCTAAAAAAAATGAGCAATACTGGTAAAGTCAAGTCTAAGCTCTCATCATACAATAAGAATTATAAAATATATAAAACTCTATTTGCCAGTGAATTTTGGACCCATTTCTGCAATACATTTGTGAATAACTTTCGTGGGGTAGATGGTCTCACTGGAACCAATATGACTACTTATTTGAATAACATTATTTATCTGTGGGCTCCTAGTATTCGATCTGGGTTTGAAATCAAAAGAAGGGCAAATATTTCACATGTAACATAAACTTCTGCCATTAAAAGGTTTTCAGTTGTTGATCTGTTTAATTTTTTTTGTCCAGAAGACAATCCTTTGTATAACAAATGAAGTTTATTTAAATTTTAGAACTTATTAAATCCCTGTCAATTTTGTGAGATAGCATTGTCTGTATTATCCAGCAGTAGATTTTTAACAATGATTTAGAAGTTCTTAGAAGTAGTTTAGAGCTGTGATATGTTTTGTGGAGATGGAATTATCTTCCAAAATTTATTTTATTTCTATCTGCTTTGATTTGTAAGCAGATCCAACAACGTATTTTTTGTAATTGCACAGCTATTTAAACATACAAAAAGTGATTTAATCACTACTTTTAATAGTCAGGTTAACTCACAACATGTCCTGGTAAAAAAGGGTTAAATTATTTTAAGTTTACCTATGCCTTGGACTTGAGCCTTGGTTGATCCCAAGCCAGAGGCGCTAGCAGCTGCATGCTTTATTTACAATCCCTTTGTCAGACTTACAACTGCCCCAGGCTATAACATAGTGTACCTAATGTTCAAACTGGCAGGTAATCTTATGTCAAACATACTTCTTTGATTTAAAGTGATCAATAGATTCTTGTAAAGAGGTAATTTCTCTGATGTTTCCACCTTGCCTTTCTTACAGGTGATTCACACAAAAGCCTGCTTATATGATGTACGAACAATAAACAGAAAGCTATAATCATGTTTTTTCAGATGTTTCCGGTGCACAACGATTTTGGATCAATACCCTGTGTAATACAATTATCTGCAATGATCTGGTTGTATTGAAAAAGAATTTGCAGCAGACCTCTAGGGGGTTTTATCCAGAAACACGTATCTGGCAATGTTGTGAATAGTGGAAGAGAAAATTAAGGGGTTGACACAGGCTGTCTATTATGTTCCAAATGACTTCATTAATATTTTATTTGGTAAAAGTAGTATATTTCAAGCTCTACTATACTGTGACTTCAAAATATTAATAATGCAATTTCCTTTTTGCATTTGCCTATTTCAAAAACTAGTTCTAGCACACATGTTCAGTGTGAAAGCCAAAAGTATCAACCAAAAATTATTTAAAGCAGTTTATTGCCCATAATGAAATGATTCCTTATTTTTTCCATCTTGTTTTGCTTTTGTGTACACCACTCTCTTGGAAAAAAAAAAAAACTGTATTCATTAATTCACTACTGCTAAAGCTATTAACTTATCTATGCAGGGATTAATCATATTGGTTTAAAAAGTCACCAGAAATATTAAGAATTATATCAAATTTGTTAAGTTCAAATTACATTTTGCATTGCCAATGAATGAACAGGTGTTCTGGGACAGAAATACACGTTTTACCAAATTAATACAAGGATTATAGGAACAGAAATAGAACTACCAAAAAAAAATACAGTTGTGTTTATTTTGCTTTGATGAAGTCACAGTCTGTATCTGTAAATTTACCCTAGAGCCGAACAGGGAACCTTTTATATTCATTTGATTGCAACAATCATATGCCCATGTGATTGAAAATTCTATTCCATTAGACTGTACAAAATTCATATTTCTGTAATATTACTATTTTTGTACATTATTACCTGTCTTTCTGCACTGGTTATGCACACCCTGCAGTTACTGATTTAGCTGCTGAATCTCAGTTCTCAGTATGGTGGTTTCTGTCTCTGATTCTTGTCTTTCTGTGTGTCCTGGATACTGGCTTTCAGTTTCTTGACCACACTGTCAAGGTGCTCCACCTCAGCCACTTTTGCTTTGATACCTTCCCTCGCCTGCAGGAAATCAGCTTCCGACTTTCTCAGAAGGTCATCTCTTTTGCGTATTGCCTGTGAAGACAAAAAGCATTCCAAGAGGGCCTTTTATGATGTACTTTTTATACTGCATCCTGCTATTTTGAGCTATAGGATGCATGAGATTATACAGCACCTCATTAGCAATTGGGTCAAGTACCCACATCTCCTCTGGGATCAAAAAGTTACAAGGACTTTAATTTAAAAAAAAATCTGTTGAAGAAAAGATTCAGTATTACAATAAATACATCATTAATCAATACTTATAAGTTCAAAGGCAAGAAGAAATAGTCCATCTAATTCTGAGAGAAAAATGGGAAATGCAGTTTGATCTAAATGAATACTTTTCCTTTAAAAAAAAAAGGAAAATGTTTGATGACTTAAAAAAAGGAGGGGGGTACTTAATCTCTTGGTTCCAACTGCTACAGACCTCTTTCATTTGGCACTCTGGTGAATGCTGTAGGTTGATGTAGCCACAGGGCTATCCCAAATTTTAGGGATATCCCAAAGGAAAAAAACTACTATGCTACATTTTTTTCCCCCCTTTCATTGTTTAAGCATCTTATTTGTGTAAAAATACATTATTAGGCTCTATTTTGTTATTCTTTGAAGATGTCACACGCACTTTGGATTTTGGATTTAGAAGAGCCCTTTTCCTTAAGACACAGTGCCATGATTTTAATTTTTATCTGCACAGTTGTTAAGTACATGCTGCAAGTTTATAGGTATAAGTTTCATATCAATCACTATTGAGCATTCATGACTGACTGTGCTTTATTGGCTTGATGCCACACCTTGATTCTCTATCATGCTCCATCATGCTTCTTTTAATCTGAATATTTAGTACTCTTTCATGTCTTAATTACAGAAAATTGCGCACAGTTGGCACCATTTCTTGAAATTAATCCCAGAGTACTTTGTTTCTGTCAAGCACAGTCAAAGCCTTAGAGAATAATAGTAAATGTTATTGCAGATCTAAATTTAAATGACTGTCTATGTATTTAACTTAAGCCTTTAATTATTCGTGCTGTACTGTTTTTGGTTCAAATGTTAAATATTCCTTATTGAGAATGTAAAATTGTTTCAGACAGCTTGAAACCAGTGATGCTAACATGACAACAATTATTTGTATTAACATATTTTTTCAGGTGTGCAAAACATAACAGACAGGGTATAATATCCTGCTGCAGTAATATGTTTCCATTTCGTTCTGTTTATTTGGTAAATAATAAAAGGGTTCTAATTACAAGGAAAATATTGTTGGGAAGTTAATTCCCTTCTGTTGTTCCTTTTGTTTAACAAAAGATTAGAAATTAAAAAATCAACACTACTTCCTCATTAGCCGATTTCTAAGATGTCTGCAGATGTCTTATATCTTGTACATCTCTTTCAGAAACCAAATCAAAAATTCAGGGTTTGTTGATTTTTCTTGTTTTCAGTATACTAGTGAAAAAGCCAAAACAAAATATTAACAACAGAAACAATCAGAGTATCCTAAATGCTGTCACTGCTAATTGAAATTATGTATTTGGCAAAGTTCCCAAATAAGTAGAAATCATTTCTGCTTTTTGTGTAGTTTATTGATAGAGATACCATGCTATTAATAAAGCCCAAACCTTCCTATGAACATTTCTTGTGCAGGAAGCATCCACAGAGAAAAGTGAAAAGAGTAAATAAAACTCCTAGGCCTATGTACAATTTATCCCAAGAAAAAGTATGACAAGGTAGATTTCTGACATTGAAAACGTATATGAACGGGTTTTACAGGTAAAACTGGCAAATGCATTTGGAAAAAAAACCTGCAAACATAACAGAAGTAGTCATATTACTGTACTCATTTTACTTTTATCAGTATGCATTTTGTCAGCATTGCTATCACAAACTCTAGCATACCTTCAATTTAGAGACAAAACCCAGAGAAATATGTACTTACAAAATTTGTGATAAAATATTTTTTCCACGGAATTCATAACAAATGTGTATGAGGTAGTGCAAGCACAGCTCCTTCACATTTGCAATGTGATTTCTAAAGAGATAGCTGTTTTGCTCATTCTCATAGCAAAAGCATACCTGATCTTTTTCACTATAAAGTTCCTGGCATCTGTAAGGTCTCTTTCAAGCTGTGTTATCTGCTGTTCTAGCTGAGCAAGTTCCACTTTGTGTTTCTGCTAGGAAGCTATTACATCCAGATGCAGTGACTGCAAGGTCTTGTCTAGTTTTTCAATTTCAAGAACAGACTTTTATTTTTTTTCTGTTGGTCAAGTATATTAGCAGCTTCAGCTTTTTGTTCCTTTATGATCTACTCACATTCTTCAGCTCTGGAGGATTTTTCATTGTATTGATTTTTCAACATCACAAGCTCATGTTTTATATTAGAAATTATTGTACATTATACCAGATGTCCTGATTCAGTTATCTATCATTTAACAAACATAAATTGTAGCTCCATTTCCAGATTTCAAATGTTGAACATGTCCCTAGTTGTGATTTGTATTTTATTTTCAGTGAACAGAATATTTGGAAAGATTTATTAAATTTATATGTAAAAGAAATTTCTCATTTGTAATCCTCAAAAGCAGAGTTATATCTTCATTATATGCAAAGACACAATTAGATAATAGTACTATTATTCTGACTCCAAAAAGTCTATATAACTACTTGATTAATTTTATTTAATTCTGGTTGGGCTAATTAATTTCTGTGATTATGCAATGTTTTTATTTATCTTTTTTTAAAAATTCAAGTGCATAAATTCTACATGAGATATCCACTGTTGGATTTGTATTTGCCAAATCAGACTGAAGTTGAAGTGCAACATCCTCTCTCAGAAATCTTTTAAAAGTACAGGATGTATTCTGATGTGTACAATACATAAGATAAAACATTAATTAAACATGGATAAAAATTGCAGTGTTGGCTTCTGGTTTAAAAAAATAAAACTAAATAAATTGCCTTTTGAAGATAGTCCTCGAGTTTTTGAATTTTTAGACATATTGTTTGTAGTACTCTTTGGGAATGCCTGTTTCTTACGGGTTTTTTATGATCCCTCTGTGATAAAGACATCTGTCAGCTGGTCAATCATTTTCAAATGTTTGGTGTTACTAGGTGAGTTCAGTTATCAGGATGTCAGTGTTGTTCAATTTTACTGGTTTGGTAGTTAAAAACACGTCCAGTCATGTAATAGCAAAACATATATAAGCACAGTTGTGGGTGTTTCATTGTCATGTTTAACCTTGCTCCTAATCAAACTCTTCAGTTACTATGAATGTAAATAAGACTTTGAATGTCCCAGTTGTGGGCTCCTTAGATAAGCAATAATAATCATTTTTCTAAATCTTCAGTGATTAAATATTTAGAAGAACTGATTTTATTATTCTGGATATTACTTTTCTTTAAAACATGTATTCTGTTTCATTATTTAGTAAACACTAAAGTGAAAATATTAACCAAATATGTAAATGCTGTATCTTTGCTAAAACTTTTGCCATTTCACAGCTTCATAGTTAAGACTGCGTTCTTGCTAAAAAGGACAACATTAAAGGAAACTCAACTAACCATCAAATTAGCTATCCCAGAGGGTTAATTTGTATGCAATTTAGAGAAGAAAACAAGTTTGAAGACAACCAGAAATTACTCTCAGACTGTTTTGCTAGGTTCTATAATTGATTTTTTGGACAAAGGATGGACATAATTTCTGTGGCTTCCCTGGATTTTCTCTTTCAGCCTGGGAAGTCAACACTACAGAGTTTCTTAAAATTCAGAATTACTTCAGTTGTTGTCTAGGAAGCAGTTTGGCTATTTATTCAAAAAACTGTGTTACAAACATCCCTCAGCAAGCAATTTTGAGAGAGAGAAAGAGAGAGAGAGAGAGAGAAAGTTCCAAGTTATTTGACCATTTCTTTGAGATGTCATTTCTTTGAGTTCTTTTGAAATCTAACTCACTGAATTCCCTTTGTTCAAAGAACACAAAGAGCTATGTGAGAGAGAGTTTAAAAAAATAAATTTTAAGGCTAATGCCCATTTATTGTTTGTTCTTCAGAAGTGAAAACGTGTTAGGATCTAAGACAGCATGTGGTATTCATTTAGCCCTTAAGGTAGTTTGAACTTGCTTTCAGTAGACTTACAAAAAAAATCCAAAAACAAACCTGCTCATGAGTATTCCTCATGAGGAATTCCCAGTTATTCCTAAAAAGTATAAAATATGATTCTTCATACTCAAGATCACAAGCTAATATTTTAAAGTTAAGAACAGCAATTTTTTCTGTTCTACACAGGACAATGAATTTCATCAAGTATTTATTTTGTCCTATAGCTTTTCCTCTAGCTGATGCTTATTATTTAGAAACACATGTAATTTAAAACTAAGCAATTCAGGTGCATGAAGAATCTACCCTATCATCTGGTAGGCTTGTTCAACATCAGTTACACACACTGTTAAAAGAAAATGTCACATTTTTAATACAAATTTTTCTAGCTTTCTCTCATCACCATCCTTGAAACTCATTGTCTTCTTCAGATGGAGGGCCTCTAGTACTAATTTTCTACTTCTATAGTTGCTAGGGATTGTGCAAAAATAAACTCTTCTTATATTTATACAAAGATTAATGTGACCAGATTTTTCTTGTGTCTCTCAGTGAGTTGGTTCTCAGGCCTCAGATCTTTCCAATAACTCTTCTGAAACCATGAACATTTGCTGTGCTATTCTTCAAAGTATCAGACAATCAATAAATAAACAATATTGAAGTAACAGCATCCTCTGTCTTCATACAAAAACTGGTAGCATCTCTGTAACTGTATTAAAATTTTCCATAGTTATAGATCAAAAATCTTGCCAGTACTGTATCCCAACAAAAGGAAATACTAAATTACATAAAATCATAAAAGCATGATTTCTTTCTACCATAATTTTCTAAAATTCACAGCTCTGCAATGATGATGTATTTGAGATCTCAACAAAAACTCAAAAAATCAGTCAAGAAAAAAATCTAAAAATTGTCATTTAGCACTTCAGCATTTTTCTTTTCATCTACACATTATATCAGCAATAATCTTGTCTGCTTCCAGACCACTGACAACATACAAAAAGAGGTCCTTCTGCAAATTCACTAATGCTCCATTAGGTTATATTTACAAGTTTATCATATTTGATTTATCAGGGCACTGTTACTGTATTTGATGCATCCTACAGTGACTGTGCATAGTCAAAATAAAGGCCTTATTGAAGGGCTGAAAAGAATTTTCTTAGTCTCTTTCACTTGAAGTCCTTTTGATGTATGGTGATGAATGCTCACCTGCCCACCAAACTGCCAAGAGATTTTTCTGAAACACATCTTTTTGTCTGCTTCCTAGTTTTCCTCACACAGATGCTTCCTTCATGCTTACCAGAAGTACGAAAAACATTGTCCCAGTGGATGGGCAACTAGTTGTAACACAATTAATGCTGATGATCCATGAATGTATTTCTGATAGCTTTTCAGTGATGATCTGACAAGGTGTCAGATGCTTGACAAGATGTCAAACACCCTTCCTGAACCAAATGCCCTTATCTAGATGGTATTTCAGTAAACTTGATTTTGACAAAAAACACAAAATAAAGTTTGGATTGTATATGGAAGATGACCCAGCTGAAAAATCCCCCTGCATTTTTTTTTTTCCACATCTGATAGCTCCAAGTAATCTCCTTGATCTGGTTTATCCTGTGGTTGGAGAAACAGCAGTGTCTGAACAGCAAATGGAAGAATCACAAGGAAAAAATTCTGCAAGAGAGATGAAGCAGCTTTGCCTGGGACATAACTGCCACCTGGCTACTCAGGAAACCACAGACCTATTCAACTTCTAATCAGACACAAGCCAAACATGTTTTAAAACTTTCAGCTATCTGCATAATGATGGATCTTATCTTCCTCCTCAATTAACAAAAGAATATCAGAGTTTAGGGTTTTCCCCCTTAAGTTAATCGTATTTTCAGAATGCTAATTTTACTTTCTGCATATTTATTTATCAGCTATTTGTAGTCTCCTGTCTCTTATCATTAATTTCCATGCTTTTCGTCTCTAACCAAGGTGCTTTCCAAAATAATAAATATGTAATTTTTTATTTTAGGAGTGTGAATTTACACACAGTAAAGTTTCATGAAAAAATTCCCACTTACTATTTACTGTACTGGTCAGCCTCTATCCCTGGTGAATCCAGTGACTAGATAGAAAACAGCAGGGGAGGAAGTAATTCTGGTTTATAAAATGACTACAATAAATACCTAATAAATAATTATGTGTTAAATGTGGTTTATGCTCTACACACAAACAAAACTAAAGATAAAGAGGATTTGCTGCATTTCAGTTTGAGATGTCATAGGGAAAAAAAGGAAAGAAAACATAAAACAAAAAGCTAAATGCTTTTTTCAGATATTTTCTGCAGGTAAAGTCAAGACAACTATTACCTTGCTTGCTATTGTCTATTGTGTCAGAGGAACTGTGCTTGCTATGCAAGATGCAAATCTGGTAAAGCCTTAGTTTTCCACGCAATCTACTAAGCATTAAAAAAAATATGAAAAATTAAGATAGTATCACACTAGAAAACTCAGATTCATTTTTATCCGATGTGTACTGAGTTAGAACTGTATTATTTATTCAAATTATCATCCAATAGCTGATATATTAATAAGATAGAACTATTAGGCATGAACTCTGTATATATGCGACTTCAATTAGGTGGGGTTTTTTTGGAATGGCTTTCACTTCTAATGGTTAATCTGAAGTTGTACCATGTAAATGGTTTATCTGAAACTGAGTAGCAACCTTGTACTTGTAGGAGCCTAATTCTTTGGAATTATTGCAACAATAAAATAATGGTATCATTGGAAAATTATGCTCCAGGTAATAATATTAGTTCTGATTCAAAAGCTTTATAAGAAATTCTGAAAATAATTTTTTTCAGGTTATTTAATGAGAAGCATCCATCAAACAGAATTTATTATAAATTTAGCTTAAGGAATTCTTTTTAGGTATATGTTGAAGAACATATATATCGCAACATATATAGTTGAAGAACTTTTACAAAGGTCTCGTTAAACATCTTCATTAACAATCTGGATAATGGGGCAGAATGTACTCCCTGCAATTTTGCTGGTAACACAAAACAGAAAGAGTTGTCTGATACACTAGAGGGTCAAGGTGTTATCCAGAGGCATCTTGACAGTCTGGAGAAATGGGCTGACAAGTACACCATGAAGTTCCACCAGGGAAAGTGCAAAGTCCTGCACCACAGGAGAAATAACCTCATCTACCAATTTATGCTGGAGGGTGAACATCTGGAAACCAGTTTTGCCCTGGGGTTCCTGGTGAACACCAGTTGAACGTGAGCCAGCAATGTCCTTGTTGCGAGAAAGAGGAATGGTGTCCTCATCTGGAGTAGGCAAAGGATTGTCAGTGGGTTGATGTAGGCGATCCTTCCCTTTTAATCAGTGCTGTTGAGGCCACACCTGGAATGCTCTGTCCAGTTCTGGGCTCCCCAGCACAAAAGAACCATGGACATACTGGAATGAGTCTAATAAAGAGCCACAAATATGATTTAGGAACTGAAGCATCTCTCCTATGAGCAGGGACTGTTCAGCTCAGAGAAGGGAAGGCTCAGGAGGTTCTTATCAATACCTGTGAATATCTGAGAGTGTAAAGACTCTTCTAAGTAGCGTTCAGTGACAGGACCAGAGGCAAAGGCCACAGACTGAAACACAAGAGGTTCCTTCTGAGCACCAGGGTATTTTTTTTCACTCTAAGCACTGGCAAAGGTTGCCCAGGGATGTTGTAGATTCTACATCCTTGGAAATACTCAAAATTTGTCTGGACATGGTCCTGGGCAACTGGCTCTAGGCAACCTTACTTGAACAGTGGGGTTGGACCAGATGAACTTTGGAGGTCTCTTCCAACATCAACCATGCTGTGTTTGTATGTGTTCTTCCCATATGTGAGTTATATAGTGCTCTTACGTGTTTGATGAAAAGTTTTTCATTCTTCATAGATAGTGTCCTCAGAGACTTGTCCTGAATGGCAGCGAATTCCAATTTCTTACCTTATAGAGCCATGAAATACTAGACTCGAAGGTAATAAACACTTTTTGACACACATTATTTGTGCAGAGCTAAAACTTTTCTATTCTAGGTCTCAGAAGAGGGAAAACTTCCTCAGATTATGTCCTTGCTTTCCACAGAAAGCAAGAATGGCACAAGGAAGGCAGTTGTCTTCAAACCAAGAACAAGGTCTAACTTATCAGGAAATGAAGATTTAATGTCATGACTCAGTTTGAATTCAATTTAGAAGAGCTCATTATTTAATCACATTAACTAAGAGAATCCAACTGATGTAGATAATACTCATACAGAGTTATATGCATGTAGCCACTAACAGGTTTCTAAATCTTTCACTTGTAACATTTTGCTGTGACTTCCTGTCCACTTTGCACGGAAAACTCACGCATGACTGTGTGACAAGCAAATCACAATAAAGACATATATCATTAAAGTGTCTTTATGACCAAACTACATAGCATTTTTTATTAATATGTTTTTCTAAAACTAAATATTTTTGGGATGACTGAACAGTGTGCCCTTTTAGAGAATTAAGGGAAACGTTCCTGAGTATCTCAGTGTTTCAGTGGACATTGTTTGGGAATAAAATACATTTCAAATTCTACAAATTAAATATCAAAATATGTGCTCAAGATTCTGTATAAAATATGCATCTAGGCCCAAAAGAAATAATGATTTAGTCAAAACTTCTCCTATTGCTAGCATTTGTTCTTTCTGAGAGTTATGTATTAATATATTTACTTAACCATAGATGTTTTCTTGCCTAATTAAACATTTCACTAAAGTATTTCTTGATTCCTCATTTTTTTATGGGTTCTACAATTGTCTTGTCCTTGAATTATACCTATGATAACATGGCATTTTTGTTAGAAGGTAGTAGTATTGCAGTTAGAAGCTTTGGTCCAATAATCATCCATCCTTAGACTTCTTTTTTTCTTTAAGAACACCAAAGAGCCTTTTAAAATATGTAATATCCAAGTTTCCTTATATTGCTCAATGTACGGGAAAATAACCACATTGATAGGAAGAACTGCAAGGGAGGGGAGCATGCACAAAACAATAAACTCAGTGGTGTTTTCATAAGTTAATTTGGAGGGGCAGGGGGAAATCTCATTGATAATTAAACAGTTTACTACCATGAGGAGATAGGTGCTCTGTTAGAACAGTTCATTTAGGACGTATTTCTCAGCAAAAATTTGATCCTTACTCTATGATAGCTGTGTTGTTCTAATCACTGTGTGCAATTGCACTCCCATCTCAGTTAATTAAAAAAACCCACCATGCTTCTGCCTCAACACCGCAGCAAATCGAAGCTCTCAAGGCAAGATCAACAAACTCACAATGTTGACAACGGAAGGTGCCAAAACAATGTGTAAGGAACAATAATGATGCCATCAGCCATTTCCAAGTAAGTAGCCATTAAATCATTATTACCTTCATTTTAATGCACAGTACAGCAGCATTGGTTTCAGATCAGCTGTCACTTCAAATGCTATTTTGCTGCATGTATATGTACTTGAAATTGAAACACATTGGAAAATACATGACAATTTTGAAGGAAGTTCCACCCAAAATGGAGAAAGTTTTCTTAGCTCTGAATCTCTGAGCCCTTTCTATGATAAGTGTAATTTTTATAATTTATATATAATCATAACGTATTTATATCAACAAAATCATAGAATCATAAAGCTATAGAATGTTTGAGTTGGAAGCAACCTTAAAGATCATCCAGTTCCAGCCCACTACCATGGGCAAGGACGCCTTCCACTAGACCAGCTTGCTCAAAGCGCCATTCAAACTGGCCTTGAACACTTCCAGAGATGGGGCATCCACAACTTCTGTGGGCAACCTGCTACAGCGCCTCACCACCCGCACAGTAATGAATTTCTTCCTGATAGCTAATCTTATAGTTCTAATCTTCCTAAAAATATAATCTAAACACACCCTCTTTCAGGGTTTGGTTTTGGGGTTTTTTCAGCCTTTGTCTCATCAGTAAATGCCCTTGTAAAACAGACTTCTCCAGCTCTCTTCTAGGTGAATGTATGCTGTACATAAAGACCAAATGAAGTATATACCAGTTATATATGAATCTCTTGTTCATGCTCCAGTTTCTAGTTTACTTGCTCAACTTGATTTAGTTGGTCTTCCTGTTCATTGCATTTAACATGCTGCTTATGTATCTAACTAGATTTTTCCCTTTCTGGTCCAGTTTACTGACCTCAGCCTTCATAAATATTCAGATGATAAAAATGAAGATAATTAATTGGTGAGGTTCACTGGAGCAATGGGTCCGTGCTTTCAAAGTTTTCCTTTACTGTTTAATGTCTTTTCCTTTACTGTTTAATAGAAAATAAATATCTGGAACCTGCAAATGTTTCTAATTAAAAACATTTACATTTTTCATCCATCTCTTTATGCTGGAAATTTTCTTACGAAAAGAAACATTGATATTAAGAATCTCTCTGTGGTTTTCATTTGCTTAAAATCCAAAAAACTTATTCCTAGAACATATTGAGATATTTTAGAAATTACGGTGAAATTAATGATGAAATTATTTCATTTTAATTGAAATGTACACATTTTAATTTAAAAAATGAAAGACAATAAATGAAAAGAGAAACGAAATAATATTCTATTAAATAGCAAAAGAATTAATATATTTCATTGATCAAATTCACCAAAAGTGATTACCTCATTTACTCGTTGCATCAACAGACAAACTGAGTGTCAATCTGCTTTACATTGAGTTTGATGGCCAAATTCTAACTGATATAAGCTAAAGACAGGACTTCACATGAATAATTAAAGTATACAATGATCAGACAGGCAAGATGGGGAAAGGGAAAACAACTACCTTAAAGCAAAGGACAGCTCAAACTACCTTTTTCTTTAATTTTACTGTCAGATTAAAATTTCAAGTCTAATAGTACTCAATTGTTCAACTGACAACCTAGGAAACATGTCACCATAAGAAGGGAAATACAGTGGTGCTTAAGAGATTAGCAAGATGTCTGGATAAAATTTGAAATCTCTGAAAATAAATTAAGAAAATTGGGTTATAGATTCTAAGACAAATTACCTTCTACTGTTACATTTTGTAGTATATATTTAATTTCACTTTTCCACTGCTTGGAATATAGGGATAGATATTAAGCACAGCCTGCCTCTGCAGGATTTACTGATAGTGAAATGCAAATATTGCCTGTTTTGAAATGTCATTACTGTTTATATATTCACAGCTAGATCAACCATTGCAAGCCAGTCAATATAAAGAGATACAAGACAGGTTTGATTTCCTCATAAGAAAGTTATACTGTTTCCACCACTAACCATATAATACTTCTAACTTCAGGTGCTTTTAGTAAATTGGATTGAGACAGCCTTTTTGCACTATTGTCGTATTTCTATAGGTATACTACCTCAAAAGAAAATGAGAGGGAAGGAATTGATTTATTCTTTGTCTGATGACCAAATTCTAAGCAATTTCTAGGAAGCAGATTATTACAGCTGACTGGAAAAAACCCACCAGTTGGGTGGTTTTTGCTTACCTTTATATGTACTGGACAAGAATTTTCCTCTGACGAACAGATGAAAATTAAAATTAATTAGCCTAGTGCCCAGTATATTAGTAGGAAAGGTGTTTCTTCTGTCTCCTACCTAAAAGAATATTAGCTGCTAGTAAATAATTAATTTTAAAAGGAAGTTACAGTGGTTGGAAGGAAGAATATTATAATACTCAGCTGGCATAATTATGTTCTGCAAAAATGGACATGATTGAAGCATGTCATCAACATTCATAACAGCCTTGGCATACCCTGCTAAGGAATGAAGCACTGCCAGAGTGACATACTGGTATACAGAAATATAGAAACTAAGACAATAAATACATTCCAAAGAAATGAAATGTTCATCCAAATAATGACAGTGCTGTGTGCAAAATCAGAAGATAATGCTTGAAAAGCACAAATTGTTCCCCTGCAAAGTTAAATCCTCTTTTGCTTCCTTTCTGTAGCTCCTCAAAGAATAAATCAGTAACACTTGGTCTTGACACTGTGTGCTTGAATACCGAAAACAGAAAGACAAAACTATAAAAAAACAAATGTTTGTATACTTTCTCTTTCAAAAAAGTACAAGGCTATGAAAAAATAAGGTAAGGAGTTAACACAAATATCTAGAAAAGTACACTAAACATTCATAACAACCTTGGCATACCCTACTAAGGAATGAAGCACTGCCAGAGTCTGACATACTGGTATACAGAAATATACTATAGGTAATGCTTATGCAAAGTAAAATAACATAATTAGCACAAATTAAAATAGTAAGACATTAATTTTGAGGTTTTTTAAACTATGTGGCTTACAAACACTTTAGAAAGGGCTTTTGCTGCCTATTGGAAATTCTCTCTTTGTATGCCATGTTCATCAAAAGTGTAAAACCAGAAGGAGCTCACTAGAGACTACAAAAATGTAGCTTTTCCCAGGTATTTCCATGAAGAAGCTGAGATAATCATTGTCAAATCTAGGATTTCATCTTACAGGCTTAACTTAGTGTTGCCTGTGCTTGATCTTCTCACTCAGATCATTGATAAAGATGTTAAACAGAACTGGCCCCAAGACAGCCCTGGGGAACACCACTCATGGCCACCACCAACTGGATGTCATTTCATTCACCACCACTCTCTGGGCCTGGCCATCCATCCAGTTTTTACCCAGCAAACAATGCACCCATCCACACCATGAGCAGCCAGTTTCTCCAGGAGAATGCTGTGGGCAATGGTGTCAAAGGCTTTACTAAGGCCCAGATGTACAACATGCATTGTGTTTTCCTTCATCCACTGAGTGGGTCACCTTGTCAGAGAAGGAGATCAGGTTTGTCACACAGGACCTGCCCATGCTGACCAAGCCTGATGAACTGGTTGTCCTGTGCATACTGTGTGATGGTGCTCAAGCCAATCTCCTCCATAACTTTTCCTGGCACCGAGGTCAAAATGACAGGTCTGTAGTTCTCCAAACCTTCCTTCCATCCCTTCGTGTAGATGGGTGCACATTTGCTAGTGTTCTAGTCCACTGGGACCTCCTTGGATAGCAATGACTATTGGTAAATGATTGACAGAGGCTTGCTAAGCACTTCTGCCAGCTCCCTCAGCACATTTGGGTGGATCTGAAGGGAAAGCAGTTTTCCATTATTCACTGGCAAATGATAAGACATATGAATTGACATTTCTGTGAGTATTTCTAGAATTTAAAAAATTATTTCAGTAACTTCTGACAAACATAAATAACAAATACATTTCCAAACCTAATTTGTGGTGAGATTACTCTAAAGAAGTGTTTGCTTTAGAGTTGCTCTGTATGTTTATTCACCTGCTATAAAAACAAAATATTTGCATTCTTAATTAAACACCCCCAAAGTTCAACTTTTAAAATCATTGCATTGTTGCATTTCAAAGATTTTGTTGGTTACTACTACCCAGCAAGTGACTCCTGAAAGAATTTTTAGTACTATGTCAGTATACATTCACCATAATGGTAGTCTTGGTAATTCATGTTTTTTTAATAAATTTAAAACTTCCTGAAAAAAAGCAAAAAAAACTACAAAAACCAATTAAAATAAATTCCAGATTTCAGTTTCTTGATATTTGAAATTTAAAATAATAGTTATATGGCATTTTAAAAGAAAAATCTAGACATAGATTTTAGCTAATATAATGCTAAAGTTTTCCTGCTTCTAGTGCAGTATTGGAAAGAACTCGGCAGTTTTCAACTCCCAGCCTAAAAGTTCTTGTGTCTAAAGACTGTATACACAATATTTGAGATTCATAACAGATTTAATTTTCACTATTCAGTCTGACAGAAGTCTGACTTCAAACATCACTTTATAGAAACAGCAAAGAAATTTTATACACTTTTGACTCTCAACTAACACATTGTAAATAGCAGAATTTTACAAGAAAAGAAATCAGAGATTACAAGGTTATTTCCTCCTAAGTCCTTACAATTAATTATTTTTGAGGGGAGACTCATCTGGGAGTTTACCTAATTATAATCCGTTAAAATTCTCCTTGTCAACCTTATTAAAAAGTAGAGCTCATTTCCAACAGTGAAATGTTCCCTCAGCAATGTCTAAGAGAAAGCATCCTAAAGAGTAAAAAAATCAGAAAATTACTTAGTGATGAAAATTTTATATCAGCCTGCATGTTAAATTTTTATATCAGTCTGAATCAGTAAAATCCCTTTTTTTAATGTAAAAATGGGATATTTGATACAATCAAATATACAATTAAATTATATGTTGCTTTTTGCTTTAAAACTTGACTTTAAATTGCTATTGAGTGATGAAGCAAATGAAGTTGCTAATGCTGTTGGCCAACTGATAGGTGGTAACTCAGTAACTTCTGGTTGTATGTTGAGAGAAAAAAATGCATTATTTTGCATTTGTATTATCCAGTGTGGTTTAATTTCATTCCAAAAATTATCTACTTACACATTCTCATTTTAGTTCAAGTTCATATATACACTGGCTGAGCACTCTGTGTGTGTTTAGTATAACAGAGTATAAAGTTATTTAGTATAAAGTAAAAGGGAAAATATTAATATTATTTCAATCAAATCAGATTCAAACTTGTTTATTGGTTTATTAAATATTTAACTGTCAAGCAGTAACCTATACATTATGATATGTATCAGCAACACAAGAGATACACCACAGTACTACAATATGTTATCACACATGTCCAAATCTCTAAACAGCCTTCCATGAAATGCAAGCTGGGTGCCTCCATGCTGGCCTGGGGGTATCCACAGGGATGTCATGCAGCCAGGTCCAGTCAGAGCTCCCAAAGCCACTGGGCCACATCCACCAAGGTCATGACACCCCTGTTACTTGTTGTGCTCTCTTTTTTTCCCCACATTACAAGTCTCAGAACTTCTCTTCTCCTTCTTATTTCTTTTCAAGCTGACTCCTCTGTTTCAAAAGTCCCTGAAGTTCTTTTGTTAGTATTTAATCCCACTGATGGTCATCTTCATCTCCATCTCCAGAATTATCAGTCGGTGGTGAATAGTCTGGCTGTCCCACTCATCCATCCTGTTATTCTTACTTTCCTGCCTTTTTCAGTTGCTGTTATCCCAGCATATTGCCAAGGTTGGGCCATGCAGGCAACCCCAGTAACATGCTGTGTGCCCCAGATGGCAAATTTCTTGAACAGCCCACCTGAAACAGATCAGTTTTCAGCTAAACTTGAAAGAATTTGCTGTGATTGCTATTTACACATTGAGGCTGTAATAGTAACAGACAGCAGAACTGAAAATTAAGGACTGAAAAGAAACTGTTTCTGGCACTTGGACAAAAATCAGAATGGAATCTGTCAGAGTTGTACACAAAGAAACAAGAAGAAGAAAAGGAATGATTAGAAATGAGTGTTACATTATCTACCAATAACTCATCTTTAGTGTTTTTTAAGAAATATGGCTACCACATAATGCTATTGTAATTGAGGGTGTTTTGACCATCATCATAAGAGATAAAGACTGTTTAATTTTTGAGCTGGAAACTGATGTTTATCTAAGAATCCGTGATTGTTAAGCACTAACTTTCAATATGGTCAAAGAAAAAAGAGATTCATAAAGAGTAATAAATATAATTAGTACTTCAAAGAGAGGCATGTCCATAACCTGATGGATAATTACAATATTTGAAAAATGGAAAGCAAAACTGGGGTGGAAAAGCACAGAATTAAGCATACACACAGAGAGTATTAAGAAGTCCACAATTAAAAAAAAAAAAACCAGCAAAAATCAGGATGCATTCCCTTGGCTGTAATTTTAAGGTGAATGACACTGTTAAATATAATATGTAGATAGTCCTTGAGGTTAGCCAACAGTGCCATTCACAATACCAGAGTCCTCAGGCAAAGATTGACAGGATAAGCTGGAGAACAGATCAAACATTTATACTTTATATATTCCCTGACTAGCTTGCTTGGTTCCCATAACTATAAAATTCAGCAGCAAATGCTCATCTGACTCAAGAGCAGGACTAGTACATAGATTTCTATCCCTAGAAATGTGTGAAAGCTGACTGCAGGTAAGATGACTAGGAGAGATTTCTTGTGAGAGAGGAGTAAAATGATTCTCCCTTCTCAAGTGACAAAGAAACTGAAGATCTAGACCCTCTCAGGGAGATCAGAGAATGAGAGTGGCTCAAAAAGCACTGTAGGAGGTTGTTCCTTCACTGTAGGAGTCTTAGCAATGTTTTATAACAAGAGTAAATATTTTTGGACATTATGTAAATTTATGCAATGCTGTCTAGGATGATGAGTAGACAGCCTGTATGAGAGTGAAGTGATGAGAAAGATCAATGAAGTCCATAATAGATGCTGAGCCACTGGCAGGTCAGAAGTGGTAGGAGAGAAACTACAATACAGGCAGGAAAACGGAACAGAGCCTTAACTCCAAATCAACATCTATAAGCCTTTCCCCAGAACAGCCTCCAGGAAGCAGAAAATATGAAATACAGTACAGCTTGGAAGACTATAGGTTTTCAAAGCTTCTAAGAAAATATTAAGAGACAAACAGATGTAAGCAATCTGAGTTTTCATAGCAGTAGGTGAAGAGAATGCACAAAAGAATAGAGGAATAACAGGTTACTAGGAGGCTTGCCAGTGTGTAAGCTAGGAACTATCATGGAAGCAGAGAATCATTTAAGTTGGAAAAGGACCTTAAGATCATTAAGATCTTAAGAGTCTTAAGTTGAACTTAAGAGTCCAACCATTAACCTGACATTACCACATCCACCAAGCTTGTTATCTTGACAAATCTAAAATTTTCACACACACACAAAATGCACCAGGGAAATCTATGATTCACTGCTCATCCTACCTCAGCAAACAATAATAATGGCCCATAGTCTGGTTAGATACTTCATAGGACTCTGGCAGTGTTGGACCTCACATTTATGTAGCCCTATGAAAGGAAGCAAATACTTTTGCAAGCAGGAGATCTAGAGGCCTAATGCTTTGTTCAAGCAGGTCTAAAATAAAACAGAAGTTAATGGCATTCTCTTACTCTTAGACAAAACGTTATATTTATGTAATGCATGTATAGTGTTAATTTTTCATATATCCTATGTGTGATGCAAATCAAACCAGAGCCTACTATTTAATTACAACTTTCTTATTTTTTTTTCAATCCAATCCATCCAAAATGGTCTAACAACAAAGTGAAATGACAAGCAATGCTAAGTAGCTAATATCAACCAACTAATTTTGTGCCTCTACTGTGTTAAAAGAAAACTATTGCTACTATTAATGACTTCAAATCAAGGTAACAATCAAATATCCTATTGAGTGTTGTGTTCTTCATTCATAAAGAGATGCTTTCATGTTGATAAATACTTAGCAGACTAGAAAACTGCCTTCCAAAAAGGCAAAAATGCTGATTTTCAGCTTGTATAGTGCAGCTATGCCAAACAGAAACTCCCTCCTGGTACACAGTTTTGAATTAAGATAACATGAGAAGATGGAAGTCATTGCTTCTCATAGATACCACTCTCTCACTCAAGATGATATTACTTCCAGCTCTTCCAGCTTTTGAGATCACATGTAAGACACTGTCAGATACATAAAAAAAAATGCTCTTCAGAGTCAGACCATCAAGTCAAGTTTTCTGTCTCCAGCAGTGATAATAGGAGAAGCTATACAGGGAGAATGCACAAGACTGGACACTTTCTAAAGTCCATCTCCTTCACCAACATCTACAATTATTCTGTTAGAGGTGTAAGAGGTAGATCTATGCTCAGTGCTTTCAGTATCTATTTATGGACCTATTGTCCATGCATTAGTCTTAATCCATTTTTTTAAATTGACTGATATTCTCTGCTTCTACACAGTGTGATGGCAGCAAATCCCATAAATTCACTATCTATTTCCTTTGAACTGTTTTAAACTGGATGCATGCTCTTTGCACTGAGCAGTTTCTACTTGGGCTGCAGGATTTAACAGTTCTGCATTCAGTTTATGCACTGTTTACATTTGTGTAAAACTCAGTTATAAACCATCACTCCTAAGTTGTCTCCCCTCCAAACTTTTTAGAGACTTTTTAGTCTCTCTTCATGAAGTACATTCTCCATCCCCCTAAACATTTTAGTTGCCCTTACATGTATTTTCTCTAATTCCAAAATATTTTCTTGAAATACTGAGACCAGAACTGTACATAGTACTGTCTAACCTACTGCACTAAAAGGTTTTCTTTTACAAAGATTGTTTCAGCAAAGAAGACAAAATCAAAAAATTGTTAAAAAAAAGCATTTTTCAGTACTTCCTTTTTAAAACACTTTACTGTCATTTTTCTGTCCATCTTTAGAAATAATTCAAAAAGGCTTTACTCAATTGTGATCACTTACACAAGAATTTCTGTGAGGCAGACCAAAGTGTCTTTGTACTCAAAATCCCAGACCTTGTTTAATTGCTTATTATACAAAGATGGGATCATGTTAACATCTTTGACTTGCAGCATCTATTTGCCTTACTGGAATTAACACATCCCACTCCAGAATGCCTGATGTGATGTTTATAAGGAAAAAAAAAAAAAGCCATTTATTTCTTTTTCCTCAAACACCACTTCTGAAATGCAAAGATAAAGATTTAATACTCTTCTTTGTTAATGAGCTTTCATTACAATGTCCTAGTAAAAATGCTGCCAGTTAATTTAGACAAAATGAATTATCCTGTTGGGGCCACTTCCATACTCCACATTATGTAATGTTCCACTGAGACAAAGAAGAGAAACAGCAGTTCAGATGCATTACATCAAACTTGGGTTTCACAACCCTGAGGGCTGTTCAGCCACTGGACTAAAGGGTAAAAGAAGAAACTACACCTCCATGAACTTATATATCTAATACTGAAAAATGGAAAATATTTGGTGAATTCAAACCAAGTCCATTGTTAGCTGCGAGTCATATTTTTTGGCAAGTGAATTATGTCTTAATGCCTCACTCAGTTCTAATTAGTTCCTTCTAGAAGGTTAAACTGCTGTGAGAAATGTGGTGAAATGTCTATCTTTTGATAACTTCCAAGCCAAACTAAAAACTCTACAATTAACTAAGGTTTAGAAATGTTCCAACTATATGCAGAGGGAAAGGAATGCCAGAGCAATTGATTTCTTGGCTGCTTAGAGGGAGAAAGAGACAGACTGACGCAAAAGGAATGGAAAAAAAAATAAAAAGAGGGCTGGGATGGAGAGAACAAAAAGATCCTTAGCACACTGCCTTGTAAAACCTGAACTACAGTCCAGGATTTCTTACTACGCTCAGCAACCTTTGTGATTTAGGGGTTAAGCAGTTATATACCCCTAAACCATAGGGCCAAGTACCACTATATTGGTGAGTCCATATGATGTGTAAAAATTCACTATTTGTAATATTCAAAAGCTTCACTTGTTGAAAATTCTTATTAACTCTAAAGATTCCAGTCCTGCTAAAGTTTTTCAGAGCAGTCAACAAGGTTCTAGCCTTCCTTCTTCATACATTTGCTGCTTTAATACTCAAGAATTGCATTGAAAAAAAGCTATGATAAAAGAATATAAACTTCAACAGTGTGAGACTAAGAAATGCAGCAGTTACATCTGTTTGTGCAATGTTTCTGTGCCTCCATGTGTATTTTTACAGTCTTTGAGTACATTATTGACTTCCTCACACTTTTCATGCTTATTCCATGAGCAGTATGGAACCTTTGCACTAACTTGGTCCATTTGAATGTGTGCTTACTTCCAGCATCTTATGTGAAATTAAATTGCAAACTAGAATAACCTGCATGTATTTCTCACTAGAGAAAAAATTCTCACATTTCTGAGTGTTTTAAAGAATTTAAAGAAAAATTATACTTTTAGAAGATTGTAGTCATATATTTTTGGGACAAAATGCTCAAACTGTTACTAGGTGTTACTAAAATACCTAATTCAGAGGCATATACAGTTTCAGTCTACAAAAAGGCTGCATAGGTCAGTGATACAAATGTATCCTGTGATGCTGAAACATGTGGTTCTACTAATTAAAACTTTTATTGTTCACCCCAGTAAATTTTATGAGCAGAAGAGCATGAGATCCAGTTTTGAATAATCTCTTAGGCAAAACTCTAACAGAAAACTACTGCATTAGCAATAGCACACAGAAATGTAAGCTGTGTAAAGTAAAATGATAAAATCTGAAAGTGTTTAAATTAATTCAAAATAAATAATTGTTTCTATAATATTAGTATCAACTAGAATATCTAAAAATTATAATTAGCCCTTGTGATTTTCAATTTAAATACAGCGAGATCTGAAAAAAGTCATATTTTAGCATAATAAAAGAGTGAACTTTAATATAAAAGTGGTAACTTTATTTTGACATTTTATCACTAGATTACTTTGTCACTTCATCTGTCATCTGCCTGACTACTGTCCTACGGTGATTCAGTACACTGGTAAAGCTGAGTGAATACAAATAGAAACCCCTGCTAGATAACATGATGACTGATCATAGAGAAAGTACAAAGAAACCTAAGAAAGTGAGGAAACATTGAACAAGAATTAGTGAAAAAAATACTATACAGGAAGGATTTTTTTTTCCTTCTAATGGGCAATATACAGTATAAAATATATTTCGAATTAGTTTTTCATTCACTAATGGTAGTGGATAGTAACAAGAAAATTGGGTCTTCCATCCAACCCTTTCAGATTTAGTATTTTCAAGAGTTGATAATATTACTTATTTAACATTTGATTCTGCAAGGTGCTAAGCACTATGATCATCAGTGCACTCACATTCTTAGGTAATTTTAAGCAGGCAAGTAGCCCACATGAAAGCATCATCATGGTTTTCATAATCATATGATGAATCACATTATTGAATCCAGACAAGAATGTTCAGAACCTTGTACAATCAAATTAAGGGCTTTATATGAAGTGAAAAGACAATGAAGACACACTGAAGAGTTTATAACTATCAGTTTAAGGAATATTAACGTTTTTATTCCAAAAAATCCCTGTGAATGTCTGTGGACACATTTCCTTCAATATATCATCATCTTCTGTTACTAATTTTTTGGATACTTTAGTGCTGTTATATATCCGACTTTCTCTATTTTTTATAGACCCATAAAGAAAGGCAGTTGGTTCTTGTGGGAGTGGGGGGAGAAAAGGGGGAGCAGAGGAGGAGAGGGGATGGTGGTGATAAAATGTAATTCCTCCGAACACCTGCTGAGTTTAATTGCACTACAGCTGCTGCTGATTGTAAGTGGGAAAGGGAGATATAAGGCAGAGGGGGAGGTGGTGGTGTTACTGACTGATTGGCTGTCGTTACATCCAGTTTTATTGTCTTTTTTTACCCTTTCAGTATTATTCTTACAAGTTAAAAGAGACTCTGAGTCTGAGGGATTAGGGACCTAAACCAAAGAGGAATCTTATGATCTGTGAGCAGAATGAGATGTGGTGTTTCCTGGATGAAGACATCTGAAGAGAGCATATGTGAACCTCAAGAGCAAGACTGATGATCCCAACAGACAAATTGCCACAGTATGCAGCATTCACTAAAATGAAAGGTTTATAGGTGAGATATTTAAAGAGGTCACCACACCCAGAGCATGTGGGTCTGCAATGAAATAGAAGACAGTGCTTGAGATGAAGGAGCTGTGGTCATTCAAAAGGGATAGCAAACCATGCAGAGAAATTTTCAAGCAGGTTCTCATTCTGCAAGAACTTAAAGGTAACAAAGTGTGGTGGGTTTATAGCATCAAGGCACTGTGGAACAAATCTCTGTTCACAAAATTGATAGAAATGGGTACTGAAAACTGGACTGCTGTAATCTGATAATTGCTGGGGACAAGCTGTTTAAATATAGAGAAGCATGATGCACGTAGTTGTGATTCAAAGACTTTATTTTAGGATATGTCAAAGACATGACAGAACATTACAAATAGGTAATTACCTCAGAAAACAAAGCAAACCGATATTACCCACATCCCCACATTTCGGGTTATTTTGGAAGCAGCTGCAAAGCTAAAAAATGCTAATAGTGATGTTAAATAATTTTGGAAAAGTTTAGAGAGTCATCATTCAGTGATAATAGATGTGGGAGGGAGAATCTCCTTCAATTTGGAGCATGAAATACAGAACTTTTAATGTTCAGAATTATAATAGGCAAAACATTAGTTAAACATAGCAGTTCAATTTTTAGAAGAGAATTTACTTTATATGTATTTTTGACTATGTAATAACTAACTGCCTATGTTCAAAATTATTTTTAGGAAATGTTTACCCAAAAAAAATTCTGTTGATGATTAAATTATTATGTGGAATATGGGTTTAATTATAAGTGCCTGTGAAATAGGGTCAGTAAGAAAATTCAAGCTGGAAGGATACAAATGTTTGTGGTACATCACAATAAGGAATTGCGTTGATATATAATAGTACTAATTAATGATCGAACTGAAAGGAAAAGAGGAAAAAGATGGGGTAACGTTTGCCTGGATTAAAAAGCTACAAACAATACCTCCAATCCTGGACCAAAAGGGACCTTGAGGTGGCTTTTCCACCACTTGAAAAACTGACACACAGAAGAGGGAGATGTTTATTTCCTGTTACACAGCAAGAAAAGTCTGAGAGGAAGGAACTACTTAGCTGTTAGCATTTCACTCTCTAACATTCTTTCTACCCAGTGCTTCAATATCTAGCCACCCCTCCTGGCAGTGGCAGTGTCTCTTCATTTGGCATCATGTATCCAGCTTATTTTTAGCAGTCTAAGATCTTGTTGGGATTACTGAAACCTTTGCAGTCTGAGTATTTGCTATCTCATGTGCCTTTCAAAAAAGTTTTCAGAAATGAGTTAATTCACCAATTACCCATCTTTTCACCAATTATTTTAAATAGGATGTGATCTCAACTCTGATTTCCAGTATATGTAGAGCCACAAAACATTGTTAATAAAAAAGCTGTCACTGTATTGCTGAACCCGTCATTATATTCATTGTTTTCATATTAGTGTCCTGACTGCAAGGTAGAAAGAGACAACAAAATGCAAAACTTTCTTACTGAGTAATGCTAACTAAAATTTTCAAATTTTTTATATGCTGAACTAACAGATTAAAACTATTGAACAATTTATATAATTCCATCTTCATTAAGGCTGCCATTCAAAGTATGACTTATTTGCTCTGCTTTGATACTAAAACAATTAATTAATTTTGAATTAATTTGATTTCTTAACCTACAGATTGACAACTGGAGAAATACAGAAAGTATAAAAAATAAAATATTTTCATTTGGTATTACAAATATCAAAATTCTGATGGTTCTCAGCCATTATAAGAAATTAAGAATGACTAAAAGAATTCTATCTCGGAACAATGTGAACTACTAAACAAAAAGTTCAATTTTTTTATATAACTCCAGCATGCAAGCTTCTTGTTGAGACTCTTAACATACATTGTTTATCTTTCTCTCTCTCTGATCAGTCTAATTGTAAGCCCTCATTATGTCTTATTTTCAAGACACATACTAGCACCACTAGTCCTCAATGCAAACGTAAACCTTTTTCTTTTCATAACATACTACTTTTTCATGCTTGCTCCTCACAAAAAAAGAATACCAAAACCACCACTGCCAACAAAACAAACAAACAAAAATCCCCAAACTTTGTAAGTTGAAATCTTACTGAGGAGCACTATGAAGACGTGAGTAATACTTTTACTTATATTGGCAAAAACTCTGCTGAAATCTTGCTCTCTTTTAATTGCTAAAACAAGTTAACAAAAAAAGACTTCCATCAATATTTTACAAACCTTGAGGAATGGAGAGTGCACAATTTTTCTGGACAAGATGTTTTACTGCTGGACTGTTATAGAACCATAGAGTCATATAATCACAGAACAATTTCTGTTGGAAGGGGCATAAGTCATCTAGTTCTACCCTGCCCAGCAATGAGCAGGAACATCTTTCATGAGGTCAGGTTGATCAGATCTCCCTCCAACTGGACCTTAAACACTTTCAGAGACTGGGGTACCTATGGCTTCCCTGAACAGCCTGTTCCAGTGTCCCACAGCTGTCATCATAAAGAATTTCTATTAGGTGCCTCCAAAGCTGTCTCTTCTCCAGGCTGAACAAGCCTAGGGCAGGTTCAGCCTCTCACCAATTTGATGGCCTCCATTATCAGAATCTGTCTTATAGCTGGGGGGTGAGGGGGGGGAGGTGGGGTCAGAACTAGATGCACAGTTCTAGAATCCATCTCACAAATACAGAGCAAAGGGGCACAGTCACTTTCCCCAGCTACTGGCTGTGCTCCTGCCAATGCAGCCCAGGATGCTGTTGGTTGCCTTCACTGCCAGGGCCCAGTGCTGGCTCACAACCAGCTGACTGTGAAGAGCCACAGATCTTTCCCAGCAGTGCTGCTCATCAAGCAGTCCATCCCCAGCCTGTATCAGTGCAAGAAGTTCTTCCTTCCCATGTGCGGAACTTAAGTCTTTGTCCTTGCTGAATATCATAAGGAATGTCTTTGTCCATTCTTTTGGCCTGTCCAAGTCCCTCTGAATGGCAACCCTTTCCCTGAGTGCATAGACTTGTCCACCCAGTTTGGTGTCATCTGCAGACATGGTGAACAAGCACTCTGTTACTTCCTCTAGATCATTGTTAAAGATGTTAAATAAATCAGATCTCAATACAGAATTTTATAACTCCTGACCAGTTCCTGATCCCCACTACCAGCCTATACATCCAGTTTTTATCTATTTACTAGCCACACATCTGGACTGCAATGTCGTAAGTTGAACATGAGAATATTCTGGGAGACAGTGTTGCTAGTCTTCCCAAATTCAGGGTAAGTTACACTTGCTACTCTTCCCTTATCCCCAAATTCAGACACTTTAACATGGAATATGATCAGATTGATCAGGCATGAATTACCTTCTCTAAACCATGCCAAATTCCCCTAGTATCAGACTCCTCCTTTGTGTGCCCAGAAGTGTGTTACAAGAGGACTTTCTCCATGATTTTTCTAAGGACTGAAGTGAAACTGAAGTGAAACTGAAATAGCCTGTAGTTCCCTGGATATTTTTTATGTTCTTTTTTGAATATTGGTGGAACATATTCTTTCTTCCATTCTTTGACTGTTTCCCCTAAATTTTATCCCTTTCAAGATGACAGAGGATCATCTTGCAAGGACATCAACCAGTTCTCTCAGTGTGCTTATATGCAGCCTCTCAGTCGCCATGGTCTTTTATGGGTTAAATTCTCTCAAGTTACGGCTAAGTCACCCACTGATGACAGTTCTTCTTGAATTCTTTCGTTATTCAGAAAGACCTGGGAGACTGAGACAAGGAAATTATTGAGTACCTAAGCCTTACCTGTCTGCTGTTGCAAAATCACCCACTCCATTTAGCATTGGACCTGCATGCTCCTTGTTCAATCTTTTACAACATAGCATAAGAAGCTCTTCTTGTTGCCCTTAATGTCTGGCACAAGGCTGAACTCCAGCTGAAATTTGGCTTTTCTGACACTATCCCTACACTCCTCGGGCAATGTTTTTAGACTCCACCATTGTATTCTGTCCCTTTTTCCAGCCCTTGAGTTCTGCTTTTACAGGATGGAGCTCTATCAGGAAATTCCTGCTTAGCCAAACTGGTCTCCTGATACATCTATACATCTGTTTAAGTATCGGTACTGTTCTTGCACCTGAAGATGATGCTTTCTTGAGCACCCTTACCTTTCACCTCTGTCTTCCATAGGATTGCATCTACCAATTCTCTGTATAAGGTGAAGATTTACAATAGCAAACATCTAACTGTTGAGGGCATAATTCCCACGGATTGCTGGCTATGAGGCCTGTAACTTTAAAATATGCATTCCTTAATTCCAAAATTATGTTATAAATGTGTGTTTGCATTAAAATTTAACAACATGAATATTAGTTTGTTTTGGAGTGACCTTACAATGTGTATCCCCTATCACTGCCTTATGCCCAGAAATTAATTTTGTGCCTTTCTGTGCCTTTAAACTGAGCCTGAGAGGGGAAAAAACGAGCGAACTTTTCAAAACAGCTGTTCAAGGACACAGGCACGCACTCCTCTGCGTCCGATTGCGGTAGAGAGGGGAGGAAGCACCCTGCTTGCTTTTCAGCCAGCTTGTGGCTCTTTTTATCTGGAGGGAGATGGAGAGGTGAACTTTGTTTTCCTGGGACTTAGGTTTTTTCCCTTCTTCTTTTTGGGACTGTTTCAACATCAGAACACATTGGGAGAATTTTCCACTGAGGCCCTGGAGGTGGGCCCACACCGGCCCAGCTCCAAGGAGGGGGAGAGAGACCACACCTACAGAAGGACTCTGAAATTTTCCCAGGCTTCTCTCCACAGCAAGAGGTTTTATTATTTAGCATTATTATCCTTTTCCTGTGTGTTTGTTAAATAAATAGTTTTTATCTCTTTCACTTTCCTCTGAAGAAAATTTCTTTTTTCCCCGAATCTGGTTGTAATCTGCCTTCTATCAGAGGATATTTTTCCTCCAAATTTGTCTAAACTGGCACATAGTTCTAGCTATTCTTTTGGAAACATCACACATAGGTATTTATGATGGAGATATCTAAATCTGAATCAGTCACCTAAATTCCCTGTATAGCCAGTGAAGAAAATTAAATTAAAAGACAAATTTTTAGTCTAAAAGAGAAATCCAAAATAATCCAGAAACATGTCCTGTAGGATCTCTCAATTGCCTCTCTTTTCTCATTGTCTTTGAGTTAGACAACTAACTCAGGTGTAGACATTCACATGGTGAGATGAATCTTCATAAAAGCTGTACACCTTTAAGAAAACAAGAGAATGTGTTTTAAGAAATTATAAATATGCTCTATACACATTTGCTCCCTTTCTCTTAAACTATTGAAAATTTCATTTCTAATTACTTCTACTTTTTACTGAATTTGCTTGTGAAATACAACAGGAGTTCCCTTCCTTAAGTCAATTTTTTTTTTCAGGAGTTTCTATCTGAAAATTACCTATGCGTTAACTTGACCACAGATTATGTTATTAACTTTATTGTTTTGCTAATCTATTTTTAAAATGTTACTGACGTAGAAGAAACAAAAATAATTAATTTATAACAAGCATCCTTAAAAGTATTCATAAACATCTTTAGAAAAGGCTGAAAATTTATTTTTACTTCTTGAATTACCTTAATGTAAAAAAGACGCCAATGGGAATTGGTGACTCTTTGTTTGGGGATTTGAATTATTTTTAGCAAGGAGAATTTGCCAAGCATAGCAGAACCGGAAATAGAGTCTAATGAAATTTTGAGCTGCAATGTAGGCTAATGATACTTGAAAGTGACATGGTTATATCTCAACAGGCTAGCACTGGCTTAGCCTAAATGTCAGGAGCTTGACAGGCAGGTATCATAAAGATACATGTCAGTCACCTCCAGTGCAAGAATAAGTGATGAGCATTGTCAAGAATGCCCTTCATTTTTCCTTGGCAATTAAAGCAAACAGGGGTCCCAATATCTGCTCTGTTGTTCCATTCACTTTCTCCTTTCTCCTATCTAAGCATTTGCTGTTCCATTCTCCTGATTAACAAAACCGTAAAGTGAAGATAAGAAATGAAGAAGAATATAGTTAGGTCTTATCACTTCAGTGTTAATGACCCATAGAGATGTAAAAAGAAAATTGTTAAGTTCCAGAGTGCTTATAACCTTGTTATTTTTCAACACTGTTCTACTTATATTCAAAGCTTAGTAACCCTGTAACACTGACTTTGGCAACAAAGTGGTGAGTTCTGGTTCACAACCTAATCCTCACCATCATTTCTACCCTGAGTAACTGAGATGCATAAACCATGGTGGAAAGTCAGCAGTAAGATTCTTATCAGAGAGCAGAGCAAGCTGAAAAACATGCTAGCTTCATGTGAAAGCTAAAGAAACAAGACTGGGAAAAAATAACCAGAAGAAATAAAGGCTAGGAAGAGGCACAGAAATGAAAACTGCCACAAACTGAGAGGTGAGAATACCAGTCAGTTGCCTGAATCAACCACCAGCTTGTTTCAAATATTAGTCGCCCAGCAAGAGCTCCTGTGCCTGGAGCTGTGTGAAATCAGAGGCACATTTCCAGGATGGCAAGGAACTGCCTTCCTGCAGACTCCTACCTCAGCTAAATGTTCCCTCCTCCTGTTGTTTTACAAGGGAATAGGTAGCTATGACAGTGGATTACTGCCAAAGTCAAGGTGTATGCATCACCCTGGCAAACTGTGATTCATTATAGCCAGGAGCAGGACACACAGTAGATGAGCAGCATTATTTCTAGCCAGAGCTACTCACTGGCTGATAATGAGAACAGTGCCTTAGGGGAATTCAGCTGATTTTCTTTTTCCAGTTTCTGCACCAGCCTGATTCCTTCCTACGCTGCCAACTATGGGCAAAGAAGAGATGATTCTTGCTCCCATGACTTCATGCTTGATTTAACCCGCAAACCAAAGTGCCCCAAGGCTCTCCAAGTTTGGCTTACTAACTGTTCTTGCAATTATACATAATGTGTTCCAATGTTTCAGTTTTCTCAAAGCTAGGAAAAGGAAACCTCCACAGAGCCCATCCACTCAAGCAAGCCTATCACACAGATAAACATGATCTCACTGAAAAAAGCAAAGAAGGCGTGTAGCCCTACAGACACAAGTCTTAGAATGTAAACAGATTCTTGCCTGCCAATTTATCCTTACAGGAAAAGTTCTCATGCACAGACCCTTGCCAACAAATAGAAAAATTGAGATGCTTTACAACAGGCAATCAAAGCTTGGAAGCATCAACAGCGTTCCAGCGGCTTTAATGGTTTTAACTGCAGGGACAGTCTCTCCAATCCTATTATCCACATTTCAGACACATTTTACATGTTCTTTTTCAAATACACAACAGAAAACAAAGGGCTATTAAAAATGGGTAGATCTTTTGTGCACCTGGCCGTCAAGTAACTTCAGCTTATTTTGTAGATATTTTGCACTTGCTCAGGTAATAGTTTAAGAGATTTTTTGTTTTATGACCCAAACATTATCATGGGTCAATGATAGCAAAAGATCAATAGCAACAAATCACATTTGTAATGACATTACTCATGTCAGTTGGTCTTTGATCATCAATGAAAATATTTAACCGTTTTTAAAATTTCTGGGAACATTTTTGGACAGAATGTCCACTTTAAAGCTGGTGTTCCATTAAAGTTCACTAGGTCTGGAATTCAATGATAAGTGTACTCTGCGACTTGTGAAGGAGAAAGGATAGAAAAAAAAGATGTGGCATACATCATTCAACAGGATATACCATATTTGCAAAGCCATGAATAACTACTGAGGTTTCACTCAGTCATGACAAATAATATCCCTTTACTTAATTTTGGTGTTCAGCATTTTCTTTGTGGATTTGTCAAGCCAATCTATCCACGCCAAAGTACTTGGAGAAAGCTAATAGCTCTCAGGCCTTGTTTTTTCCTGTAGTTATATTCATTCAAGAGAAATCTGCTGGTGGTTAAGATGATTTGCAAGTCTGAAACTGATTCTGGATATGTTTGTGTGAAAATTACCTGCCTCATACTGTATTTCTTACAGCACTGCTGGACATTTCACATCTACTATATAGCTTTATACCATTCTGTTTTCCAGATTTTTGAATCAAAAATTCTTGATCTTGAAATACTTCAGAGCAAGCACTTCTTGCTTGCTGCATGAATACTTTTGTCATCACTAAGTATTTCGCCAGCTGCCTATTGATAAACAATTGACAACTACTCATGACCACTTAACAAGATTGGTTAATGAAAATATTTTGCTCTTGCTCCTACAGATTTTACGATCACACACTGATTTGATTAGTCACACCGATAGGAGAAAAAGCTATTTCTTAGACATAAGCATTCCAACTGAGTAAAGTACTCCTTACAACTCCACCAAGAGCAAAAATGCAGTAGTAACTTGAATTGTAGAAAGAGGACAGGAAGAAATTCTATAAGGTTTCTTATTAAATGTATTATAAATAAATTATTAATAATAATATTATATTTAATAATATAATTAACAATAGATTTACTAATATATTAATATTAAATTTATAATATATAATATTATAAATGAACCCTTCAAAGAAAAGAAGATATTACTTAAAAATAAATTAATTCCTCTAAAAAGTAGGAAAGCTTGTTGTTCTTGACATTCTCAAAATAGATAAACATAAATAAATGAAGACTATTATGTTGTGAAATGATATCCAAGGACTTGTGTTTGGTAAATAAATGTGGGGAGCAGGGAGTGGGGAACCTAAAGCTAAATTCCAAATCTCTTCAGTGACCATATGCAGCAAGTGGCAGAAGAGAGGATTTTTTTCACAATGAAAGGACTTTGAATATGGCTTGAATTTGAAGTCAGTAACTTTGTGCTGGGGTTGCAATTATCTCAACGAGTCCCAATAATTTTGTTTGAGTTTTAGTGGAGGTTTCATAACACAATGTCATCACAACTTTGAAAAGAATTTAGGAGATTTCCATGATACTGCCTTGCCTTTGTGCTCAAGAGTAAGGTATATTTCCTTTGGTCTCACACTCTCTGCTGTCTTTTACGCTGGAAACATGCTCTAATCCTTGCAATCATTTAAAATAAATGGGTATGTTGAGATCCTGTCAGTGGTCTGTAGAGTCAATAAAAATTCTAGAACTTGTTTAAAAGAAACTTAGGTAGAATTTTCAAGGTGAAGTTCTTCTCCTGGTAAAACTGATTAAAATTTCTTTCACTTCTTTTAGGGGTCATTGTTTTACCTTTATTCTCATAATAGGTATCCTCATGTCAGGGATGGTTTTTTATAAGAGAGATACGAACAGTGCACCTGCTTTCCTTGTTTAATTGCTAGAAGAAAAGAGTCTTGGTCTAAGCACAGATTACCTAAGGGACATCTCCATTCAAGTAACAGTACAAATAAATTCATATTCACTTTACAATATTATTGAATTTTTTATACCTACTATAATTTTCTTTTGTTGGCCATGTTGCCTACTAGACTGTTTTCAAACAAAATGTTCATTCTATGCTCTACTTCATTACTTCCATACACAGTTCTCCTTATCCTGATTAGTAGCTGTTCTACCTGGTTCTCATCAGTGCTTTTCTGTGGTAGAAGAGATGACAGAAGCTTATGGACCTCCATCCTAAGTGACTGTATCTTCTTCCCAGCCTGATGCCCTATGTTCTCAAAAAAAAAAAAAAAAGCACAAATTGAATCTTAGCTGGATTATGCATGCTGTTTTCTTACAAGTTCAGACCACTTACATTCAAATTATGGTCACTGAGAAATAATTAAGCACTTCATGTCTCATAACAAAATATTCATCCATGCAAGTGCAGGTATTTTAGCATAATAGTGTAGTTAATAAAACGTCTTTAAAAACAAGAGGTTTAGTTGCCAATATCAAACCCTTTCACAAACTACTTCCTGCTCAAGGTCTCTTGCCAGGGTAATGAGATGCTCCATCATGAAGTTATATATAATTCTGTCAAAATGATCTTAGAAAGTATATAATTTTGAATCATTGCTGGAAGCAGAGACATGAGCAACTGCAAATGTGTTCTTCTAAACTGGGAATGTAATATAGAATTAAATGCAAATGACTACGTTAATGCAACATTATGATTGAGATATGACACAAACAAATGTCATTAAATTCCTAGTATGGTTCCCACAGCAACTGTAATTCTGTTGCTTTGCACTTTCTGTACATATTATATTGTATTTCTATGCCATATACTGTGCAGTATTAACTTCACTGTATTTTCATATATTTGCACTGTGACTGAATAATGGTTGTTCTGGGAACACAAACTGAGTTTCTTATTTTTGTTAATGTAAAATCTCCACAATAATGTTGCCATTTTTTCTATGTTTAATTTCTTTTGTTTTTGCTGGTTTGTTTGTTTTAGGTTTTTTTAAGAAGATAGTGCATTATTTCAATGTATATGGCCTGGCTAGAAGTAACTGCTTTTGCAGGTAAGTATGTTTTTGAGCTATAATCTGAGCCATGAATATGCTTAAATAAATTTTATTTCACTGTGTATAAGTCAACTTGATTTTTTTTTCACTTTTGGCCTTTTCCTTCTCAGTGTCACACCTTGAGCTTTAGTTGCAAACCAAGAACACAGAGGTCTTAAAAGGAAAAAAAAGTCATTTGCTGTGTCTCTATTTCCACCATGTTAACCTACATGTAAGGAAAGACTGGCAGGAGCTCAGTGGCTATCTACTGAGACTTTGACAACAATTTAAATTGAACAGGGTCATTAAGGTGCAATTTTGGGCTGAGTGCCTAATTAACATTCACAAACTCAAATTAATAACAACTTAAGAGAAAAAAGAATGTCTTGCATGGGTCAACTCTATTTTTCCAAATTTGCTTTAAAATGTAGCTTATGCATACATTAATCTAAGAGAGAGACTTACCATATACATTAAATTTGGTACTTGCTAGTATCAAATTAGAGCTCTCACACTGGTGTGATATGACTTGTCAGGAAAACAGATCAGAAGTTTTAAACAGGAGTACTTTCAGAAGCCCTGTGTTAAAATAAAGACTTTTACCATTTTAAGAAAGAACCTATTTAAATAACTTTTTGAATTCCAGGAAAGACATGTGCATAATCCTTTAAAAGATGTGGGGGGAAAAGGGTTTATTAGAGGCTGGGGATTCACTTACCATATGAAGTTCAACAAGAGAAAGTGTCTGGGATGGGGCAACCCTGGAGGTACCAACAGACTGGGGAATGAGGTGCTGGAGAGCAGAGCCACAGAAAGGCACCTGGGGGTCCTGGCTGATGGCAAGGTGAGTCTGAGCCAGCAGTGCCCTGGCAGCCAGGAGGGCCAGCCCTGTCCTGGGGTGCATCAGGCACAGCATCACCAGCCGGGCAAAGGAGGGAATTGTCCTGCTCTGCTCTGCACTGGGGCAGCCTCACCTTGAGTCCCATTTTGAGTGCCACAATATGAGAAAGATATACAGCTGTTAGAAAGTGTCCAAAGGAGGGCAATGAAGATGAAGGGCCTTGAGGAGAAGCCATATGAGGAGAGGCTGAGGTCACTCGGCCTGTCCAGCCTGGAGAAGAGGAGACCTCCGTGCAGTCTGCAACTTCCTCATGAGAGGAATTTAGTTCTGCAACTACTTTGAAACTGAATGTACCTCATCAAAATTAAGAGAAGTTTTCTGAAAATTTTAAATAGCCGTTTTCATTTTTGCCATATATATGCCTATTATGTCTCAACATAATTAAGTATTCTTAGGGAAAGTTTCCAAACATCTATTCATATGGATTATAATTCTGTTTGATTTCATTTTGCTGAAATTCCTGAGAGGCAAGCTCATTCTAAAGGTGTTTTATACACAGAAGAGCACATACTGGACAATATTTCCCCTGGAGTGCTTCCCTAAAATGTTCTGAAATGCTTCTTCCCATTTTTCCATTTCAGAGCTTACCTATGAAGAAAATGAGAGAGAGAGAAAAGAAGTGTTTCTCAAAATGTGCTAACTTGTTATTTACACTAGTCTGAGTACATAAACTACCTCAGTATAAAATGTAAGTAACAACTAAGCAAGTAAGACACAGGTAAACTAAATCACAAGATTTTGAAGACTGTAGCATGACATAGTTTTGAAAACAAATTACTGAGATATTATGAATGTCACTTTGGTTTAACCAATTTGAGATTTTGATAATTGTTGTAATAATTCTTTTCTGAATAGCTTTTCAAATCCAATAAAATTACCTATGCTTTATTTCAAATTGTTGCCCATGGCAGACCTTGAATAATATTTCTAAAGGAAATGAATGTTATGAATGATTTAAATAAATAATTATGTTCAGTTGAAAACAAACCTAACTTTCAGCAATAAAAATAGTAATAGATCCTCCTAAACTGATAGAATTGTATTGTATGTTCTAACATCTTTGATTAAATACAGCAAGTGGGCTAAAACACTATAAAATATGCACCTGCATTCTCCCTTTGTAAGTTTACATTTCTGTTCCAAAACTTGTTTTAATCTGTTATAATGCTCTATTTCAAAGGGTTTTTTTGTTTCTTTAATGAAGAAATGACATTCTTTTGTAATGTTTGCACATATTTGGTTTTGATTTTTTTCCTTTATTTCCTCTATATTTATATACTAAATTACAACCGAAGTTAGCAAAAGGATTACCTGCTTATAACATGCAAAGTATTGGACAGGTCCAGCAACAGTTCTTGTCTAGAATTTCAAGTTCCTTTATTTTGTGTAAAAAATGGGAGGAATAAATTAAGTGGAAAAGTGAAAAAATGTTTAGTGCTTTCCAAAATATAGGTGAGATAGTAGCTTGACAACATTATTTTTACTCAGTAAAAAAATAATAACAATGAAATCCTCAATTCTTACTTCACACAAGTACCACTGGAATCAAAGTTTATGTGACCAAAGAACAAGCTCTGTTTACACACAGAGACTCCTGTGGATTAAAGCTGAATCCTGTAAGTCACAAAGAAATATGCATCCAGTGGTATGCATTCTAACAACGTAATTTTCATACACACCTTGAGAGATCAAGATGAAAATGGACTTTGAGATTTAATCCTTGCAAAGTAAATATGAAACAAAAAATATAGTGCAATATTTGGATTTGCATCAATATAAAATCAAAACAGCAACCATTCAAAGCCATACATCTGTAAGCACTATAGCATTTTAAAACATTTCTTGAAGAAAAAATAGAATACACATTTTAAAAATCATAAAAATTAATGCAATATAAATATAAAAAGTTAAAATACATGTTGAAACAGATCCAGCGTTTTAAAATTGTTTACTTCATGTAAATGAGATATTGGTGTCAATGATGTCAATGAACATTTAAAAATGAATGAGCTGTTCAGGAGATGCAAACACAAATGCACCTTGTGCACTATAAAAGGTTTCAATTTTGCTATTTTCTAAACACAGAAAAATGTATCCCCCCCCATTCAGAATATTGAATGTCTTATGAAAAGTGAAAGGTCATTTGTAACTGTCCAAAGGATTGATGGAGTTGAGATACCTCCTTGACCTTCACCCTGCACTCATAAAGAACAGTCTCAGATGACAGAGCATCAGGCAAGTTTTCAGAAAATGTCGTTTCTTATTTTATATTGCATAGCAGGCTTGTTACCTGATATTTTTCATAATTGTATGTCAAGATTTAATTACTTCATGTCTTCCCTCATTAAAAGCAAACTGTCATCTAATACCATTCAGCTATGTTTGTGATTTGCACTAATTCAAGCATTTCTGTCTGCTTTTTGCCATTGTTTTCCATCTCAGTTTCTACAATAATTGCTTTGGAGGCCTACACAAACAATGTCAAGGTCAAACCTTACAAATACAAAAATTCTTTTCCAATTACTTATTGTCAGTTAAGGATGCACATTATAAAAACTGGTTCAGAGTAGTTTCTTTTTTTTTCTTAGTATTATAGTCATCACATAATGCAAGTTGGAATGAAAAGCTTAAGTTAAGATGTTAAAATAACAAACTTCAAAAAGACTTGTGGAAACATGAAATATATCAGATTTTAATCATTCTACCACATTTTCAGTCATGTAGTATATTCGGGAAATCATATATAAAATATACTATTAACCATGTGCAGGAAGTAAAATAAAATTTACTCAATGTTAAATCCTTTTGTTGCTATATTTTTTCATCCTACCAACAGGGTAAGTCAAGGACATACAGCTTAATGGTCCACTTACCAAGAAACAAGAAGGCAAAGAATTCATTTATCAAGCTTCAGTATAAAGTGTCACTCTCCTTACTTCCCTGCAGAAAGCTTGAGAGTGTTGGGCAGCAAAAGAGTGACATGAGAAGAAAGATGCAAGAAGCAAAAAAAAAAAAGTGTATTTCCTGAAGATGATGGGGATACACTGGGATAAAATAGATAATGATAGATAAAAAACACCCCTGAAAATGAATATTGTTCCTTTGCTAATGATTTTCTCATTCACAGAAGTATTAACATGAATGTAGTACATTGTCTAAAAGAAAAAAAAATTATATTGTTTTGGAGAACCCAAGCTGACTTCACTGAAAAGTCAGAGATTTAAATTTTATTTGGTATGTTACTTATTCTTGGAACATAATGAAAACTACCATGCTGTTACCTGGCTGCAGAAGTACTTTGGATCCACTGGATGGGAAACCAAAATCGTGCTAATCAGTTGTTGTTTACCAATTTTTCAAATACTAAATCCTTCTTTTTTTTCCCTGCCAAAATGCTTTCTTGATGCTGTCATATAAAGATATGTCATGTTGAGACACCTGTTTTCAGAAAATCTCCCAAACCCATTATAATATATATTTAACTTTCTTGTACAGGGACTACAACACCACAAACTATGGTTTCATGAAAAGCCACTTTAGTATTTGTGTTTTCTTCATTAATTTGTTCATTTTGTTGTATTTAAAACAAATTGCTATCCAATTTTGAGATCGTTCTTCTACATTGCAAGAAACAGATTTAATTCCTTCTTTTCACTCAAGACACTCAAACCAATTTCTCCAATCTCTCATCCTTGTCTATGAACCAATAAACTCTCATGGAGGACAGAGTGGTAAAGCTCCTCTTCTGATTTGTGAGAGAGTAATTCTGAAGAGTTACTTAATTCCAGCAAAACTTACTTAAATCTTTGTTATAATTCTCAAAATGTTTTAAAAAATAAAAGAACTTCTGCAAGTAAAAATTGGTTTATTTCAGGAAGACATGGGACTATGAAATGTTCAGGATGGACTCTTTTCCATTATAGCTCAGCTGCATTAAAAGTGAACAGGTATAAGAAACTGCTGAAGTATTTCATTCAGTGAAAGAAAAATCATCTAGAATCCCCACATTAATAAAGAAGCAGAAATCACTATAATGACTGGGGAGAAGGAGACAAGGGGTGAAGAAAAATCTAAACCAGCAGCAGTTTCTACCAGAGAATAGAATATGCTCACATTAGCAGAAAAATATATATTGTGTAGGAAAACTATTTGGATCCACAACGTCCAAGACTCTAAGCCAAGAGCATCTGGTATTGCTGTACATTTTCCCCCACCCCTGTTTCTGATTGAAAATTTCTGCAGGTTTTCTTCTTTATCTTTTCTTTATAGACATATTTTGCACTTCCAGGATCTTAACTGGCTTTTAGTCAAGTCCAAAAAGATTGCTATATGGAATCCCAAATTTATAAACATTTGAAATATAAAAAATTTTGGTTCACTTTTTTTTTTTGATCAGATGAGTGGAACTAGATAAAGGTGACTTTTTTTTTTTTCTCAGTCATGTATAGAAAATATGACTTTTTATTATCTATGGATAAATGCTTTGACTTAAAGAACAGATGCTTTTTTTTATTATCTTTTGTCATTGCCTATGAAATCACAGTTAATAAGTTTCACAGATTGCAATAATACCCTTGAGAAACTGTGTGCTATCTGTCAAACATGTAATTTTAGGTCTAATAATATGCAATATGTTTACATAGGTTATTGAAGTGCAGTTCTTTCCCAGCATAGGTATTTATTAAAAAAGCCAGAAGTGTAGCATCTCAAAACTAGTAGAATTTAATATATTTTTTAAATGCAAATATAAATGATAGAAGATAAACTTGTACAACATATGCAGCAAAATATGCTTCTGTAATGTAAGAAAATTGTTTGTGGAGACTGCCACTACTGGAAGATTTTAAGGACATACAACATTATCAGAACTGATCTAAAACTTGCTAAAGTCAAAAGAGGCCTTGGAGAGTTTTGTGTAGTGTCTATTGGAAAAATATTTAACTGGATAACATGTGTGGATAAGTGTATATGCAGAGGATTTGTAAATATAAGTTTATCATAATATCTTTTTGGCTTTTATGATCAACTCAAGGGTTTTGCATTTTTAATTTTTATTTTTAGAGAGATCATGGCTATCTAGAGCTGAGAAGATGTACCTTTACAGCAGAACTCAATATGACTGAATCCTTCAATTCCATGAAACAGTATAACATGTGTTAGTGTGAGATAATGACTTTTCTATTTTATGTTACAATACTAGGAAATATAAAATTAAATTGAAGTTTATGCACTACTACGCCTCTTAAAACATCACAAATATAAACAGTGTCACAGTAACATGATAAACAATTAGCAGTTTTTAACTTTATCTCGTTTCCCATACTTTTTAAAAAAATATTTAAAAAAAATATTTATTTTGAATACCTTCAGTGCTAACTGAACTAACCCTATTAACTATTACAGATGTAGTTTTCTTTGGATTTTATTTGTCCTTCTAGTACTCATGAAAATAGTTGGCTTGGGTTCCCCAGAACCCAAGTTATAGTTAAAGCTGACTTTTACTATCAAAAGGATGGAACACTATGGGAGAAGGGTAAGAATGTGGATCATTCCTGTGAAACAAAGAAAATAGTAGAGGGGTAGGGAAGAGAGCTCTGGTGACTCCATTAGTGGTATTGTCAGGCAGAAGAAAGAAATGGAGGCAGAAATCCTCTGCCTCTGCATCCACAGTTCCCCAGATGCTACCCTCATTCCTGTACAACCCTGTTAACCCTTAGCAGTACTTAGCACTTACCTGAATTTACAAAGTGCTGACCTAGGTAAACTCAAGGCCATTTTGCTATGCAAACTTCCATTGTTCTAAGCATAAGGACAATGCTTTTCCCAGTCTTACAGGAATTTGAAAATTATTATATAAAATACTATATGATTGCTTATTAAAAAAATATGTAAGTGTAATGCCTTTTTATCACCAATATAATGTCAGGATAACAAGGAAATGTCCAAAATGTTTGCCTCATACTCACTCATAATCCTTTTGGCTAGTAGAGGCAAAATAAGTAACATATACTGAACCAATCTATTTTCAAGAGAACTGTTTCTTCTGCTATACTACCCTTAATCTTGGTTTATCCTTAAACAGACAAAAGTACATATGAGCTTGTGAACTACACCTGCTGGCATTTTATCTTCTAATGCAGATAATATACCTTATTATACTAGTTAAGATTACATTTACATCTTTTTTTACATTCTAGTATCCTGTGAATTTCACTGTTGTTAAATTTAGTTTTCAAAGTGTCTTTAAAATCACCCCAGAGCTTTATGGATGTCTTATAAGGATTCTTGATATAACATATCCTTATTACCTCATTTGCAGACTTTCCATACTTAACATACTAGTCATAAAATTAATTGTTGCTCTACTCCACTGACAGAGATGGTAGAATTTTTTGGTTTTTTACTTTAATGTTGGCCATTATGTATTTATTTCCCTAGTATATTATAAGATGAAAAGTAACAGTAAGCAGCATTTGTCAATTCTGTATAGCCACGTTGAAAAACAATCACCATGAAACTACATTAATCCTGAGCTGGAAGATTCATCTCTAGGTACAGGAGGGTAGCCCAGTTTCTTTGATCATTTATCTCTTTGAAATGATCAGCAAGGATGCCAATTAGAAACACTATTTATCATTGTAGCTTAACTTGTGATGTTTACACCTTCCTAGTAGAAGCCAGACGGAAAACATTTCTCTTTTCTTACAATTGCTCATTTATATCTACACCAAGATCAAAAGATTTGGATAAGTACTTGGTTCATCTGGCTCAGAACACTGCCTCCAGTATCAGCCTGTGCTGAATCCTTCATAAATGTATGCAGAAGTATTTAAAGACAAGTGTGTAATGTTTCCATTCAATCTCAATGGAACATTAAATTATTAGCTCATCCCATGAATTCTAACATTATATATTTCATTCATATACAGTATAGCAATGTAAGAAGAAGGAAAATGTGTAGATCCAAGAATATTTTGCAATAGGTGCTGTCACACACACACCTTTGTATGCAGGTAGTATCTTCCCAGATCAATGTAAATCCATGTCCTCAGTTTCAACCTCTATGTTTAAGTAGACCATCACTGCAAGAAAATTTTCAAAAGCCAGATCAGAAAAAAAAGTTGAAATTATCTAATAAGATAAGGTACATTACAGTTACTGCCTTATTATGCACACTACAGAGTGTAGATCAAACTTCAGAATGCCATAAATGAACTTTAACTGAATAAAAATTCATGATAGATGGTTTTTTTCTTATGGAAATTCAGTAAGAATTTTTAAAGCTATAATATAATGGGAATTTGTTACTATCAAATGTTTAAGCATTTGATATCATTAAAAAGCCCACAATCTTTGCATTTTTACACAATTATAAGTATCTAATCAGACAGAGAGGATAAAATGTTACCAATAGTACTTATTGTCTAAGCATAACCATAGAAGACTAAGGGCAGTCTAGTTGATCTGTTCAATAGAGTCTAGTCCACGTTTTCCTGGTTTTGTTAAGATCTGAATTTTACACAGGCTTATATATTTATTTTCAATTTAAACTCAAACTGCATACTTGAAACTTTGTTGGGAAGACATAAAGACATTTCTTTTCTCTAACAGAGTTTCCACTACATTGCACCTGCAAATGGGTATTGGGTAAAGCAAATTCCACAGATTCTGCTCAAAGAAGTTCCACTTGGAATTGTATTTAACAGGATGAAGTTCTACTAAGCAAAATTTACCTTAAGTTTAGACTTTCTATTTTAAGAAACTTGAAGATTCAGGTGATTTTTTTCTGATTGCTTACAAATATTCTTTGAGATCTAATTCTTATAATTTCATTTAATTACTGGTGCTAGATTAAGATTATTATCATTTTACTTGTAATGCATTTAATTTATATATTTCATGCACGTGAAGCTTTAAAAAGCCTAACAGATTTCAAATTATGAGTTAAAATAAAATGGCACAAACTTCTCTTTGATGGTGACTACATCTCCAACAATTTCTCTGGTGTTATAGTCTCTTGCAATGTTTTTGATTACTCGTCACATATTGCCTACAGACATCTCTCCAACACAGCAGGATTACCCAACTCCAGATCTTCAAGACTCTAAAGCTCTAGAGGTAATTGTCTAAAATGGACTAAAATTAAGATGAGTACCAAAGTTTTTTAAACCCATTTAAACCCATCGTTGTGAAAAAAGAATACAGGAAAAAAATCAAAATCCTTGCTAGGAAATGAAGCCTTCGTAGGAAAAGTCAGCCCAATGTCTGCATAAGATGGTCTGAACAAGCTTAAGAAACAAATAGTTTAGGAGGTACTAGAAGCAATGTTTCATTTCCCATAGATTTGTGCCCTATGGCAGATAAACCTTGGTGCCTAGCATGTTATGGGCTTGCTCTTTTTTTTCTACCTAAGGGCCTATTTTCAAGAAACCTGCACAAATGCAGCACTGAGACCTTATTTTTGATTATTCCATCAAATTCCTATTAAATCAGTTAGCATCCAGTGACATCAAATCATTAATATTTAACTAGAGATTTTATGCTACATGAAAAGCTATATACTACCTATATAGTACCATACACTTAACTTTTTCTCTGATAAATCTTAAAATAAAAGTATTCTTTAATGCCTAATTCTGCATCTGTTAATGATGGAACTTCAAGGGCTTACTGCACAATTCCAGCCTTCAGCTCAAAAATATTTAACCTTTTTCTAATTTCTAAAGTTGTTTAGTAGTATGAAGAAGTTAGCACAATCATTCAAAAACCAAATTAAAGTAAACTTCAAATCCTATGTACATAACTAACTGCTACATATAAAACAGTCTGTATGGCAAATATTTTTCCTTGAATGAATAGCTTTTGTAACCTGTCTTTTTCTTAATCAGGTACATGACTCTCTGTAAACTTTCTTTGCTTTCAAAGGCAAACATAAGTAATAATTTCTGTAAAGGTCCTGAGTCCCTCCAACATCTGGTTTTGGTTTGCTATAAAAACTGTGTCTCTGATCTCATGTGTTGAACTACTGTATGTTTGCCACTGTCTATTTCCTGTGAAAAAATACACTGAACAATAATAGCTTTTGTTCCTAACCTTCCAGCCACTAGAGCAGCTGAACAAATAATTTTTGTGCTTTCATTTGAAATAATTTATTCCATGTATATGTTTGTGTAGGGTCATTTGGGTTATTGGATGTTTCATCATTTAAAAATCAAATATTAGAAATTTAAATTACTGGAAACTACATCTAATAGTTTCCTTATGCTTTTACCAATTCTTTTGACAAAATTTCCTTCCAAGGTATCTTCAAGTCTATATATAGTTTTGTGTCAGTGGAGGGAACTAAAAAAAAAGTTATTAAAAATTATAAAGAACCGTAAGCATTGCAATTATTCAATAATAAATCACAGGTGTCAACATATAGTTCTGCTTAGATATTGATAATCTTTGTATGTTATCTACATTATGATTAGCATATAGTAAGATTAAATTGCAAAATTCAAATACTGAATTCTTCCTTAAATCACAGAGAAATATATTCATATCTGGGTGTGCACACACACGCACTTGAGTAACTCCTTTCCTGCTCATTCCTTCAGACTGCAGGAAGAGACTTGGCGCTTGCAACTGCCCAGGCTTACAAATGTCATTGGCTTCCTCATTATTTTCTGCCCCTCCTCTGCACAGGCCTTTCATTTGCATTGTGCAGATCCCTTCCTTCCTCTTCTTTTAAAAAGAAACCTTTACAGTCATGATGCATTTTGTGTCTATGCACTATTTGATGATTCACCTTTCTTCTGGGGGTCCATATTTTTATCAAGTCATGGAGTTTCATGGAGCAGTTTTGCAAGTAATTAATTTGCTGTATATTATTAAATTACTAGACACTGTCTGGTTCTGTTATGTTTTTGTCCTTTTCTTATTAAAACTTTTTATTTAATCCAGTGCAAACTTGGTGTTGCACCAAAACTGTTAGGTTAAGTTCCCAGGTTAATTACCAGCTTAAATTCTAGCCTTTCATAATTTTCAGTGTCAGTTCAGGATAGCTCCATCCCACCTTAAATCTAAATAATTTTTTTAAACTATGAAAATCATACTTTTATATCTAGGTCTTATGTACATTGAAATTTATATGGTCCTATTTTAAAATTACTATTCATTTATATTATATTTGCATTTAATAAAATCATTCATAAGAATTGCATTTTTTTACTGCTTTTTATATAGTTCACATTCTACATTTTATCTTCATTAAGAAAAATTAAATAAATTTTTGAAATTTATATCATACACATAGTATTTATTTATTTACTACTGATTGTGATTTCTCGTCTTTAAATTTGGCTAGTGGCATACAGTCTATTAGCTATTCAGAATTTTACACTTTTGTAGCTCACATTTAAAATGAAAAATGTAGGAAAAGTATTTTTTAAGACTAGCTAAAAGAGGCTAATTTTTTACTCAACTTAATGACTATAGTTTCTATTTTTGCTATTACTGTGATAGAGTAATACAGACTCCTTACTGTATTTTAAATTAACACGAAAGAGTAGAGTTGCATGTAATGTATCTGAAGATTCTCAGGACTCTATTTTCTTAAAAATGTTATAGAATCTCAGAAACACTTACTTTAGTATTAATGAAAATCCTAAACAAATTTCTAACTAAAGGTGGGAGTAGCAGGAAAAATAATCCATGTAATTTCAAGATGGAGTTTGCTTAATTTCTAAGGTGTATCTTAAGATACATGTGCAACATCAAGGATTGATGCAATGACTTAGGATATTAATTTCAAGGTAATTTCCTAAAGTAAGAAAATGTAAACCAATAATTGAAAAATACCCACTACTTCTCTTTTTTGCCTTGACCAAAAACTTCTGAATATAGAAGATATTCCTTTTACAAACTGTAGACAAATTTCAGCCAGGTTTAGCTGAACTACTCACTCTTGCCTGGCAAATTGACTATGTGCTAACTTCACAAAGGACAACTTGAAAACATATTCAGTACTCAGTTGACACAACAAAGATCAAAGCTTATGATATCATGAATTAAAAATAGCACTTTTTTTTCCTCAAAGTCACTACTTCATTTTCAGGAGTCTACATATTTTTACCATCTCACTTATGCTATTCAGAATTTACTCACAACTCAGCCTTTAAGCAATTTTGATTTGTATTCTTTTCTCTGAAAACTGCATTTTAATAATCCAGCCTTTAAACTTAATACATTTTATTTTTTCACTGATACTGGAAAACAAAAAGCATATACAAAAAGGTATTACTTCAGTCAAGACCTTGAAATCTATGCAAACAGCATAGATTCCTCCCTTTCTCCCTTCCTCCTCCCTTCTTCCTCTTCCTCTTCTCCCTCTTCCACCTCCCTGACCTTGGTATCCCCTCTACAATTTCTCACTTCCCCTGTCCCTCTGCCTCACCCCTCCAACAGTGCAACGGTTCTGCCTTTTCTTAAATATCTTTTAGCAGAAGCTCTACCAGCTTGGCTGTTCGGCTTAGTGATGTGCTGTGGTGGGCCTGTAGGAGCTGGCTGGAATCAGCCAATCCAACATGGGGCAATCCCTGTGGCCTCCCTGCTGGCAACACTTTTACACACACAACCAAAATACATAAAAAGGTAAAAAGACTTTCAATGCTTACCTTCCTCTTTCTGACAATGCGAAAAAATATTTCAGTATACCAGGATGAAACAAATGTTAACAGTGCCATATAGGAAACACTTTCATTAAAAAAAAAAAAAAAGAGAGAGAACTGACTGTATATGATATAAAAGATCTACACTTTCTGCATGTTACTATTGTTGGAAGCAAAATTATGTAACTTTAATTTAGTGTGCCAAGAAAATTCTTTCTGTTCCATCTGTTAGAACTATGTTAGATGACAGTCGTTGAATTTAAGTTTTAGTAATTATCAGGATTTGGCAGCTTTTACTTAAGGAAATTATTGGGATTTTTTGAGGATTCTTCTAAATAATGAATCTCAGTTATCAATTAATCATTATCACAAATCAATCTCAGAATTCTGGGGAAGCTTCCAGAGGACTAGGAAAAAAAAAGAAATTAGTTTTTCAATATTTTAAAAAGGAAATGTGAGAAATAGGCTAAGTCTGTGTCAGTTAGCCTCATACTGATCCAAAGAAAAACATGCATAAACCAGCAGAACCAGTAAAACCATAAAATAGAGTTACTAACGACAACCTATGAAGAATATTTGAAAAAATACCTCATGCCATACATTTTATAACTTGTTAAAAGTGAGTTATTTATGATTACATAATAATAAATGTATTGATTAAACATTTTAATATCTATATAAATAATTATTAACATAAAAGGGGATTTGGATTTGTTTAAAATAAGGAAGCAATAGTATTTGTCTTTATTTTTCAAGAGATTCTGTGGATATCTCATCTTGTCTCAGTACTAGTATGTAGTATAAAAGAAGGTAAAAAGTAATTGTTCATAAGTTTAGAAATGGCTTTAAAATAGAAGAGCTGTAAACCCAGCATTATGGTTAGCATGGCTGATTTACTGGTGTGGGTGCATTTGAAAAAGGTACATTTTTGTAACAGCCAAAATTACATCCAGACAGACAGAAGACTGGAATTGATCTCAAGCACATATGAGATGCTGGGGAAGTTGCTTTCATTTTCTAATTTGATAGTCAGTTTTTGTCTGAAATGTAGGACAATTTCAGGTGGTGAACAACTCTACTAGAAAAGTCAAAGTGATGAACTAATGTATCAAATAACTTAAAACATAAATATTAAAATAATTTAGAACAAAAAAAAATATTTTAGTATATTGAATTTCAAAGCATGATTTAACACCTTTGCTCCCATAGGAAGAAGTAAGCTATGTGCCTGTCTTTTGAGGCACATGCCTGTAAGAGACTCTTCAATGGAATAACTTGACTCATATCTTCAAAACAGAACTACAGGATTACTAAATATAAAGTTCAATTATCCTTGAGAACTTTTTGATTGAAATAATGGAAAGAAAGCAGGTGGATGTAGAAGTCAGATTTATAGAAAAATTTTTGTAAGTGATTTAAAACAGACTGTATTACAGTAATGTGCACTTGCAGCCCAGAAAGCCAGCCATGTCCTGGGCTGCAAGAAACATGACTAATAGGTCAAGGGAGGGGATTCTGCCTCCCTACTCTCACAAGACCCCCTCATGGGGTACTTTGTCCAGCTCTGGGCCCCTCGAAATAAGATGGACGTGGACCTATTGGACCAAGTGTTCAGAAGGGCCACAGAGATGATCAGAGAGCTGGGGCCTCTCCTAAGCAGACACACAGAGAGCTGGGGCTGTTCAGCCTGGAGAAGAGAAGGCTCTGGGAAGACCTTTCAGCAGTCTTCCAGTACAAAAGGCACCTACAAGAAAGCTGGAGAGGGATTTTTCACCAGGGCATGTGGTGAGTGATAGGACAAGGGGGAATGGCCTTAAGCTGAAAGAGGGTAGCTTTAGGTTACATACGAGGAAGAAATTTTTTCCTTTGAAGGTGGCAATGAACTGGAACAGGCTGCCCAGAGAAGTTGTGGATGCCCTAGCCCTGGAAGTGTTCAAGGTTAGGTTGGAAGGGGCTCTGATCAACCTGGTCTAGTGGAAGTTGACCCTACCCATGGCAGGAGGGTTGGAACTAAGTGATCCTTAATGTCCTTTCCAACCCAAACCATTCTGTGATTTTATGCTCTATAAATCAAATGCTCCTTCCAAAAAGCCAATTAAAATTTTATAAACATATAAATATTTATAAAAATATTTTTAAATCTTTAGTGTATACATATCCATAACTACCTCTGTTTACATGTGTTTGTATTTATATTGTGTTGACAATTACACATCAAAATTAAATACATTAAGAGTTTGTGGTTTTCCTGTCAATTGATTGTATACTCTAGAATGAAGTCAGTTCTTTCATTTTATTTTGGCTCTCATTTCTGTGTTGAGAAAATGGGAAGTTCAGAAGTAATTTTATTTCAATTATAAATTATTAGCAAAATATAAAATATGAAATCCCACTGCTTTAAGATTGTAATTAACCACACTAGTTTAAACTGGGATAAAATACAAAAACTTTTTTAAATGACGCTCTGAGCTTCTTAATCTTCCTATCCTTTTTTCCTTTGTCCACACCTCTTTTAAATAACAACTCTACCTCAAGCTGGAAGCACCCATAACATGACCAGTGGGACCTGGAACACAGTACAGGCTCCCACTGTAACACAATCCAGAAGCAAGCAAAACCAGTAGCTTTGCTATAGTTTTCCTAACTGAGAAAAACAAAACAAAACCCTTCCTCTTTTACGTCCTTTTTTATCAGAATAATCTTGATGTAAACAAACATTTAATTTCACAGACATAGTAAAAATTTGAATTATTTGACAAGAAACATACAACATTATCTTGTAATTTGATTTAGGAAATTAGCCCTTTATACATCATATTTGAATCTAAGAGATACACTGTGTTTGCCAAAAACATTTAAAGAGAATTCTTGATGTTAAGTGATGATGGGAATTAGTATTACCTTATGGAGGTATAATAAAATGAAAGGAAATATTTGGGCTATATTAAAATTTGATAGAAGATAAAGGAATTCACATATATTCATAGGTAAGCCCAGAGGCAGCCATGGAGATTATATACATTTTCATGCATACATAAGAAAGTTTTCCACTACTGTATAATAATAAAACTTTCTACAGAATGTCACTGCTTGTGTTCAAAAATAGTATAAAATTTTTGCCCTAATTGTAGGCAATGCTAAGCAGTGCACAGCTATTCCATAAAAAAATATAATACAGAGTTGAGGCAAACCATGGAGAAAGAGGAAAAAAAAAATAGCAGTCAGAAATTATAAAAGCTATGTAGACAAAAATCTGAAGAACAGCTTTGAATAAATTAATGAGAGAAAAATAAAGCCTTTGGAAAGGCTGTTGGCAGAAGAATTGATAAAGATATTTCTTTGCTATGCCTAGAATACCCTTGTGCTAGTCAGTATAAACTTATTTGTGTAGTAGATATGTATTAGATTTTTTACACCCTTAGTTAAAATGACCTTAACTTTATTTCCTTTTCAAATCATTCTTTCCCCCCACTACAAATTTCAATAAGACAACAATATCACCTCTCCTCTTCTCTTAACAAAGGATCTCCATTTCCCTGCAGATTTGAGAAGTTTTTCACTACATCTGTTCTGAATTTCAAATCTGTTGTAAATATAAATCAAGATTGTGCTCAGCATTTCAGACATGTCTCACCAGCAAAAGAAGCTTGAAAATTCAAAGAGGATTTTGACCTGAGCAAGATATTATTCTTACTGACTCAAACACAACTTTTTGCTGGAGTTTGAACTTTTTAAAATGGAACCCAGTATATAACACCAATTAGGAATTAGTGGACATACTGGCAATTCTGCAGTTTTTAACACAGACAGTGAACTTGATTCACCACAGGGTATAAGTATTCACAGTAATACAGAGGCACAGAAATACTAATGAATATTTGCTGGCATGATACATCATATCATATCATATCATATTATGGGAAAACTCTTGCCATGTAAAATTACTCACAGGATGAGCTAAGATTATGGAATAAATTTAATATTGGCAGGTCATGGGTTTGAGTGTCTGGCAGGTTTGCCAAGTTTTTCAATGGGCAAACAGAAATACACGTATTGCTGCAGTAGATGAAGCAATGCCTCAGCCATTACAGGTGAAGGTCTAATATTATGAGCATAATTATAGTTAGGAATTAGTCTCAGAAAATAAATCTTATATCACCTTTATATATTACTATTTATTATCAAATAGGAATTTAAATATATATTGTTTCTTCACTCTTCTGCTCACTATAGTGCATGTCATAAATTGAAATTTTACATATATTGATGCCTTAAGAGGCCTCCTAGACACAGAGACTGGACAGGAGTAAAAGAATAAAATAGGTATTTATTTGAAAGGCCTTCAATGGTACACCCTGGGAGCCACAGGCTATTGCCAAAAATGGACCCCAAGATGGACGACAGGTCACGAGTTCTTCACACCTTCATAGGTTTGATTCATTTGCATATCAGGGTTAATTCTCCAATTAAAACTTCCGTTCAATGATGTAATTTCCCCTCTGCTTTCCCCCCTAAGAAGCTCTTTGGTTTATACTTTTTGGGCCTAGGACAGTCTGGGTGACCTTGGAGAGCAGGCCCAGAGAGGCTTTGTTATGTCTACCTAGCACGAGAGAGCAGAAATTAGCAAGCTACAAGAAACCTCAGAGTTACACACTAAGCAGTACAGAATCAGGAAAATATAAAAGTTAAAACCTAGGCATCATATATATCATAAGATCATGTTTAACATTAAACCATGAATATCAGTGATGCTACATATCTTCCTCATAAATACCTCTTCTGAGGCTGCCACTGTTCAAGTAGGAAGAAGAAGGAACTCTTAGGACTTTAAACATGCAGGTTATTACCAGCTGAGTGCATGTGTGTTAAACAGTCAGGCATTGATGCATGGCTAGAAACAATATGCAACTCATGGAGCTAAGAATAGGAAAAATCCTAGCAAAGCTATTTCAAAATACTGAAGACAATGAAAAAGTTCTTGAGTAGGACTACTGGTATGGCCAAACCAAACCTATTCATATTTCCAAACAAGCAAGGTTTTAAAACTGGTGGTTTAAAGGCAAATCTTCCGGTGAAACGGTTAAAGATAGATTCACAGAATCACAGACTATATTGAGTTGGATGGGACCTATAAGGATTATCAAGTCCAACTCCTGCCCCCGCAGAGGACACCCCTAGAGTCACACCATGTGCCTGAGAGCATTGTCCAAACACTTCATGAACTCTGTCAGGTTTGGTGCTATGACCACTTCCCTGGGGAGCCTGTCCCAGTGCTCAACCATCTTCTGGGTGAAAAACCTTCTTTTGCTATCCAGCCTAAACCTCCCTTGACTCAACTTCATGACATTTCTTTGAATTTTTTCACTGGTCATGAGAGTGAAGAGATCAGCACTGGTCCCTCTGCTTCTCCTTGTGAGGATGTTGAAGACCTCAGTGAAGTCTCCTCTCAGGCTCCTCTCTCCAGGAAGGACAAACCAAGTGACTCTGGTCACTTGGAGTTTGGTTCCTATCACTCCTACTAAGTAATGTATTGTTCCTCAGAACTTCTGACATTTAGATTTATGAACAAATTATGGTCCTATTAAAAAAAAAAAAATCTGGGTGTGGGGGATTTTTTTAAAGAACAATTTAAATAGTTCATATGGACCTATTCAAATACCAGGGGAGAACTATGTCTTGATGACAGTAATCACAGAAAATGTTAGTAGTACAAAGACTAAATAGCAACTCTTCATTGTGATCAAGAGAAATGAATCCTACAAGTTTTGTGTCCTGAAAGTTTTCTCATATAAGGTGGTGAAAGTGATGCATAGAATATTCAGTTAGATCAAAAATTAACACCAAAATCTTTGAAGAGTTTTGGCAGTTCAGCTTCTAGAACCTTTGACATGTATTGGGTGTCCATAGTAGAATCTTGGCAGGGAGGCATCTGTGAGGGGAGGTTAGGGCTGTCCCATGTGGGACACAGCTGCTTCCAGACATTCCCCATGGACCCACCCAGGGCACAGTTGCACCCATCAGAAAGGCTGGTGGTGCCTCTGAGAAAACATATTTTAGAAAGTGAAATATACTGGAGAAGCAGAAGAGGAGGAAAAACCTGAACAAAATGAACAAAAATGAACAAAAAACCAAACAAGCAAACACCCCTGAAACTGCAAGAAACAACAGCATGATCACCCGGGTCAGACAAGGATGAGGGCAAAAGAGATGTGCTGTAGGAGCTGGAGCAGAGGTTCACCTGTAGGCCATTAACAAGACCACAGCAGAGAAGGCATTTCCCTGCAGTTTGTGGAGAGGGCCCCGCCAGAGCAGAATGCTACACTGCAGACTGTGGACAACCCGTTGTAGAGCAGATTATTTCCTGAAGGACTGCAACCTGGTGGAGAGGACTCACACTGGAGTGGTTCATGCAGGACTGCAGCCTGGGGACAGGAGGAAATGCAGGAGAAAGGAAAAGCAGGGAGGAACTGGTATGGACAGGCTGTAACACCCCATTCCCTGTACCCGGTGATGCTCTGAGTATGTGGACAGGGGGCAGATGGTGAGGAGGAAGAGGTACTGGGGTGAAGGACTGGAATTGAACTTGGGAAAACTTTTTTTGAACTTTTTCCTCTGTTACTCACTGTCCAAATTTGCCTTAATTAGCAAAAAATTAAGTTAATTTTCTTCATGTCAAATGTATTTCGCCTGTGATGTTGATAACTGATTTCCCTGCCTTTATCTTGCCCCATTAACTTTTTCTTCATTTTATTTTCTCACCCTGTCCTGTTGAGGAGAGGGAGTGGCAGGGCAGCTGGGTGAGCAGCTGATTGCTAGCCAAGATCAAAGTCAACACATAAAATAAGCTGAGATGTGATTATATAATCATAATTAGAGGTATATATGGTTTATATAGTAAAAATGTATGAAAGAAGTAAAGGAAGTAAAGACTATTTTTCAGAAAAGTTACAGTTTTCCTAACTGAAAAGGCTGTTTCATTATGTCCAAGAAATTATGGCTGATCTTCAACTTATGAAATACCTCCGCTTGCTTATTCAATTTCTGTTTGCCAAGGCATGAAGGCACAATACATTTAACTATTCCTTAGGACTTTGTCAGCATGGAGTCCTTACTGGATAGAACTCCAACGTATACAAGAAGTCATACAGGTTTTTTGAGCTATCTGTTTGAATCTCTGTTTTGTCTGAAAATGGTTCAAAGAGGTTCTATTTCATAAGTCGTGGTAAAAAAAACCCAGTCATCCCAAGTATGGGAAATTCTATGATTTTTCAGTGAAAGGGAAAGTTTTCATGGAAGTTCAAGTAGCCTATAGCTGACAACTTCCTAATTTAAAACCTTTCCTGTGATTAGAAACTAACTATATGGATATTCTGAACATTATCTTCAGCACTGTTGTTTTTGAGGTTTTTTAATACTACTGGAGAAAACTGAATCAATGCAAGAGGCAAAAAGTCATCAAACCATGAAAAAATTCATATAGAAAAAAATGTGACAAAGAATAAAATGTATTTGCAAATGAACTGAATATATTTTCATTTTTCAGAAATTTTTCATTCATGATTTATTGTTTACATAGTTTTTTAAACATCTTGTGTTGCTGTTTGAAAAATATCTTGGGCTATTTTTAGGTCTTGGTAAGCTCTTGCTAAGAGATCAGAGTAATGTCATAAGACAATGAGAACAACTTAATTGTTCCAGAACCAGGCAAATTAAGTTATCACAGTAAATAGTGTTAAAGATATTTTGTCTAACTTCATTTTTTTTCCCTGTGAGTGAAGTTTAGCTATAATTTAATTGTTAGAAACAGTTGCTTATTTATAATTAACATTGAAAATCCTGACCTTATTTTGAGAATTTTTATATGATATAAAATCAGAAGAGATTTAATTAGACTACAATATTTATTTTGGTTTGATGAGTCAGTGATTGCTCTAGATGTAACACATGTAAACTATACTAATTTAATCATGTAAGTAGGAATACGAAAATATGTTGTTACTGATTAAATGATTACTGCAACATCTTGCAGACTCAACTTCGGGAAAAATTATGGGAGCAATTACAGGAAAAGCACTTGATTGCAGTAAATAGAAAAAAAAGGAAAAATAAAGCAGGAGCTGGAGAAAATTGTAAAGCAAGAGGTAAATTTGCAGTGTTTTAGGATGATTTCAGTGTGATTAAAAACCACACATTTTCAGGAACACAATTGCCTGCAAAAACATAACTTTTCAAAATACTGGTTGATTTTAGTAATGTAACCTCCACAGATTTCCCATTGTACTACTCCTGGCAGCAGTGAGTCTGAAAAGCCATCCTATTCGACATATATTTTTTTTCCATGGACTGTTTTTCTAAATATTTACTTTTGTGCAGCTGGAAGAAATGCAAACATTGCAATTTTCATATCTTTACCATTCATTTAATTTCACAACAAACTCTTTTTTTAGGAACCATATTGGGGGTTTTTCTTCTGAATAATGAGTGGCTCTTAAATGAATAACAGGAAAACACTGAAATGAGCATATTGCATCTACTAGAATTATTTTTTCAGAGCAATTAAGAGAGAGTTTACAAGGGAATAACAAGAAAAGTGTTATCTAGGAAAGAAAAAAATTACTACAGGAAACTTCTTCACTTAAGAAAATATAAATAGAAGTAAACTATATATGAGATACAAGACAATGTTTCAGGAAAGGATGTGAAAAATACTTGATAGAAATCATCTGATTTTTAAAGGAGAAGAAAAATTGTTATTTTGCATTAGGTTGTTGGATTTCAGTTGCAAAATCTTAATGTGAAGAAACCAATTAGAAATGAGGAAGTCAAACAATCTCTTCTTTAAGTTGTATTTTGAAAAAAAAAGCAAAATCCCACACTTCATATGCATTTATACTAAATTACAAATTCAGCAAATCATTTAAGCACATAATTAGTTATAGGCAAGTGGCTAAGTATATTGACTTTAAGTTAAGTGCATGCTTAATTGCTTTGCTGAATCAGACTCTACAAGATGTTTGATAAGTGTTGGATTTTTTTAGAAAACAGGATAAAATCATCATAGCTTTGGTATTCCCTTAGGTATAGTCACATAAATACCGAGTCTTATTATGTACTTCAGTATGTGCCTCATAGTCTTTGATGTGGTTTATCTGCTCAACTAGCCTTTTGCTTTACAGGTAGGAAATTAAGACTACCAATATGCCTACACTGAAAACTCAGCCAGATTTGAGGTAGCTACAATCCAGCTGATGTAGGTGCAAAGTCAATGCAGTAAGCTCTGCCTCTGTTGAAGAATATAGGATCTCAGACAGGCTCATATAAAGTTGTTCAGAAAACACATTTTCTTTTAGAAATGTAATAATTTAGAAAATAACAGTTCTATACATATGTATTTATAACTATGTTGTACATGCACATATGTACATAAACCCTATGTATATACATGCATCTGTATTTATATAATCAAATATTTATATATATATATACACAGACATTCAAACCGGAAAATTAGTAAAAGATATACAATGTAGTGTTTCTGAGGCCAAAGAACAGTAAAGTCAATTGATTTGTTAAAGACTGGTGTCATTAAAGCACATGATAATATCACATACATATTGAAGGACCAATACAGTAACACCCTGGGGTTTTTCTTTCTGTAATAGCCCTTCTTTCTATAATAAGCTGAAATGTAGACAGATTTTTTTAAGTCATCATTTATTTATGAGATAGCTAAAGTCTAATGCAAAACTACTTAAGAAACCCAAATGTCTCATCTGAATTTCCAAATGAGGAGCAAGTATTATTAGAGCATTAGTCTTCCAAATGTAGATGTAACTGGCAAAAGAAAAGGAAACTGAAATCTCAGAAAATCTGTGTCTATCCTTTTTTTTTCTCTGAACAAGGAAACTGTTGGGTTTAAACATGCAATTTCTTCTTTTGTTTCTATATTCCTCTATTTTGGACCATAGGAAATTTCTGAAAAAATGAGCTCCACAGCATTAGCTAATTAATCTTGGCAGTTGCCATGTAAGGTACATCAGTTTTATTATTGCCCATTTTCCTGATGAGAAATAAACAGATTTGTTTAAGGTAATGCAATGAGGCAATGGCAAAGGAGGGGGAAGTATGCGTGTTTTATGGTCAAAGTTCAGACCAGCAACTTGGTCTATGTTAGACATCAGTGCAATTTCAATGTCCATAATACTATGTGGTCTCAGTCTGTAGTGAGCTATCTAATGAGTAGAACAATGTTGTAGAGAAAGGGTATGGAAACTCAGTCAGTCTACACCCCTTTATACACACATAACCATCTTCTCAAGCTGTGTTTCAAGGAAAAACCCTGAATGTACCATGACTAATCAGATTTCAAATGTCTCAAGATACCATAAATTCCAACCATTGTCTTTCTTATCTTTCCCGTACTCTTTATAGGAGATAATTTTTGTTGGCTTCTCATATGCTTTACCTGCTTCTTTAGAGCAGTCTTGGAGCTGCACTGACTGCTAGATTCACTTTGCAATAAAATTTGGTTTTGACATGTTAAAAATCTGATGATGTTGCCTGCATAGCCAGTATGTCTTACAGATTGCCAGGACAGTCTTTATGGCATACTCTGTCCTTCAAAACATACAGCTGAACCTGAGGCATAGTCTAGGGCTAATGAATAGGAGGAACTCCTCTTTCTATAGAAGTATGAGAAATTCTTGGAGGAAGAGCTGGGTGAAGAGTAAGCTTCCAGGGAGTCTTTAAAGCTAAGGCAAAAGGTCGCCATCCATTCACACTGGCAGATCCAGGAGGCAGAGCAACAAACCACTGGCACAGAGACAGGTAGTGCTGAAGAACACTCAAGGTACTGGCATGAGGGGTAGCTCATTACAAGTAAAGAATGATCAGTTTACAGAAGAAAAAGAGACTTCTGAAAAACCTTGTCCAACTGTCTCCTCAAAGCAGAACTACAAATTTAGATTATGCTGTCTACATCATTCATCCTGGTGAAGGGGTTGGTTCTGGTTGGGCAGTGTCCACGGCCCGTCTCTTTACTTACCATCCGTGAAGTGTGACATTTATATCTTGTTGATGGAAGGAATAAATGAGTTTATAGATATGTAGCCAGTATGTCAGGACCTATAGATGGATAACTTTATTCTTGGAAAGTGGTGTGGCAAGGGCTTGACCTTGGAGGCACAGTGAGCAGCTGGGTGAACTGGTTTTTCTTGTTAAGACAGTAAATAATTGCTGCTTCCCCATCTTCTACTAGAACAGAAGCTTTATGGGGAAGCAGCAAATGGACATGGAGAAGAGCTGATGGTGGATGCCTGGGATATAGTAATTGGTATGGTTAAACTATAATTCACATGGAAAATGTGGTGTTTGGAGTCAGGATGTGCAGAACTAGCCAGCCTTGTCTCCTTTTCCACAGGCTGCAAAATAGGCATGGTATATGTCAATGAAATGGAAAGATGTGTTTCTGCTTTTAGTACTCTTTCACTGGTAATACACTTTTCTGTCTGTGAATAGTATCCCTACTGTTTTCTGTGGCTGAGAGAATGTGTAGACTGACAGGTAAGATGGCATGAGGATGTATACAGATTATGATAAGGCTTTCAGCATATTGACTAGTGTGTGCCTTTGAGCAGGCATGTAGATCTGTGTATAAATTACTGAGGAGCACAGTGACTCCAGCTAAAGACAAAAGCTGAAGTACTTTCAAAGGCAAAGAAGCAGATATTAGATAGGGGCAAATAAATTTAACTAATTGAACATGCCTATTTTGGAAGAGATGTTCACCTCAGTTTGAATGTGGTTGATATAAATCATAGTTTCCCACTATCCGCTAATGCAAACACCTTTTGCTGTTACAGTCTGTTCAGTTTCGTAGCTCTACAAAACTGGCAAGCTGGCGCATCCTTTGGTCTATGATATCCTGAGTACTTTGACAGTTCCAGTTTTCAGACTAAATTACCTTTCTTGTTAAAGATTTTTTTTAAAGAGTTCCTATAATAAAAAGTGCTAATGACCAGAGCCAAATTCACAATTTAATGGAATCATGGAATACTTTAGGTTGAGACATATGACCCTGTTCTTAAAGAAGTTCTAACTACAGCAGGTTACACACAGCTGTGGCCAGTCAAGTCTCTGACACCTCTGAGGATGGACATGCCACAAACTCTAGGTTTCAAGACTTGAAAAACTTCATGGTAAAAACAGTTTTCCCTATATCTGATTTTTGCTTCGCATGTCCAGCTTGTATCCATTGCCTTACAGCCTATAGCTGCACGCTTCTGGCAAGAGTCTGGCTCCATCCATTCAGGTAGCTGCAGACAGAAGCAAGGACTCCCTTGAGCCTTCTCTTGTCAAAGCAAAACAAACCTCGTTTCCTCAGCCTGTCCTTGTCTGTCATGTCTTCCAGCTCCTTGGCCATCTTGCTCACCCCCTACTTGACTCACTTGAGTATGCTAATGTCTTTCTGGAAACAGGGAGCCCAAAGCCAGACATAGCACTTCAAATGCACTCTCAGAAGTGCCAAACAAGGGTAGGAAGGATGATGCCCCTGAAACTGCTGACAGCATTCTTAGAGTTCAGAATGCAGTTGACCTTGCTACTGAATCACATTCAACTTGATGTCCGTAAGCTTTTCAAAGCTCTTGTCTTCAGCCAGCTGGCTGCCACCAGCCTCTACTGTTGCATGACATTACTCCTCCCCTGGCACAGGACTTTGCACTTGCTTCTGTGGAACTTCATGAGGTTCCTGTTAATGCATTTCTCCAGCCAGACCAGGCCCTTCTGTACAGCAGTCCTCCAGTGTATCAACCACTTCTCCAAATTTGGTACCATGAACAAATTTGCTGAGAAAGTATTGTGTCCCACCATCCAGGCCATTAATGCAGACAGATGTTGAACAGTCCCAGTGCTGATCTCTGAAGGATGGCACTTGTTACTTGACCAAGAGATAAACTTTGCACCACTTATCACAGCTCTTTTGGCTTAGCAGTCCAATCTATTTTCCATCTACCTCATTATCCATTTATCCAGCATGTATGTCACCAGTTTTGTGATAACGAGACTTTATAATAATATGTAAAAGGCCTTGTTAAAGTCAAGGCATACACCACCCACTGACCTCCCTTTGTCCACAGCACCACTACTCATCTCATCTCATCTCATCATAGAAAGTTGGTCTGGCATGCTTTGTGGATGCTAAATCTATGTTGGTTGCTCCCAAATACTTTTTTGTCCTTCATGCCTCTGAAAATAATTTCTAAGAGGATTTATTCTATCACCTATCCAGTCACTGAGGTGAAGCAGACCAGCTCATAGTCCCCTGGATCTTCCTCTTGCCATTTTTCATGATAAGTCTGACATTCGGGATTTTTCCAGTCATTGGGAACTTCCTCTAAAATTCATGACCTTTTGAAGCGGTTAGACAACAATGTCTTGCAGTGACATCAGCCAGCTCCATCAACACTCTCAGATGCATCCCATCTGTTCACAGGTATTTTTGTATGACTAATTGGCTAATCCTGCCTTTGGGTAATAGAGATGGTATTTCACCCTTTTTTCACAAAGGAAAAAGATAAAATAGGCATTATTAGAAAACAATGCAGCACACACTCAGATATGATGTTAATTATAGATTTTCCATCTCTTTGCCCAGTTAGGCCCAAATGCCACTGAAACAAATCTGCCAACTTCTATCAGTAGACTGTGGTGTTTTAAGGGCTTTTGAAAATAGATACAAAGCAGCTATTGAGACTTCAACGTACAAATTCTCTGATACTCAAGGTCAGTGAAGAGATTTGTCAGTGAACATACACAACTCAGAAAAGATAGAGTCCTTGGTAAAAAGAATTGAAGAATCTAGGAAACTCACACATGCTGATAACCCCCTCTGTGATTAAGAACTATCACATGCTCAGATAAATAAGAAATTTTCCTGACTGGAATTAAGGAGTAAAGAAAACCAACAAAACTTAGATGGCAAGTTTGTGCTGGAAAGTGTGACTACATTAAAAGAAGAATGGGCTTTGGATAAATTAATATGTGCACATTCAACAAATGAGAGTTACAGAATATCTTTTAAGCAAAATACATTTTACATGACCTACTTTTGTTGTTAATAGCATTACATATTTTCATGACTTCAGTTCTTCTCTGTCAAATTTGTACTTTAAACTTGCTAGGTCCTCTTTCTTAGTTCAGCTCATAATTTAAAATCATCATCAGGTTTTGTTCATATTTTACTTTTGTAAGGTAAAATATGTTATCTTTATATAACACTTTAGTTTAGAAATAAGAAAAAAATTGATTGCTACTAAATATACCATAATTTCTCTCCACAAGAATGATTCAGCATTCACCAGAAAGACGCAACTTTGACCTTTTCTTTTTCAAAGACAGTACAGCTCAGTAAAGGAACATGACATTTAATACAATAAGAAAATCATATAAAAGAAACAAACCGTAACATAAAAACACAAGGTAAGATTAGAGATCACACCCCTGTAAACATAACATAAGCAGCAATATGAAATATTTATAATAAATATTAGTTAACTCACTTGAGTCTGAAGTTTAGGACGGGTTACTCAGGAATTTTATGGATTCTGGTTTATTTTTTTTCATTTTAATATAAGCTATCATAAGTACTCAAATGAAGCCATGTGTTAACTTTCCAAATGTTTAGCATAAACATGGAAAAAGTTTTTTTTAAGAGTATCTCTCATCTTTATGATAAAGATCTAAACTTTGGAAAATAATTAAAATTATTTTAGGACATTTTCAGTTTTTCAGGTACTGTTGTAATTCAGAAAATACGTGTAAATAAAGGAAGATTTGTTATATTTAAAATACTACAGCTTTATAAATATATGCATATTTTATACAAATACCCAGAAGAAATTTCAAAATCTGCATCCAGTTATGGGCAAAAAACATTTGCTTACAATCATATGATGCAAAAAAAAAAGCTCAGAAAAAACCATCTACATATATTCTCTATTATAAGTTTTATATCATATTTTCCATGTTATGATCTAATATTTATTTCACTAAACTAATTAACATTAGGATTCCAATTAAGTTGGGTACTAGTGTGTTTAAATAAAAGAAAAGAAAAAAAAAAAAGAAAACCTAAACCAATATAACTGAGAATAACCCATTATGAGCCTTTGTTCTTTTAGTTTTGGTAGGCAGAACTGTAGTGCTTACTCTACAGTAAGCAGATGCAGAGATATGCCCACATCATATAACTACAAATGATGAATTTGATATAGTCCTGTTTGCCCTTCCTTTCATTGCTTTTTCTTCTGAACCATCACAGATAATCTTTTATTCTGTCCTTAATTTTCTGATGACACTCCATAACTAGGTTTATGAATCTTTGATTCGTGCAATCCTTCATCTTTCTAGTGTGGCTTGGGGAACCACCATTTTTTACAGGAAACATAAGCTAACAAATCATGCCCAACAGTCATACGGATCTTTAATTATTGTATGATTAACACTGAAAATTATTTGGTTATAATAAAATCTTTTTGGTAAATAAAATTCCCAAATCCTTTTAAAATACAACAAATCAATAACATTTAGCATTTCATCAGTGCTGAAACATATGTGCAAGCATCATCCACCCTCATATTGGTGTGTTGTGCCTTGCATTCTTTAATCCAATTAAAAGCTCAAAAGTTGTTAAACTAAATGAGGAAGCAAACAGGAAAAATAAGGAAGAGATAATAAAGTATTCATTATTTGTTTGGCAATGCACACATTAAGGCTTTCAGTACATTTGCAAGAGCATCAATATCAAAATATTTTACACCCTCCACAACTAAAACATTATTCCTAAATTATTTAGTTTAATCATTGGGAAATGTTTTATCACTCATTTTAATACGCATTTTAGTTTATTCTTTCTACATTAGTACCAATGTGTGTTAGATGCCTAAGCTTCATATTTATTGGACACCCAGGCAGTAAACTGAACTGAAATGTTCTGGACTTCTAGCTATTCAGTTGAACAAAATGTCTACTTAAGACCAAGAAAAAAAGAAATCCAATTTCCATTAAATATTTTGTCTCTTAGAAGCACAAACACATTCCTCATACATTGACAACTACAGATAGACTCCCAAATTTAGAAGTGAATTTAGAGATTAATCCCACCAGCATGAATTCAAAAGATTTTAAAAGTATTTAAATTATTTATATTATTCAGACACCAAGACCTTTTCCCTTCAGTTATTAATCCTCAATGCTTGTCTCCTTCAGAAGTCTTCCACATTCACATTTAGTCTTCAGTGTCCATTTTAAGCAACAAACTGAACTGTCAAAGTCTAAATGTTTGTCTAAAAGTAGTTTCTCTTTTCATAGTTGTGATTAAATGTGCAGCAAAGATGTTTTGCAAGTCCCTTAAGCAATCCATGTGTAATAACAAAGAACTAATTTGCACCAACTTTAGCAAAGCTCTCAACGCTGTCTCCCACAATATCTGAGTTAAGTCATTGTGGTATGGATAGATGTACAGGTAGATAAAAGTATAAAGCTGGCTGAATTTTTGGGTTAATAGGGTAGTGGTTAGTGGGTCATCCTCTAACTGGAGGCCAGTATAGAGTGTAGTACCGTGGGATTCTGTACTGGGATCTCCCCTCTTTTATATCTTAATCAGCAGCAGAATTTTGGGGTGCAATAACTAGAAGGAGGTTTTTAAGATGCAGTCAGGCTTTTTGCAATAGTGGGTTGTGAGAGAAAGAAAGACAATAGACATTACTTGGAACAAGGCAGCTTTAATGGAGAAACTGGATCAGGAAATCAAGTGCTGGAAGTGGTTATATTAGACTGAGCAAAGCCCTGCACAACCTACTGATGTCATAACCGAGTCTGTTTTAAGCAGCTGATTGGACCAGAGACCTTCTGAGGACCCTTCCAAGCTGAATTTTCCTATAATCCTATCATTCAGTTATTCTATATGATTAAATATTTTTGAAGATATGGTCTTCTTGTAGTTCAGATATACTAGCAGAAGTTCACATTTGTCAGCACATCTTGCAGCTCTTTTCTGTGCATAAGATAACAAACCATAGTGCCATGTGGTTTCCATTAAAAAGTGCTGAGTTTTTAATAGAGCAAAACAAGGATGACTTGTACAGTACAGCTTCCTGTCACTTATACAAGAATTCCCTGTACAGGAGACTGTTCTCAGGTACTGGCTGTTTGTAAATGTAAAACACAGTTACTTGTGTGTCTGTTTAAATTAAGCCCATATGGTGAGATATCAGGTCCCCAATGTCCAGAATGTATGGCTACCTACTGACATTCCCAACACTGACAGACATTCCACATGTAATGTAATTAAATTTAGATGTCTAGCCCTAAAGGAAGAAAGTTCATGAGCTGAAACTAAGTCGAAGATGGTACAGTATTACTTAATCCACTCTGTGACATGAGGATCCCAAAACAGCTCACATCACCTGGACCCTCTTGGTACGCAGAAACTACTGTTCTGGAAGTAGGTGATAGATACAATAAATATAATTTTGATTATACTAGAAACCAACACCTGCATCATAAATTTTCCTGATAACTGTTTTGCTGCCAGTCATACATGATCCTGGATAGCAAGCAGGAAAACTAACAAAGAGATACAAGAAAGCTGACTTCACCTTATGAAAGCTTGTCTCTGCAAAAATATTCTCCTCTGAATGCACAGGTTTTCAGGGAACACACACACAAAGAAAAAAACCAAGAAACTCAATAAAAACTATTGAGTCAATTTTTTGCTTTCACAGCTCCCTTAGATGGTTAGCCAGAAAATATTATTTTGCTACAAAATGAGGCTATAATTGTACCTAGTATCAGAAAAGCCAAATTTAAAAGAGTCTATAATAACTACCAAGTCCAGTTCTAAATGTAATCATATACTACAGGCAAAAAGTCTTCTAGTGTAAATGGCTGCATATGCCACTACGTGGAAAGATTCGTATTCTCAACAAAGAAAGTAAATCTGATAGCTTGGATGACATGGCATAAAAATTACAGAAAAAACCCAAACTTGTTCAATCATCCCCTGCTACTTTTCAGGTTATGTTTATTTTAGAGGGATTATGGATTTACAAGAAGTGATATGGAATATTTTTCTTGAAATGAGGGTACCCTACTATTGGACTGCATATAATGCACAACTACTATGATGCAAGCTACTGAGAAACTTCTGATTCATGTAAGATGCTCAAAACTCCAGAGTACTAATACTGCAAATTTGACAGTTTCAAAGTAGTCTTATGAAAAGGTAGATATCCAGTGTGGCAGGGCTTTTTTCCTTCTTTATATTTTTTCCTGTTTAATTTTTTTCCTCAAAAGAAATACCAATCTTTTCATTACCCATCACAGTCATAAAAGTAATGCAATATATTCATTGATATTGAAATCTTGTGAAAGAATTTTTAAAACAATTTCTACATGTATATGTTGTTGTACATGCCATGTGGCCTACACAAGAGCAACTTGCTTATCCTACCTCACCTAGCTAGAGCTTAAAATACAAAGATGTGATGGAAACAAATAATGAGCAGTAGTGATACACTTATTACTTTTCTCCTTATTTTTACTTACCTAGCTAAAGAATAATGGGAAATTGAAAATTGAATCATGCAAGTTGCATTGAGAGGAGAGAAATAGCCTGAGAAGATATCCTTGCCAGGATATTATTATGGCAAAAGGAAGATCTGCCTACCCAACAGCAGGCACCTATTCAACTGCACAACCCCAGACATTTTCAACTTCTGTTTGACTTAAGTTTGTACAGATTTTTGACAGTTGTCTCCCTAGCACCATCTGGTGTCTGCCAACTTGTAGCTTGTGAGAATGCACCAAACACAAAATTAATTCAGCTCATGGCCTCACGGGACAGAAAAATTTACAGCAGGCATCTTCACGAAGGCTCAGAAGAATATTAGGCAGGCTGGAATGAGCATATATTATGTTTATGATTTTCACCAACCTGAGTTGGTGAAACATTGAACAGACACATATTTGCCCATGTCTCGTGTATTTCCTCTGTTGGAATATGAAGGATGATAGGAGCATGGATGTTCCTGTTAGCTGGGTTTTACGTATGAAATATTTCCTTCTTCAATCTAAATTTTAGAAGATATGCTAACTACATTTCAGCTAAATGGTGCTTCATGCACCTTCAGCCTACATGGCATATGAAAAAAAAAATCACATAATATACACTTTTCAATAAAAACACATAGAAAAGATATTCAGAATAGCCTTAAGAACTGGAATACTATTTTTTTTTACAATGTATAGTTGTCGACAGCAATATCAGGGCACAGCTATGCAGAAAATGATTCAACCCCCATATGCTGCCACTGCGTATACTATACCGTAATTCATAAATATGAAGACTGAAAGTATCATTATTCAATGTCCCTGAAGAAAATGAGAACCTATGTTTTTTTAGCATTCATCCATTTTGCAGAATGATTTAATTTAATTTTAATGTATGCATTATTTTGTCTTAGGGGAAAAAAAGCAACCTTGAAACAGTAAAATAATCAAATACTGAATCAATATGAAATAAACTGTCCTGATATCACCTTCAATTTGTTTTAGTACAATTAAAATAATGTATTTTCTAAATACATTTAGAGATGTGCACCTGTTATATCTTAGTATTATTACAGAATATATCACTATTTGATAGTTTCATCAAAAAATCCTAGATGTTAGTCTATCTGAATTATGTTAAATAAAATATGGCCACTGTCTTAATTAGTCTGCAAGATTAAAATCAAATGGATCTGGGATAAAAACTGAAGTCTAAACAGGCTGTATATATCATGTGTACAACAGGGCACATAGAAGTCAAAAGGTCATTATTTTTTCTGAAAATTACATATTCTCATGCAAAATCTGATAGTCTTTATTGATGGACAATGTCATAAAGCCATCACTGTGTTTATAGACATTTAATTGAAGACAGCATAAAACGATAAACTAAGAAACATGCATGGTTGACTCCTCCAATTCAAACCATAAATCATACTGATGTTCAGACAAGTCGCCCAGACACAAATTCTGATGATAGATGAACCATTTAACTTTGATTTTTGAAAGCAATGAGCTCGCTAGCAATACCTCACACTGACTAATACCACATATGGTCATATAAGAACTCATCAAAAATCCATTTTTCCCTTGTGTGGATGCTAAAATTATCTTCTAAATGATCATTATTAAAAGTGTGCAGTGTGTAACATCCTTCTAATGTTCATAGCCGGATTCAAAGTCGGCTTGCTTCAGTGAGCAATGATTTTATTGCTGTTTGTAATCTTAAATAAAAGCTCTTAAAATATAAATAAAACGGATGGAACAATATACAATATTAATTTATAAAAAACATTATAGAAAAGCCACCAAAACAAATGAAGGGAAAGAAACTTTTTGTAAAGCTCCTTAGCATAACATAATTTCTCTAAATGATAAAATATACTGTACAACACAGCTGTGATGAAACCTGAATCAAAATATTCTCTTCATATTTTACAGTCAGCATCCCACAGAGTATCTTTTTGGACTATTGAATATTACAGCAGTAAAATCCAAAGGAAACAGACAAACAATAAATCATCTAACATTGGCTTATATTCATGTGTGTGATACAATTAAGTCATTAGCAAATTTTCATTATAATGGTTAGGATTCTCACAAATTTGTGAACTAAGAGATGAGTGACTATATATGTGTAAGATTACAAATGTGCAAACCTTTAGCACCTACTGAATCCTCTTTTTTAACCTGCAGATATGAAATTATTGCTAATCAGCATATATCTGGGTAAATTAAATCTGTTCACATCAGCCATACAGCAGATCCATTATTTATTTTATTAAGTTGTATTTCTATTACTTCACTAGAAATATATCAGAATTTTATACTTTAGCCCTTGAATGAAAATTCAACAAGCTAAATGGCAGGCCTAACTCTAAGTTTATGAATAAGTTAATACAGATATTTTTGCATTGCTTCCCTCCGTTTACTAAGATTCCCATCTCCAATCACTAGCTGAGTTGAATATCTAATAAAATTGACTATAAAATTGATGCGGATACCTAATAAAATAAGTCAGTGGTATATATTTTAGTGCAATTAGAACACGTCAAAAGGAAATTTTCAACAGAACTGAGATATTTTCAACAGAACTGAAAGATTTGAATATATTTGTTATCAAGTATTTACAATGAACGAGAAAAACTTTAAAATATTATTTCTTATTCAATAATTGCTTTTCTAACCTTTCAGTACTCTCGAGTTATTTTGATTTGTGTTTAACTATATTACTGTTTTAATGAGTTATAAATCTTATAAAAATCTGATTTTTTTTTGCCCTATTACTGCTCCTACTAGCAGCTTTCTGCAGCTAGGAAAAGCAGCTGAATGTTTCTAGAGTGTTTGAAATTAAGTTGGAACATGCAACAACATCGGGGAGGGGCAGGGGAGCCAGCATTTCTCTGTTGTACGTGGGCTTCTTATACAAATGATATTACACAGCGTTAATAAGTGAAGTAGATTTATCAGAAAAATTCCTACATTTTTTTCACAATACCAAGGTTCATATTATTAACATATTCAGTGGATTTTAAATTAAAAACTTGCATTTAAAACTACATATTTAAACAAAATGAGTGTGAATAAATGGAGTTTTCAAGTTTACATATGAAAAGCTGTATCCTGATCTCATGTTATTCAAATATACAATACTGCCCCTGAAATCAGTTAGTCTATACCAGCAGGTGGAAAACTAGACATTAAAAATAAAATTCCCCTATTTTATGAAAAAGAAAAAAAGGAAAATAATAAAATTGTAGGAAACGTTCTCTAGTCACCACGACAAAGGGTTCAAATACCAGCTGGTTTTGTAGCGTTCACTCAGGCAGTGCTCATACACATTGCCTTACCTCAGCTCTTGCCAAATCAAGTTCCTGCATGACCATGACAAGATCAGCATGCACCTCCTCCAGTTTTTTTTGGTATCATCCAACTGTAATAAATGAAAGAGCAGTGATATTTAGATGGATGAGTTGTGCGCCAGGAAGAGAAAACTACCAAACAAGGACCTAAAGCGATCCCCTGTCTTCACATGCTTGATTTCATTCCTTAATTAGAGCCATTAATCAATAGGTATGAGATATGAGGCTTTGGAAGGGCTTGGTGACACGACACCTTGCCACCTGTCAAAATTACAGCTTTCTGTTCATGCACCATCCCTCAAATAGTTATTTTCTGCAAGCCTGGCTGCATCCCACAATTCATTATTTACTGTATAGTTCTATCCCTGTGCAATGTCAGAAGATAACCCTTTGATGATAAGGAATGGTTTACATAAAATGGTTAAAACTCACAAAGTACTTTAATACTTCCTACAGTAGTTAAACCTTAAAAAATTTCACTTTTACTATGACTTTACAGCAAAGAAATCTTGTATTCAAAATGTTCTCTTTGCATTTTCCTTTTTAAAAAGTAGATTACTTCCAATATGACGGAGCAGTTCATTATTAAAAGGAGCCGATTAAAAGTTAAACAATTACTTATTGTGAACTTCTTTTATGCCATGTTTATCTAAACATCTAGATATATTCATGCTATTGCTGGATATAGTTTTATCCAGACACCGACATTCATCTCTCCATACACATTACAGTAAACAATAAACCTAGGATGTAAATATAGAGAATTTTTAAGTAAATAAAATCATATCTGTAAAGAAAAAGTACTAAGCATGTAAGTGATGTTAATAAATTTTAGAGCAGTAACACTTAGGTGTAGATTCACTGTGTCATATACATGCAAAGAAAGGCAAAGTACTGCATGCAGATTCTCATGTATCTGATTATGGGGAGTAAAAGCATAGCTGCTTCAAAGCAATGTTCCCTGTATTCTCCTGCTGATATCATTCAATCTTGCCCTGCAGAGATCACCGCCTCTTCTCCTGAAATTGGGCTAAGAGCAGCTACACATTTCACGCAGGCCACTAATAAACTGTCATGTGGCAGCAACCTTCAGTCACAACAGCCTAAGGTCAGACTGGAACTGGTCACTCAAAGGTTAAAGGTTCTGTGTCGTATAACCAATGAGAGCCATTCAGTCATCACACTATAAATATTTAATATAATTACAGTTTGCTCCTCATAAACTTCATTCATTTGTGGGTGCCACTAGTTTCCAATTTCTTGATGACAGAAAATGAAATTCAGCTGAAATTGAACTACAAAGTCTTGTTTTCCTTGTCTTTAGATCACCTAAAATTGTTATTCACTCTAATTTCAAAATGTACATACAGAAGATTTGCTCCTGTAAAATGGAAAACAAAGGTCTATTTTACATTCTGGACAATGTCAAATGTCTGTCTCTGTTTACTTTTTTCCAACAAATTCCCTGAAGTGACAAATTGAATTATAGAGTAAATCTTCTGTGCTGTAAATAAGAACATGGTCCTGGTGGAAGAGGGAGAATTAAGAAGGTATTTTCACACATTAGTGATGACAACATATAATTGACTTGTTGCTCTGTTTTGTTATGCTACTCAGTGGTTATGCTGTCATCAATGACTTACAAAATTAACTTGCTCTCTTTACACGTAAGTCCTCGTTGAATGCCTTAGGTAAAGGAAAAGTGGCTTACTCCACCCTGGAAATATTTGACATGTATATTGTCATCACTTAAGAAATATGGTGAAACTAAACAAAAATATGGGAAATGTGGTAGTTGTTTTGCATTAATTAAAGTGCAACTTTTGGAAAAACCTTCATTCTTCACAGGGCTTAACCACAAAATTAAACATATATTTAATATTAATAGTGTACATTTTAAGTCTTCAGACTCCAGAAGTTTAACTCTTGAACCTCAGTTCACAGTAGAAAATTCCTCTGCAAAAGACCTTATATCAATGTCCTTATGTATACACATATATCTTGCAATTATTATGAAGTAACAACAGTGGCCAAAACATAACCTAAGTTCAAGATGAGTTCCTGGTATGTACTTGAGGTAAATGCCAAAATCCAATAGATAGGGGAAACAGGGTCTTAGAATCAACTTAACAAAATTAAGTAACTAAACAAGTTACAAGAAACTAATCCTAGTAAACAAGGATAAAGGTGTTACTTACCAGTAGTTTCAGTTATTCAAGTGAAAGACTATACATGTGTTCATAAATATGTCCTATCACCAGAGATCTGAGAAGTTTTTCTGCTGCAGTGCTTGCAGAAGTAAACACCCAAAGCCTTGCTTCCTTGTTTAGTATGAAGAAACATAGTATGGAATGCATCTGTCTTTCTTTGTTTTCCTTCAGCCACAGAAGTAAAATTGTAGAAACACTGGAAGACTTTGAAGGAGAACTGAAATCAAATTACAACTGCAATTACAGGTTTTTATGCTATGTCAGCCACAGCAAAGTTGTCAGATTACTTTTCCATCTTAACTCAAATGTCTGATCTCAGTGGAAATACATATACCAATATGTTGATGGAATAAGGAATGTCCTCCCAAAAATCCCATATGCTCATTCAAATGGAAGCACAGCTGATGTCTTCTCCTTGTGCTGGGAAGCTAGTAGATCTGTCAAGATCACCAAAAACACTATGGAGCAGAACACCCATTGTCAGTTTGTTAACAAACTACACCACCAGCTGATTTTTTAATGGGTTATTTAGTTAGCCAGCACTGATTGTATGTGAAAATTTTGGATATGAAATTGGAACATTTTGCCTGAAATGCAAAGGTGGGGCTCTAAAATATTGAATTGCAATTTCTCTTTGTCCTGGATCCAAGGCCCACATGCAACAAATATGTCCAAATCACCTTGCCATTTCACTACATACACTCGTGACATCGTTTTTCTAGGAAGCCACAGTAAGTGAAGGAGCATTTCTTGTAAACATTGAGCTGATTTCACCATCACAGCTGAGAAACCCAACAGTGTGGAAAACAGTGATCTGCCACTAGGGGAGAAAGCACACTGATTGTAATCATACTTGGAGACAACCAAAGATGAGCATAAGACATTATAGATTTATAGAGTATTGGCTCTAAGAAGAGTGGGGGCTATTTTGCTGGGGTGGTTAGACAACACATAAAACAGATTCTTCCAGGCACTAGGAAAGGTCTCATTACGAAACTCATTCTACAAATCTCCATTCTCTATGAGAATACAGATTCAATTTCTGAATATTTACTGAGACAAAGATGTGTTGACAGAATTTGTGCGATCCTCAGAGACTGATATGCTTTCTGAAAAGAGAGCTATTGGAAGAAACCTAATCATACAAAGGCCATACATAAACTTGGACTATTAGTAATCCCATTAGAAATCAACACAGAAGTAATAACACTGAGGTGATCTATGTAAAATATATGTCCCTGGAAATCTCAAATTGCAGTCTGGACTTTTCAAAAGAGCTCAAGAAAATAGACATCCTTAACTTGACTAACAGATAAAACAACTCCTTTTGAAGTCCAGACCCAGACAGCTCCTCTTTCTAAAATTAAGTAAACAGCAAACAGCAAACCTAACCGACACAGTAAGTGCAGCACTGAAAGAAGTGTTGTAACTTATAGGAACCCATATTCCACATTGTATATCCTTTTGTTTAGCAGGAGCAAGGAATTAACATATCCTTTATAACTTCTGTAAAAAGACAACAGTTGTACAAGACTGTAAGATAGGGCACATTTCCACTCATACCCTGATTGCACAGGCAATGTATAAGATCCTGTTACTGGAGGGATCCACACACTATTTATATATATATATGTATATATGTATGTGTGTGTGTGTGTGTACATATATGTATATATTGGTCATTAATTGTCTTTGATCCTGGCCAGTCAGAGAGAGAAACATGATAAGGCATTTGGTGCTATTTGTGTTTGTGTGAGTGCAATGTTTTCTGCGTTCATTGATCTGTGTGGCCAGCCACTTCTATATGTGTATGCACAGTGTGTACGTGTGCTTAGGTGCCTATTGCAAATATATGCTCAGTCTTGTTGCTGCCTGGGTCTGGGGACACCTGCTGCAGCAGCTTCCCCTCTACTGAGTGAATCAGTGTATTCAAAACTTGTTCTCTTACAAAAAAACCCAAACCAACAAACCCCAAGGGTTTTACAAAATATAAACTCATCAGTCAGAATTGACTTCTTCAAGAGATTATTAACTGTTGAAGTATATCTGAGGAGAGCTAATTAAAATCTCTATAAGTTACAATAATCACTCCTCTTAAGAATATAACAGCCCAAATCAACACATCTGAGAGAAATAAATGGTGGTCTGCCCTATAACTTTCTAAGAAAATAAAAAAAGACTGTGGGATGCCACAGTGAGGCAGTTTCCATTCTGTTCTCTCATCTTTTTTCAAGAATTCTGCAATAGCTACAAAAAGTAAAAGAAGTCTAATCTTCCTATATCCCAAATCCACAAGCATTGTTTCCAGAATCTTGGTGTCTAGGGATTACAGCTGCCATTGAAGCAACTTAGTGGCAATTCTGCCAAAGAATTGTAACATTTCACAAGGAAAGGAAAAAATCTGAAAGAAAAAGGAAAAGTTTGGAATTATCGGCTCCTGTTCATCCTACTTGCTAAATTAGCTGACTGAAACTGAGCCAGACTTCCATCATTCTGGTCTTCCTTCTAAAACAAAGTGCCCAAAAGAAGTAAATTGAAAAGTCCAGGAACAGACGTCGTATTAAAGAGGTATGGGCATTTCTGATATCATTCTTCACATACACCCATTTTGTCTGTGTAATAGCCATCACATTTATGATGAAAGGTTTTAAATGAGTAGGGGCATGGATAAAAAAAAAAAGAGGAGAAAGACTATATAAAGGCTAGGAATTATAGCTGCCATCTGCTTCTTGATGAGAATACAGAAAAGCAAAAATATTTCTATTCATATCTTGGCCTTGACTGACAATTTCTTGGGTCCATCACGGAGCAAGTGAAGTTCCTAACATGCTTTGCAGTCCTAATACCCTCAAAATTATTTGCTTTGTTTTCTACTCATGGAAGGACAAGGGTATGCCATTTTGTCTTGGTAGGAAGATGGGACACTGCTGAGAAACGTATATGAACATAGATCTGTGACTACACTTGTATTAAGACTGTCACCTAGAGCTTGGCAATGACCTCTCAGCTCCATTGTAGAGATGGGGTCATTTTCTCCCCACACATTTATAGGGAACTTTTGTCCTGTGTGCAGATTCCTACAGTGGCTCTATCTTTGCTTCTCCATTTATTATACAGGTACATAAGAGGAATAAAAACCAAAAGAAAAATAAGGACAGAATCAAAACTTTCTATTTCAAGACAAGAACGGAAAAGTCTCCCATGAGCGACTATATCACAAGATATTAATTCCTTTACCAGCAAATTCATATTTCATAGCCAAATGACAAAGTTCTGCAACACTAGAAGACAATCATCAGTCTTTGAGATGCAGAAAATAATAATTCACAAGTTGTGCACCATTCAGATTCCTGCATGTGCAGTAATGTATCTTAAATTATACCTGTAGGATATTACATGTACATTTCATATAGCTATCAAATGTACTAAACAATTGAGAGGAGACGACTGAGATGTCTGTAAGTACCTAATGTGGGGGTGCCAAGAAGATTGAGCCAAACTCTGCTCAGTGATTCCAAGCAATAGGACAGGCAATGGCAGAAACTGAGGCACAGAAGTTTCATCAGAATGTGAGGAAGAACTTCTTTACTGTGCAGGTGACTGTGCATGGGAACAAATTGCCCAGAGAGAGTGTGGATTCTCCCTCAGTGGAGATATTCAAGAGCCATCTGGACATAGTCTTTTGTCGTGTGCTCTGGTATGACCTTGCTTGAGCAGGGAGGATGGACCAGATAAACCACTGTGGTCCCTTCCAACCTTACCCATTCTTGCATCACGTTTTGAAAGGACTGTTTCCTAGCACTCTCCTTGGCTGCCACTACTCAGACCATACAGAAAACCAAAAAAATCAGAGGAAAAAACACCACTTGGCATGTTGTCATGAAAGAGCAATTCATGACACTAAACTCTCACTTATAAGGCAGACGGTTGACTCAGCTGGCATCTCTTATTTCTTCTTTTAACCTGATCTGTTGTGTATCTTACAATGGAAAATAATGTTTTGGTGTCACTTAAAACCTTGAGTGACCATAAAGTAAAACATATTTGCCTGACAGAAACAAAACAGCGGATGCTCTTCATATATCCAAGAGGCGTTACCACTTCTTGTTACTACAGCAGCACATTTAGAAGGAACTTAAAATAAATGACTGCTCTGTTCCAAATAAAACATTAAGTCGGGGATACCATTGAAAGTGCTGTCATTGACAGTGGTAGCATTGACAGTGGTAGAACCATGATTCAGTTAAGCCATTCAGTTTCTGTAAATGTCTATCTAGACCCCATCCAGAAGACAAGTGGGTTGCTCCAGATGCTTATCAGAAGCTGCAGCTCTCATATTGTAACACTGTAGAAATGTTCCAAATATGTTAAAAAAACAAACAAACAAACAAAAAACTGAAAACAAACCAACCAAACCCAGAACTTTTGCATGAGCTATAAAAAAAATTTGTTTTGAAGTGACCAGCTGAAAACTAAAGTTAATGAATTCATACTTTACACAATTTTCATTCTTTACAGCAATTGAAAATTCAGAGATATTATGATCTAGGTTATACTGCATACACACTGTATGCAGACAAAACCAATCTAAGTTAGGAATCACCCTGAAGAGGTATGCACTCAGGTGAACTCCTTTTACCGGTTTCCTCACTGAAGCAATTACCCAGGAGTTGATAAGCTTGGATGCTGCAGTCCGTGCATACTACATGTACTGAAGACAAATGTCCATCTATTTAATGACCCTACTCTCTATAGATTTTATTTATTAAAACTGTATTTTTTCCTGATTTTCTAGTTTCTGTTGATATTGGTACCTAATTAAAAATTATTAGGTCTTTTCTGTAGTGTTTAGAAAATTATCCATCTATCCAGTTGACAGAATGCAACAAGTAGTTGCAGGTTTTTTATTTTTATGAAATTTTAAAAAATTACACCTTTCCAGTGAAGCTTCTTTGCCTTAACCAAATGCACGATAGGTAGCAGTAGTGCATTATATTACTCATTATTTAGAAAATCTGCCACTGTCTTATGATATGGTGGAAGTCTTGGGCAGGAGCTTGTTCAAGACTGTAAAGAGCACTGTTCACAATTCCAGTGACACATCACTTATTCATTACTTACTGCAAAGGCATTACCAACTCCATTTACAGAAGGAAAGGAACCTATAGCAACTCCATTTCATAAAATAGTCTCAGTTTGACTGTTTTAATTGTATTTTCAATTTTTTGTACTCTGGTATAAATAAATTATTCTAATATATTGTAATACAAGTCTGGTAACTTTGTAGATCTATTTAAAAACAAGTTGATTTTAAATAGAGAGAAACATTCCATTCTCACATACTGCCACATTTTCTATGCTTCCAAAGTAAACAAAGTCTACAGCCAAGTCGATTAATTTTACTCAGTATAAACATGAGCTACACAATGCCATTTCTCCCTTTATAATTCTAGGCATTAAGTCATAAAAGTAGTACGAAGTTTTTACAGTGAACTGATCAGGAAAACAAAGTTGTGATTTCACTTAGAGGTTTTGTCCCACCACATCTAAATATACTCCAGTGTAATTAATGCATATTCCACAGTCAAAAATAAATAAAATCAAAATTTATTTAGGCTTCACATCGAGCATCTTTTTCAAAACACTTTGCATGTTGCTTCTGAAAGTTTTGTTTTGAGATCTTTTGTCACTCCTGTTCTGTGGCTGAGCTCTACAAAAAGCTTTGATGCACCTTCCTTTCAACTTCTGTGAAACCAGATTTAAAAGTGACAAAGGCATCAAACCAGTGAGCTTCTTCAGCTGTAGGCACATTCTGATTGTCTACTGAAGGCTGTCTGTGCTGATGAACAATTATCTTTTGGTCTTTCAGCTGCGTATTTAAATCAACAGAAAAGACAAAGATAAGAATAAGTAATGTTCTAAACATGCTACAAAGAAGTTAACCTTTCTGTCATTATATATCATTCCTTACTACTTAATACATATTTACTTCTACCAAGGTATTATATACCAAGTATTCCATTAACTTATACATTAGATACACAAGAGAAATCTTTTTGTAGTGAGCTTTTTAATAAACCTTACAAGCATTTCTTGATATATTATAAATATCTATGTTGCTAAGAGTTATTATCTCATTATTTTGTAGTATTCCTACTTGTAGCATGTCAAAAAAGTGTTGCCAAAATATGTTTGCCTATCATCTACCATAGTTTGATTTTCCAGCACTGGAAGGCAGATTTTCTAGACTATGTTTTCTCATTAGGAAACAATTTTGGATTTTCTTTGAGAATATTTTTCATTTTAGGATTTCCAACTTCTATGTTATACTTGCTTTTTTGAATCCCTTTACTGCTGTGCAAAAAAAGAACCTACTCTATGTGAAAATCTCCAGTCTGCAAAGGTCATTTATAATGAAGCTTACTGTATACGCCTAATTTTATATTGCGTAATAAATCTTCAGCTACCCCTATATGTGACAACTCTGAAGGTTCAATCAGAGGTTGGATGTATCAATATTTAATGTATCTCTTAATAAAAAATTAGCACAGGCCTTCGATGAAAATAAGCGTTCTTGGTTTATGTGGTCTGCTTCACAGGACTATTAAAATTATTTTTGTTACAGTGCTAGTGTTCATACAGGCATAATAACAGAGTTAACTATTAGGTTAAACATAGCAAAATAGGTACTGAAACATGTTTGCCCTCACAAGGAAAATGTCTTCAGTCAAACAGTGGCAAGCTACAAAGCACAAAAATATTCAGTACCAAGAAGAAAGAAATGTCTAGCTACATAAAACAATCACTTATTGTAATATAGCTCAGAAAAAACCAGTCATATTTTATTCTATTTTATTGTAAAAAATATGTGGTTAGCATGTTTTAGATAAGACAGTGACAAAAAAGGACGATAATATACCTAAAATGTTGTTTGACAAATTGCTAAACCTTTATTGAACACACCGGTATGTTTCCCTTTTGTGTAACAGATTCTGTTGTAAGGGTCTGTGATTAGCCTGATTAGAAATAGTCAGCATTCTATTTTCAAAATAAGTGGAATCAAGAAAAAAATTGGGTTTTTTGACTTCCTAAAAACTGTATTTTTCTCTGGAGCACACTACTCAACATATTTTTCTCAGGACCATATTTACAGCCAAATATTTTTAAAGTGTTCAATTTTGATTGAAAATACTTCTGCTCTCATTTTTATGCTTAAAAATCAATTTATAGTAATGTAAATATTCTAACTGAATCTGCTATGCAGACTGTTTACAAGTAAATTTCCTCTTTTGTACTTAAATGCCAGATAGTATTTTGATGAAAAGCAATGACTTACATTCACCTATTTAAGACAATAAAATTTCTCATGGCTTTACTTGTGCTGCAGCGAATTTACTGCAAATTCCACCAGTCTGACAGATTCAATCTGTCCATCTGTTGAAATGACAGGTCGTATTTGAAGCATCAAATATTTCAAGAATTGCCAAATATATTAGAAGTGACAAAGAATGCAAGGAGCACCAAGTGCATTCTGGTTGTAAAATAAAATTTCAGAGACAGCCACCCCAGCCAGTCCACACATACGGTATGTAAATGTGTTCAGATAACATTGGTTAAATTCACCAAGTTAAAAAAAGTTTTTTAAGTTTTTCTTTGCCATCTGATGAACCAAGCCTCTCTCTCTCCATATATATCTATATCTATATATTTATAGATATAGATATATAGATATATATGGCTTTTGCAACAACTTTTGTTTGCTATGTGCAATATTAATTTTGCTCTCACCTTTAGAAAATGTGTGATGTCTGTGTAGGAACTCTAAGAAGTTTTCTGGGGAAGAATATGCTCTGCAGATGGGTTATAGCTACAATTGTATTTGTCTCCAGAGTCTGTCCTCAGAAGATGCTGACATACTGAGGGATCCAGCATAGCATCTAAACACTCCTTAGCTACTAGCTTCAAATGGGTAATTTATCTTCAAAAATAATTGATGCACAATCTGAAGATTTAAGCATTAATTATTTTTCAAAATCAAGCCGTGTGTATCTAAAATACACTTGAGAGACTAGTTTTGTGCATCCCAGTTTAAGAGATGTTGATGCTTTTCAAATTAAAATCTTCTGAAAACAAGTTCTAACAAAACAATGCATTATAGTTATAACACACTTCTGAAACTTAATCTTTAAATTATATTACATTTTGTGGAATAAAAGGTACATTTCTCAACTCTTCACACTGCTCAAATTAAATAAGCTTCAATATAATTTTCCCATGAAGAGAGCTTATTCTTAATGGAGTTGTCTAACAAAGCCTGATTTTACAGTTTTGATTGCTTTATCTCAAATCATTTAGGATGCTAAAAACCACAACTGAGCAAAAGAAGAATTTGTGAATACCATGACCACTTCTAAAAAAGAATTAAGAGCCTAATAAATGGCACATCAATTAGCAACATTTGCAGTACCTTTCATGAGAAAATTACATTAACTTGTTCTAAATAAGCATTCAAAAACGTCTGTAAAATCTCAAACACAAATATTGACTTCTGAAGTCAGTAGAAGTCCAAAGATGGTAGCAATCTATCTTGCTAAAAAGTTCCAAGGCATACATAGTTTTAAACATAGCTGAAGTTTAAATATTAGCTTATTTAAATTTACAATGTGAAATGCAGAAAGTAATAATAAAAAAATTCAGAATATTTATACTAAAAAAAAATCTTTACTGATACGTGGGTATTGTCCCTGTTACTTCTCCAAATACAATAAAAGTAACAAAAAGAGAAAAGCTGCATTCATTCAAAAGACCCTGTGATTCTAATACAACTCATGAAATACCAGTTAAATACTTTGTATTGTTCAGACGTGATACTATCATTCTGGTTTAAAAAAAAAAATGACAAACAACGACATACGAAAACCAAAACACAAAAAAACCCCTAAACAAACAACCACTCGAAGCAGACACAGCAGTATGACCTAACCTACTACAAAGTTTTATCATTCATTAGGTACTTTATCTCTTTGACTCAGTGAGTTGGACGACAGCAAGGTCCAGTCTGTCACAACCCTGTGTTTGAGGGTGAGCCAGGCAGCAGCTGCTACCCAAGCTGTGCAACAGTGTAGTTAGAGGGAGGTGACACTGATGTGCTTCAGAACTTCTCCTTTTCCATCCCCACAGAAACAAGGCTCCCAGAGCTCCACATCCCCATGTCCAGCCAGCAGGATTTTGGTAAGCTGTGTGTTGCCAGCAGGTGCTCAGGCACACAAACACACACACACAAACACAGATACAGTGCAAACAATACACACATGGCCAAGCACAGATTGCAGTGAGAAGTGATGTGGCCCATACTGTGGCCCACATCAACACAAACAGTTTTATGTAATTGTGAGCAGCACAGGGAGTCCAATTTTCTCTTTCTCTCCATCTGACCAGGACTGAAGTTTGACACACAGACATAACACAGGATTGCCCCTTAGCTGGCCCCTAGATCCTGGTCTCCTTCAGTTGCTCAGCCCCTTGACTCTCCGCTCTGACTTGTGGTCCTACACTGGAGGTTGGCACTCTGACCTCTCTCCCTACACATCAGCTTGTCTGACTGAAGCCTGGTAGCAGTCTTGCATGCAGACACACACACACACATTACAGGCTATCCAACATCAGGCCTGTGATAATCAAAATGGGGTTCCCAGATCCTGGTCTATCCCCTTTTTGACAGGCAGACCCAGGGTTCCTTCAGACCATGTTGTCTCAAACTCATTCCCTCTCTCTCTCTCATCACTGGCAGTCACACCTCTTATCCTACTCATCTGTTAGTCCAGTTCGGAGTTTGTTACCATTCAAATGTACAGGCTCATGACAGAGAGTTTGCCCACATACCAGGTAGTTAGAAATAGGATTTTGTACAACTGCAGAATACACTGAAGCGAAAAAGCACAGGGTTCAGCCAGAAAACTGTACATATGTTTCTTTATATTCTTTTCTCTCTTCTGAACCACAATTGTTCCTACCCAGTACCAAGGTGATCTTTAAAGTCCCTTCCAACCCTAACTATTCTATTTCTATGCTACTGGTAGATGTTACATCAAGGGCAAAAGGCTAAATGTTCTCCTCTGATGGTATACAGAGCGGCCAGTTTAGTGCGCTCCATTAGGTCGCAAAGGCTTCTTTCTCTGCCTTTCACATTGCCCCTCTGAGCCTCACCAGGTGCTGTGTTTAATTTGATTAGCTTTCTGTAAGACAACCCAGCCCCTACCATTCAAATGGAGTCGTATTGTGAGTTTTCACTATGTAGCTGCTATTTTTCACAAAACTTACAAAATTGTCTTTGAGGTTTGGATTTTAGTTTTTATTTTGAAATCTCTAGAAGACAGATTGGAAGTGTGATCATGTATGACTAAATTTTGTAGGAAATGAGGAATAAAATATTATTAATCTTCCTTTTCTTCTTTTACTACTTCACTTTCTTCTTTATCTCTCATTAGCTAAGTAATTTCTCCCATTGCCAGTAAATCTAAGGACACTTATTTTCTATCTACACAAGAAATTCTTTTCAACCCCATGTTATTTACAATTATTACCATCAGCCTTTGTCCTGCTGTTTGCATTTTCTACGTCTTCTCTCATCATCAGAAATACACTACAAGCTGGACTCACCTTTAATCTCAATGAACAAAAATCTAGAATTGCTCTCTGAATTCTTCCATTCATTTCCACCCTAGATTTTTTTCAAACTTAAAACTTGAAAATACACTGAAACTAGTCAGTGTCTACTTGTCTTTTAAGGAGAAGTATTTCATTCCATCATTCTTAATTTGTTTGCTGTTCCTGCAGAGCTCGGAAGCAGGTTCTGTTTTTCTTCTTCCATTTTCCCCTAGTGAAAACAGATCATGGCTTGTAGCTACCTAGAGCTGTCTTAAAAAATTAATGTCCTGGCTGTCTCCCCTCCCAACTTCTTGCCCACACCCACAGCCTCCTCCTTGCAGAGCCAGAGTGAGAAACACAGAACACCTTGTGGAAGCACTGTTCAGCAACAGCTAAAATCTTGGTGTGTTGTCAGCTCTATTTTGGTCACCAACATAAAACACAGCATCATATACAGATTACTATAAAGACAATTAACTTCAACCCAACCAAACCCAGTACATTCCAGTAGTATTTTCACAACTTTTCAAGACAACACAAAACTTTGTCTTAATATTTTGATTCAAGCATTGGTTAAGATACCTATCTCACCTTCCATCCATCTGATGTCTGTACAGTCATTTTATCAATTAAGGTATAAGTTAGGTGTTACCCAAGTAAATTGATGAAGAATGCTAGTGAAAACTCTGGAAATAGCTTTGTCTGGGAAAGACTCAAAATTCATGTAAATACATGCACAGAGGTGGGCCTTTTTGCAGTATATTAATTTTCTTGTAAATATACTGCATGGCATTTTTTGTAGGATGATATTTTATCAGTAGATGATACAATCTGACAAACTATATAAGTGTTTGTATTCTTCTGAATACTTAAAAAAAGGAATCAAAAAAAGTTGTAGAAATGTTAGCTTTGTAGCTGTATATAATATATATATAGCAACATATAAAACATTTATACTAATTTTAAAAGTTGATACATCCTTAAGTATTAGTAATACCTTGATTTGTACAGAAACACGTCATTACATTGAAAAACACACACATTTTAGGAAGTTTATATAACTAAAATTAAAACAATGATCCTTCTCTCCCATAACTTTTCACTATTATGGAAAACCTATGGGGAAGAAACATGTATGATGATGAAATTATGAGTAAGCTAGCACAAGATAATTATTTCAGTTATGATTATTAAAAATCAAATGACACGGACATGTCTATGTACATATTGTCCAACTAAAGAGAAAACATGATGATTTGCAGCCAGAAAAGCCTGCCAGAATGCTAACTGTAGTAATTTCAGTGAAGGCTGCCAGTATTATTGAGACTGGCAGAGTGGCAACCTGGAACTGCATATTCAGTTTCATCAATTACTTCTCTAGGACAGGACATTCAAAGAATGCATTTCTTGGAGCTGTTCTATGGTTCTGCTCTTCTAGGAAGATTTCAATATTAATTTCCAGGTAACTTTCACTACAAAGGAAAAGTACTGCTAAGAAAAATGCGCCATGTGAGCCTACCTGTGAAGAGGTTGCACTTGAGAGAGGATACTTGTTATAGATTTTCAATTGTTGCTTATTTATAAATTCTCTACCCACACTTCTCTCCCTTCACTTTTCAAAATCTATTTTCTAAACACTTCTGAATTGCTAAGGAAAAGCTGTGTGCTAGTCATTATCTTTTAGTATTTTATCTAGTTTAAAAGGTTAGACAGAACCACTGGGTTCTTTTAACATACTTGCAGTGCAAACTCACAGAGTGTGAATATATAGATGGACAAGCATTCTAAGAATGCTATTCATGTAAAATCTGATATAAGATAGCAGCATTCAACAGCTAGTCAGTAGAAAAAACCCATCAGTGAAATGCAAATTGAGAATTCCTATTAAGTGTGAAATTTTCCTCAGCTCTTCACTAAGTAGATGTATTTCAGTTTATCTCATCTGGTTTCTTTTTGGAGAATTTTAGGGGAGTATTTGTAGCGTATTTGAGGACAAACCTTTGCAGCAAAGAAGAAATCCTACAGATCCATTAGGGCTAAGGTCCAACTCTACCTGCTTTACCTCATTTAAGAAAAATGCTTGAAAAATACATTGATTAAAAAAGAACACTGTAAAGAAAACAGGAATAGAGAAATACAGAGCTTGTTGTGTAGAAGTGCATGAACTGACACCTTAGGCATCTCGGAGATGAAGCAACTGTTCCAAAGGGAGGCTAGGAAGAAGATGACAAAGCCCTGGGTGTATTGCCAATAACTGTTGCAAAATCAAACTCTGGGCTGAAGAGTACCTACCCTAAGTCACAGAGAAAGGTTCTCAGAAAGAGAGAAATGTGGTGACAAAAGGGCAATATACATGGCAACACATCTGTCTATGGAGAGAAAGTAAGATATTAAGTCAGAGAACTGAAGAAAAGAGTATTAAAGTAAAAGACACAAATAATTTCCTTTGACACATTTTTTCTTTCTCATATTTCCTTATCTCTTACCAACCTGAGACAAACATTCCAGAGCAGACAACAGATGCAATGATCTGTAACCCACAAAGTTGAGTTTCTTTAGTGTGCCTCCTTGAGAAATCTACAGTCAGAACTACAACCCAGGCAGCAGGGTGATACAGCTCTGAGAGCTTTGTTGAATGAGTAAATAATATGTTTATAATTTAGTATGACTACCTATACCCACAACTGCTTGTGATGCTTAAATATCCTTCAAGGAGAGCTACAGAATTCTGCTTACTTTAGCTTACATGTCAAAACTGTGCTAGAAAAGGCATTTTAGTATCAGTTGTCCATTTATGACAGGCATGCAAATACCTAGGCAGAAATAATGATGTATTATTCTCTGAAAAATACATTCTACATGTGCTACACAGATCGAACCTTCTTAGTCATTTAAGATGACTTATGGTTGGACTTATTCTCAGTTTATGAAAATAACACTACAAATTCCATTTCATCTTCTCTCCACCTAAATTACTGCAATTATTAGAGGAACTACTATTTTTGTGCAAAGGTAGCAATTAAAAGGCAATCAGGATCAAGAGAGACTGCATTCATGCCAGTAAATTAAATGTGCCAGGAACTACTCTTTGTCACTGAGGCCAGTGATCATGGATCACTCAGCAGCCATGATTTAAACATGTGTGCTGCCTATTGGAAAACAGGAACAATTCCTGAGAATCAGTTGGGGAAGAACAAATAGCATGAGAACCCCTACAGGCAGCAGACCCTATTACCTTTATAATTTATAAATAACAGTGCAGCAAATCATGCTGGACCAGTAAAAAAAATCACAAAAGAAGGCATGATTCCTGACCTAATTAATCTGTAACACCATTTGAAGTTAATCGTAAATGAATGTAATAAATAGGAAGAGGAGAGAACTGAACACTGCAATTAAAATATGACAACATGAATACGCAAGCTGTAAAGCTTGATTGTTACACACTGTGAAAAGATCTGGATTCTTGTCAGGGAGACAAGAAGAAGAGGAAAGAGTCATTCATCAGCTTTGTTCCACTGATGCAAAATTTAACAATCACTGGCTGCTCAATTTATTTAAAGAACCCCATAAAGTGGACTAAGAGGAACAAGTTTAAGAAAAATATGAATCCAAGAAGAATACAGCATGTTTCAGGATTGCAATGGAAGAAAGCATAAAGACAGCCAATGAAGGAGCAGAAAAAGACAGTTCACATCACAGAAAAAGGAGGAATTTGAAATATGTGACATAGCAAATGACAAGTGTTAGAAATGAGTAAAACCCATGAGAGTTGATGAAAAAAAATTAATTTCATGAGACATGAGAAGAATAAAAAGTGGCATGGCCAAAATGATGGAGGAGGTAAATGGTCTACTACTTCGGTTGGAAATGTTTGCTTAGTGAGATTATGGTAGTAAGGGAGAAAACAGATGAGAGTCACGAGCATTTGTAGAGATTCCTCAGGCAACTGGGAAAAGCAGTTAAGGAATCAAACAGGATAACTTAAGGCTGTGAGTGGGTGGATAAGAGTTTGTGATGCCAGAGAAAACAATCAAGATGGCTGAGATCACAGGAACACAGAATCACAGAATCACAGACTATGCTGAGTTGGAAGCGATTCACAAGGATCATTGAGTCCAACTCCTGGCCCTGCACAGCACCATCCCCAAGAGTCACACCATGTGCCTGAGAGCATTGTCCAAACACTTCTTGAACTCTGTCAGGCTTGGTGCTGTGACCACTTCTCTGGGAGCCTGTTCCAGTGCCCAAACACCCTCTGCATGAAAAACCTTTTTCTAATATCCAGCCTAAACCTCCTCTGACACAACTTCAGGCCATTCCCTTCGGTGCTGTCACTGGTCACCACAGAGAAGAGAGCAGTGTCTGTTCCTCCTCTTCCCCTCACGAGGAAGTTGCAGGCTGCAATGAGGTCTCCCCTAAGTCTCTGCTTCTCCAGGGTGAACAGACCAAGTGACCTCAGCTGCTCCTCATACAGGTTCTCCACAAGACTCTTCACCCTCTTTGTGGCCCTCCTCTGGATGCTCTCTAATAGTTTAAGATCTTCCTTATATTGTGATGACCAAAACTGCACACAGGACCCAAGGTGAGACAGCACCAGTGCAGAGCAGAGTGGGACAATCCCCTTCCTTCCTTGCCCGGCTGGCGATGCTGTGCTGGGTGCACCCCAGGACATGCTGATGAATGAACTGTTTCAAATCAGTGAAAAGAGACAGAAAAATTGCACAGAAGAAAAGTGTCATTTCTGATCATCTTGTGTATGAAGAATCCCCAGAATAAGACCTCCTAATTGAAAGAGATCTAAATGGTAGACATGAGGCTTAAAAAGTGAATCAGATAATTAGAAATGTCAATGACAGCTTGGATGGAGAAAAAAAGGCAAAGGCCTGGGCAAATGTTAATGGGGGGAGGATAAATACAGAGAGATGGGCTAAGAGGGGAAGATCTGAGGTACAAGAAGCTAAATAAATTAACTGGTAGAGAACACAGATAAGACACTAATGCACAGACAGGCGTTAGGCGGCTGGAGAACTCATAAGCCTTTTACTAATAACACAATAAATGAACTAGTAAACAAGTCAACATAAAAATTATGAAAATTATCTCATATATATAGCAGAGTAACAAGTTGCATGTGCTAATACACATGTCAATAAGGAGGACAAAACAGCAACTTGGCTTGGTTGGTCAGTGACAGTCAAAGCAGCTAGACAGAAGCTGAACACCAGACGTTGGGGCTGCCACTATAATGTAACCATAGTGAAGTCAAGGACCTGGATCAATTTTCCATTATGGATTTTGTGTTCCATATATGACCAGTACATACCAAAGGCTTTTGAAGGAAGAGTAAGAGCTGCATATGTACTCAAGTCTTCAATATAGACTGGGAAAGCATCAGGAGATATTTCAGTAAAGTGATTGCTGAATTACAAAGGGCAAGTTTAACCATAAATCTTAAAAAACCCACCAATTACATACTATAATCAATGTATAGACAGTGTTTACTTTTTTAAGCTTGAAGAGAACTGCACCAATAAAGACAGCAACATTTTACTGTACCATTATTTGAAAAAATGCAGAATTTACATTAACTTTGGTCATAGATATGTACCTTGAACAACTGGTGTCTGTAAAGAAAGTGCATTACCCCAAAAACTTACACTTAAGAATCAGCTAAAGAAAACTGTGTACAGGGACTAAAACATGGGTAGTCAGGGTCTTTTTGGCTAATTATACAGGATAGTTTGTTTTACTTGGTACAGCAATAAGCTTACTATAAGATGTTTTATTACTTTCTTTATCTTCAAAATATATCTCTTAAAATAGAAGCATTACAGAAGAATCATCAGTCTGATGTAACAGTCCTACTACTATTACATGCTAATGTTTTTAAAATTATTACTTTTCTCCAACATTTGCAGTAGTATTACTAATTAGCAGCTATATTTTTTCCTGTTTGGTTTCTAATTGCGTGATTTTTTGAAATCATGTCTAGAGTGGAAGTTGATTTGTAACTAAATTCTAACTGACTCCATCATTCTGCATAATAAAATTCCCTACATTAGACAAACTCATATTTTCCTCTGAACAAAATCTGTAAATATATTACTGAGATTATTTAATACATTTAGTAAATTGCTATCAGGTGCTGTATGGAGCTTAACAAAAAATCACAGTCAATGTACAATTTTTGAAAGAAAATCTCTATTTCTATTTATAAATAAAATGATCCAATTTTTGTGGAGATTTTCCTTGCATACCTTTAAAATATTCTTTTAAATAAATAATCTGGCCGTACTATTCCTAAAACTATTATTATTTATATTTGGAGAGTATTAATATTTTGGACATTATTAATCAATACTTATAATAAGCCATAACAAGAGTTTCAAAGGCAAACATTTTATAGGTGTTAGTCAGCCAGAAGTATAGTTGAATAAATAATTTTCACTGGATCATTTTTTGAATCATTCAAGAAATACAAACTGAACATTTTCAAATAACTTCCTAAGTTAAAAACCTGCTACAAAATATAAAAGTAAACTCCTTTTCTAAGTAGTCTCAGTCAATAACAGAACTAATTGAAAACCTATAAATTTAGTACAGTGCAGCATGTAGTCTCTATCTTGCTCTGCCTATACATCAATAGGTCATTCTCAGTTAATTAAGTGAAGGCATAATCACCTTAATTTATGTAGTTCAGGTCAGTTAATGATATCTTAGTACAGTACCTGAACATTTGGCCTGCCCATATAACTAGCTGGGTATACCCAGTTCATTCTGTAGCTCTTCAACTTCAGCTCTTCGTTTTTTATCTCAGATTTCACTTTACACAGCTTATTCTGGAGTTGCTAAGTCTAATTTCTTGAGGATGAAGCTGAAATAAAACCAGAACAAATTAACAGGTTAACAAAGCAATGTGATCAGATTGTAGTCTGTGATAGTATTTTACTCAGAAAAATCATAAAAGGTGACAGTTCCAAATTAACTACTTGTATCACTTAAGTATGTAATATTTTTAAATAGTATAATAACAATACACAAAGGAATAATAAAAAACAAAGAGACAGGGCTGAAAAACATCTTCTTTTTCCCCTAAATTACGTAGTTTTAAAACGGCCATAAGAAGCAAGAATTTTACAGAACACACAACATGCAGTGTGGTACCTCAATAAGATGATCATCCTTCTCCTGTTGCAGAGAAAGTGTTTTCTTCTGCTGTCTGTGTAGCTCATCTTCTCCTCTCTGAAGCTGCAAGTTTACACACAAAGACAAACCACAATGTCAACCAATTGGACCTCACTTAGGGAACCAAAGAGATCGATTTGTAAAGCAAAGGATGAACAGGACCCCATTTCTGAAGTACGTTGCTCAAACTGCTCTTTCATTAAAAGATGCTCTCTCCTATTGATTTTGGCTTAAATAATGAGAAAGCTTATCCAAAAATCTTTAGCATTTGGGCTCAAGTTAAGGAAATCAATAGAGTCATTTCCCATTTGAACTGCATATGTGAGTTTTATGTACGAGAGACAAGACAAAGCCCAAATCGGATAAATCAATAACATTGTCAATAGAACATGAAGCTGACAAATGGCATTTTTAAGCAATTAAAGAGAGCTGTAAACATACAGAAGCTAATCAATTACAGTGTTCTGCTATTAACAGTTTTTAATTTATACAAACGTTGTTAGGAATCCTGAGGAATGAAGATAACAATACATGTTTCTTGCTACTGTTTAGGGATTATGACGTAAAAGCTTTTATTCTCTCAATACGTAAATCTTCCAATGGTCATGGGAAGAAATGGAAATATTTAATTAATCATTGAATTCCTATACTATTATGTCGACATATGTGATAAACATAGTGGACACAGACCTTGACTGTGTTTTTTCACCCAATATAGAGTACAAGGAGAACTGAAATATGCAATTATCCAGTAGAACAAAGCACAGAATCATAGAAATGTTGATTGCAAGGGATGCCTATTGGTCACCTAACTGGACATCTCACTCAGAGTAGGACCCCAGCCAGTACTAGATTGAGTCAACTTTGGCTTTTTTAAGTCTGAAAAACCCCAAGGATGGAGATTCCATCACTCAACTTCATTAAGTGAACACTGCTATATGACCCTCCTGGTGAAGTACTTTTTCTAATGTTGATACCGAATTTGAAACTTGGGTCTTTCACCTTTTAATATTCCAAGTGCTGGTGGTAAGAGAGTTAGCTTCATCAGCCTTGTAGTGTACCTTCAAATTGCACTGACTGCTATTAAGGGTCTCTTTAGCCTTTCTTTCACTGGGCTAAGCAATCTCTAGTTGAAGATCCTGTGTTTCAGGTCTCTAACCATGTTATATTCTTGTTAGCCCTCTTTTGGATTTTTTCCAGTTTTCCAACATCCTTCCTGAACTGACAGATAGACATAAACAAAATATATGTGAAGTACAAAGGAACAATAACTTTCTTTGATGTATTCTCCACATTCTTTCCAAGGTAGCCCAGTATGCCCTATTGGTGGTGACAGTATTCCATGCATACTCAACTTGCAAGCCAGTATAACCTCTCCTTTCAGCAGAGCTGCAACCAAGTCAGTTAGTTTCCAGACTGTACTGATGCACTTGGCTGTTTTTTTCTGAAGTGCCGGGCTTTTTCACTTCTCCTTCTAAACTTATTAGGTTTCTGTTGGTCCAGCTCCTCTGTTTCTCAATGTTTTTCCATCCAGTGTAATTTAACCTTCCCTTCCCAATTTTGCCTCATGTGAAAATTTGCTGAGGGTCCATTCTATCTCATCATCTTGAAATATTTTCATCATTGATGAAAATAACTGAATAAGAAAGGCACCAGTATTGACTGGATGTCATCTGGGAGCTGAGCCATTATTTACTATCTTCAGAGTCCAAATGCCTGCTCATTTTTCAATCCATCTACCAACCCATTCATCCAACACATTCATCTCAGCTTATAAATAAAAATACAATTGAAAATGATGTTAAAAGTCGTGTTTAAGTTGAGTTATATTACATTGACACATGTAACCAATCCTTCCAACATAGAAGGCAATCAGGTTAGTCAATCGTAATGCTTATGCGGACTGTTCAGGTGCAACAAGTGCATCTTCATAACTCAGCATGCACAACCCTTTCTCAAAATTTTGTTCTCATATTATGCTTGAAGATAAAAGACAAAAAATGTTGAGGCTTATCAGCAATAAGAGCAGTATTTAAATAAATAAGTAGTTTTGAAATGACCACATATACACTAACATGAGGCTAGCACTTCCATTTTGCTACTTGCAGACAGCCTTCTTTTTCTTTTCCTCCTCACATAGGATACTTCAATTGCTCATGCCCAGCATCCAGATGAGGTAACAGAACTCCTATTCCTGTTCATCTAAAGGAATGTACATCTAGAAACAGCAAAGAGTTTTGAAAGAGAAGAGCAACCAGAAAACTTGTATTTTTGAGTCAAAATCTCAAAGATTTTTTACAGATATGTAACTTCTCTTTCTCCTATTGATAGCTTAAATGTACATTCACAGTTTAAATAACTCCAAGAAAATGCTTTATCAACAATCTAGCAGAGCAGTGTTGGAGCACTTAAAGCAATCAGCAAATGTAGAAACATATTTGCCTTCAGCAACCCAAAACAATATTGCATTCAGTGGTGGTATGACAGGAAATGAAGAAAAAGTTTCTGAACAATGCCAGTAATATTGTCTGATTTCTGGTGGATTATGCCCTGATTCTATTAGGAGGATATATTTCAACAGTTACATAGCAAAACTCAATTCAGGCCACTATCCATTTGGACAGCTATTGAGTAGAAACAGCTAAATTTGTAAAATGAAAAGCACAGGAAATTTCTTGATGCCTGTGGACCTGTGAATACCAATAACATTCTTGACTTTGAACATACGAAAGATAAATACTTATTTCAGAGGTTTCAAGCTTAGGAAAGAAAACTGGAAACTTAATTTACCAGCCACAGACAAAAGGACATAAATTTAGGAGATACATTAGAAGAGAGATTCTACCTCTGAAAAACAGATGGAATAAGGGTCATTCCTCATATTGTTGAATTTGTTCACCTCCTAGCACCAGTATTGACAAGAAGAAAACAGGCTTTTATAGGTACAGGAAGAATATTTTAAAAGAGAATCATTAATATATGTTGTTCTAATTTTAAATCCCACTTGATAGTAGAGTTTCTAAATTTAAAAATACTCCTAAAGAAATATCTGAACTGCAGGATGAGAGAAAAAGCAGAAGCTACCAGTTTAGGCAGATGACTTAAAATTCTGGGAACATAAAGGGAATAGGAAAGACAGAAGAGCACCCAAAACTATGAACAGGTCTGCAAGAAACTTGTTTCTATTTTTGCTAGCATAGAAGACACTGTTCTCATCTATCCTGTGCAGGAAAGGCACCTTTTAATTGCATCTTTTGGCCAAGAGGTCAGCTGAGGAACTGTATTTGGTAGAATGGAACTTTTCTACAAGAAGGTCTAGTGACTATTGACTCTCCAGTCACTTCAACAAACTCTGTGATCTGTAAAGATGTATAACTTGATTTTGAGCATTCAACTTCACACCTAGATGCTTGAAAAGAACCTTGGCCTTCTAAAGAGGTGTACATGTGTAGAGTATTACACTATTAATCTCCTTATTCACCGCTTTTTTGGATAAGCATCAAGGGACACCTTTGTAAATTGGTGTTTGTTGGTAACTATTGTAAATGTATTTTTGAAAACTAACAGCATAAAAAGAAGCTGAAAGACATCAATTGATTACTGCTAAAAACAACTGAATATGTGAAAAAAAAGTTATTTTGGAAAGCAAGAGTTATAAAACAGTTTTGAATATTTCATGGGTTTTTGTCTGGGTTTTTTTCTGTATTCTTTATCCTTTCACTTTTCTCTTTGCTGTTTTCTAATACAGAATAAAAAAAATTGCTGAATTTTTTTATTCTGTATTAGTTTTTAGTCTCAATAGATAGAACTTGGGTTCTATTGGGTAGTTTTAAGATCTTGACCATGATACTGGAAGATACAAAGTTTTAGCTCTCTTATATTCAAAATGGTCGGCTAAATTGCTTCTTCTGTTATACCAAAATCTGGTCACCGAAGATTCTTGTCAGGTGTATAGGTTTAAATATTCCAAAGGTTTAGAAACATAGGAATCATCACTGGCATCCACCACTAATGGAAGTAAAATATATAATGCAGTCTCCTTTCTCACAAAAAAAAAAGATTTCTACCTGACATCCTGAACATACTTTCAGTGCATAATACCAAAATTAAAGCAGTTTTCTAACCTTAGGGATGGAAGGGAAATTTAGTACTGACACCTATAGCTAGAACAGAAAAAAAAAATTGCAAATGAAAAAAGAATTTAAGGTTCTCCTGAATGCTCTTGCCCAAAGAGCAAAGGAGATCCCTTGCCATCCTGTAAATGAAAAGACCATGGTCTTACGTGAGGATGAAAACATTTTATTGGCTAAATTTCAAAGTAGCTCTATCTTTACACATATTTATCTAGCCTAAAATGTGCTTAAGATGACTGCACTAGATGGTTGTCTCTGTATGTTGGAAAAACATCAAGCACTGAACTGATATCACATACAATCAACAAGGAAATAACACAGCCTGGGGTATGGCAACATAATGAAGGCACTTGACCTTCTTGCACATGAGGATAAACAAAAAAGGTGGCAAAACTCAGCCCTAAAGAGAAGCACAGAAATTACTTTATTTATTCGTCATTAGCTACTGGAATTCCCCTAAAAACAAAACAATGTGGGTTTTTTCCATTAGAATTTAATAATGCTATTTGCCAGAACACAAAAGCCCATGTATGACACTGATGGATTTTTTTCTTTTTTGTAACACTTATAAAATATGAAGAACTTTAAGATGATCAGCCATCCATGCAAATCCCACTGCATGCATGACAAAACCAAAATCAAAGACTGACTGAAATTTATGAAGTATCTGTGTCTGTATCCTTTCTCAATACACTTTCATAAAGGAGATAATGTCCAATACCAGACAATGGTGAGTAAAATTACTAATGTAAAGAATTATTGGTATTTTTAAAATTCACTACTGTCATCTGTTTCCAGTTTTCCAGGGTTGATTACTTGATTCAATGTGATGCCATGACGATTTTTGCCTTTTCTTTTATACCCTTTTTATATACACCTTCTTTTAACTTATGTATTCTTAGCCTACATTCTTAGACTTATTTTGTTAAGCTAGGAGACTAAACAACTTAGAAGCCTCGTAGTTAGGGATCAGAATGCTCCAGACCCCAAGGTCCTCTCCAGAACACATTTTGTAAACTGAGATAGGACCATCCAGGGGAAGGTTCCTTGGGGAGGGGGACTCACTTGAGCCTCTCATTGGGAATCTTTGATAGATATGCTAATTAGTAAGATCTATAATGTCATATCCAATCTATCGTGTTGTGTGCATTGCAGCGTGCATTTCGGTGCATTCCACCTGGACGTGGTGCATCTAAGGATCCTTAAAATAAATACTGAGGTAAAATCCCTTTTTCCCTTCTAACCGTGTTTGATTCTTGATTTTAAGACCAGGAAAGGCATCAAATGAATGTCTTCTTTTAATCTGTCTTCACTTCATTACCAGCTATTTTCTACTATCTCAAAACAAACAGAGTAAAACTCTAATCCCTGACTGGTGTAGTTTACTTCAGTTAACACAGTTAAGTTTTTCCTTGAGTCTTCTCAGGACAGAGAATAAAAGAAAAAGGAGTTTACAGAAACAGAACAAAATGAGGAGTGTACAAAATCATGTGGGTACAACCTCGTTGGAAATCCAGCCAGTTCCAGGAGAAAACAATGGTTCTCTTAAGGCAGAGAAGGAGAATTCCCTTCTGTCACAGAGCTTGGTTTTCTTGAACACATAATTAATCTTTCTTCCTTATAAATAAACTCCTGACAAGATTTCCCTAGATGAGAGGGCTCTTGTGCAACAGTATCCACGAATCCCTCTAAAGCACTCAGATAAAATAAGAATTTTATACTCCACAATTTTAAAATTTAGTGCACAGTATATCAGTTCTTAGTCCTCCCATTAAGATTTTTATAATGGTAGAATTTCACAGAAGTTTACATCGATATGGAATTTTCTATTCCTGTTTTAGCATTTGAAAGACTAAATATGATTATTCTTGTTAGAAAATTATTGAAGACAACAGATTAAGACAGGAATTCCTGCTCCATTTGAAATTACTCAAAGTCTCAGATAAATCCTGAATTTATTTTTTTATTCTTATCTGAGAAGTCAACAAAAGACTTTTTCTGATTTCTTTAGGTTTCTTGGTTGCTGTGTTTAAAACAGAAAGAAGTGTTATATTGTATAGTTCACAATATAAGTTAATTGGCTCGGAAAAACTGCATTCTTCAAAACACCTTGCCAGTTTAAGTCTGATGCTATAACTGTTAGCAAAGGGAGAACTCCAGGGATTGGGAGTTGAATGCTTATATGCTGCTGTTAAATGAAGCAGTTGTGCTTGAGAAGCCTCTGCCTGAATGCAATTCATTTTACAATATCATCTGGGGACAAAGTATAGTTTAAGATGCAAACTGAAATGGCATCTTCTGATAATGCAGAAATATCCCTCAGCTGACTTAAGAAAGAAATGAAGCTGAAAAATGCATCAGTATAAAACAATTGATCATTTTGGTTTTGGTGGTAGTAGTCTTACAAATGTTTCTTAGGCTGAAAGTCATTCTGTGTACAGCAATGCAGCAAGCATGTCACTGTGGGTAATCATGTCTGAACTGCTTAAGGACACAGAGCCAGCAAGGTAATTCAAGTTAACTTTTTCTAAGAAAGGAACATGGATTAAAAAGATAAGTTGTAAATCCAGGTGTGCTTTCCAAAATCTATAGATTCTTGAATGTACATGTGTGCAGGTTGAAACAACTATCAAAGAAAAAGAAAACAGCTAGAGTATATGAGATGTATCCTAGATTAACCTCTACTCTATTGTTCATCAATACATTTTCATCTTCTGAATGTTGCTGCTAATAAAGGAGTGAATCCCAAAATACAAAGATCAACTAATATGAGATGGAATAGGACCTAGTTTACATACTGGTTTCAATATCTGCAAATGGACCTGTCCACAGAATGAATCCTGATCCACTACTGTTTAATGCTAAGCTTCAAAAACCTCAAAACCCTCTGTTTACAAGCCAGAAAAAGATTTGAAATTAATCAATTACCATAAGTTATCAATAGCAATATTAACATCATAAAACCTTCCCATTTTTTGATACTGTGATAAAAAAGCAGAAGTCAAAAGAGTAAGACACAAACATGAGGAATTTTGTAATTTTGTATAAAACTTTTTTTTTTTGGTGACAGGAAAGTTAAAAAGCATGGAAAAATACCAAAATTAAATGGAATGAATAATAAAAAATAAATAGAATTCTACTGCACTTAGGAATTTCAATCTTTGCTTTTGATGAACTTTTCACTGACTGTTTTTCCTCTCTTTATGAACACATACAAGGAGAGTTGTGAATGTCTATATAAAGGTGAGCACTACGGGCAACCAAAGCATTCGGTGTAGAAATAATGTGATGAAAAGCAAGGTCACCTGAGTTGCAAAGTTAGTACTAATAAAAACAAGAGGTGGAAGACAAGGCTAGAAAAAGAACTAGCATTCACACAAATATATAAAACACAGAGATTCGGACGGAAATTAGAAGGCAAAAGATACACCTAAGAAAAACTGACATTTATGGTTAAGAGGGTGTGGAAAAGTTGGACAAAGAAGGGATACAAAGGAGATAGAAAGTGACAGTAGAAAAGGTACTTGAGTGGGTATATAATATATGGCAGCCATTCAAGGGTCTATGTAAAGCTCCATTTTCTTTAGGTTACAGTTGGCTTCCTTCTACTCTAAACTCATGTCTTTACATCCACATTGGTCAGACAAGCACCTCCTCCACTGTTATTTTACAATCTACTTATCTTTCTAAATTCAAGGTTACAGACTCCTTCCATCTGAAATTTGCTTCTCCAAACTATATCCTTTTTCTTTTTTTTTTAAGAGAGAAACTCTGTCTTAGCAAAGTCAGTTGCCAGAACTCTCTAAGTGGAATTAGGTACTTGTATACAGCTTTTTCCTTACTTGATTCAGCTCCTGTAGCCAGGAACTTATCAGAAGAATCCTTTGCATGATATTACTGTTATAATGTCATATGTCTGAGCTGTTCTAACAGAGAGTTGGAAAGATACAGGCTTCTTCATCTGTCTACTAAATCTGTGCCAGCTAAGCAATATATTCCTACTCTACGCACAGAAGCATCTTTGGAAATGCAAAATCTACAATTAAATAGATCTTGAGTTTATATTTAGATTTAAATACTTCTCTAGAATTTTGTCTTCTCAACTTAAGCAACCTTCCTCCCCTAAAACATAAAACTGGATACAACTAGTTCATGTATTTCAATAATTTATTGCACAGATTATTCTTATTTTACTTATAGTCAATTTTTTTCTATTAAAAATATTTCAGAGGCTTAACCTTTTGGGCATTTTTAATCTCTTAGGCATTTTAAACTGCATCAAGTTAGTACTTCACATATAGGTCATCAGTGTATATGAATATACTATTAATTCATTAATATCTAAAATAAGCGTTTATACAGTGCCAAACATTAATCAGTGCAATTTGATTGTTTTCTTTATAGTCTTAGGAACTACAAATCCTATTTATAAAATTACTTTTTGCAGAATTGAATGTCCATGTCTCTCAGTATTTTTAAAAACAATTCTTTCAAAGACTTGATTAGTTGCACCACTTAAATATGAGCTTGGCAGTAGTGTTGGTGTCACAGAGATTATATGCTTGGACTTCAAGGAGGTCAATGAAATGGCTGCAGAGCTCACTGTACAATAGCCTTCACTAGCTAATCCATAATGCAGCACTGTCAAATTATCATCGTGCACCTGCAGTTTTCCAAGGAAAAGAATTCAAAATGAGAAACTCCATCTGGACCATTCTTATTGTTTTGGGGTTTTTAATAAAGTGTATCTTCCTCATAATGAAAATGGCAACAGCACTCACAATTGAACACCCTTATGGTAAGTATTAGACACTGCTGTAGAATGCAACGTCTACCAAATATACCTTATAAAATGTATACACATTTATTCAAAAATACTTATTCAGTAGTCTTTGCCAAATCTTGGGAAGCTGTATGCAGTATTATTGCTACATGAACTAGCAGTGCCAATTCAGCAGATCTGTAGTAAAAAACCTGCAATCCTAGAAAAACCTATAGGTCACAAAAACCCAGAAATTTATAAGAGAGAAAAGCCTTTAGAAAATTAACACTTCCTAAAAGTTGTACTTAATATCTTAGAAAATGTTTAGAATATTCAAGGATATTACTATATTCAAGTTCCATCTTTCCCTAATGTATGCTTACTTTAAATGCCATCTTAATTTAAATATATTACTATTAAATAGTTGTAACAATCTTTTTCCCATGTTCAATGCTGCATATAGCTCCAGAGGCTCAGGAGCTCTGCTATACCTGTAGCACTTGTAATAGATTGCATAAGATCCTCAGTATACAATGATTCTTCTTTCTCTTCCCTTTCTCTCTCCACATGGGTATGAATTCTACTTATACAGCTGAAACAAGAAGAAACAAGGATTTATGTCCACTTTAAAATTCTGATTTTGTAAACCTATGCTTTTTATATTTATTCCTTGCTTTGATTTGTGCTTATACTCTCTCCTGCTGAACAAAGGTTACCGCCTATTCCCACATTTTGTTTCTTTTTCCACCAGCACATAAAGTTTGTATACACTTAAGAATTCAATGTAATTATATTACCAAAAAACCTCCCCCCCTTCCTTCTTCTTCTTCCCCCAGGTTTATCCACTGAGCATGATGATGTCATATGGTGTGGGATATCCCTTTGGTCAGTTGGAGTCATTTGTCCTGGCTGTGTCCCCTCCCAACATCTTGTGCAGCCCCAGCCTGTTCACTGGTGGGGTTGCATAAGAGCAGAAAAGACCCCGGCACTGTGCAAGAACTGCTCAGCAATAATGAAATATCTCTGTGTTATTGACACTGTTTTCAGCACAAATCCAAAACACAGGCCCACAGTAGGTACTATAAAGAAAACTAACTCTACCCCAGCCAAAACCATGATGAAAGTATTAACTGGACAAAACAAAGCCACAGAAAGATATTTTGTCAGATTAAAAAATCACAGATTCTACTACACTGGCAGTAAAATGTTGAAGTAAATGATAAGAAATACTAAAAATTAACTAAAGCTGTACTCTTTGCATACTCTTGAAAGGGGAGCCATGTTACAGTGCAGATACTGCAACACGCGTATCAATCAATGAGGCCTGTGAAAAAGAAATATATATGGACGGATTTTTGATGGATGTTTCAGAGATGTTTATTTCTCCAGCCGCATGGCCGGGGCTCTGCAGAGGAACTGAGGCAATCACGGGACCCGAGGGTCCTTGCCCGTGTAGGGGAACCCAAACCAACCAATGGGGAACGAGGCTGAGCAGGGGCAGGGAAACCCCGTGCCTCCCCCCAAGGGCCCCTCTCCCAGGGCTACAGGGCGGGGGGGAGGGCACCAACAGAGCCAAATCCTAGAAATTGAAGAAAAGAAAGATAAGCTCCAAAAAACAGCAGTCCTTCCAGAAAAATATGCTTAGAATTCCCTTATGGAACAGAAGACCAATGTGTATTTTAATAGCCTCACAAATATAATGGCTGAGAAATTCTTTTATAAAACCAAATATAGTTCTGAATATTATCAGTTGCATTTTGAATTGCTTTCAAATGCGAAAAGGGAATCTATAGGTAGTAATCTGTTCTGCATCACACTGCTGCCAGTAATTTTTGGTGCAAAGTGAACGTTCCCTTCCAATAGACAAGGCTTCACCTTCATCAATTCTTTTAAATGAGTCAGTGGCCAAAAAAAAAAAATCACGTAAATGTTAGTATCACAACCTTTTCAGTTTAATATAGATACCTAAATTGATTATTTAGAGTGCTGTTGTATAAATAGAAAAACAAGATTAGTCAGTGACTTTGATGTTCTTTTATCATTATAGTTCATCTGACCTTTAATACCTTTGTGTAATTTAAAGTGAAGGAAAGTGGAATCAAAAGGCAAAATCTCTCTAACAAGGTATACTAAAATTTTGTTAATTTAATACCTATAAATATATTTTACCATACTCAGTTCTTCAGTTCGAAGTCTGACATCCGAATCAAATTCACCATCAATTCAAATAATATTTTACTGGCCAGAATACAGTTGGCAGTCTAACTGGCTCTCTTTTATAAAGTATGGAAATTTTGTGTGAAGTGTCCTGCAAGCAAATGGAAGAGTTTTCACCAGTGAGTACACACCCTCCAGTTTTCAATGTTTGCCCCCTCAACATTCCAGGGGAGCTGGAAACTTCAGGATAATTTGCTGTTTCTCTGTGCACAGCAACAAGGCCTTCTTTGATTTCTGCCACTTTACAGAGCTAAGAAGTGGCTCTAGCAGCCTGCCACTAACAATCAGCTGAATAGAAGTGCTCTGACATGATGCTCAGCTGGGACAACCATTCACAGCAGCATACTCAACTTCAGCTGAGCCTGGTACCTTAAGGTACTTATTTAGCTACTTTTCATAAAGATCAGAAGATAAAAAGTCTTTTATTTCCTGCCAAGAGGCTTGTTGGATCTAGTGATGAAGGGTGGAAGCAGGTTAGGTTGAAGAATTTTGCCTTCCCTGTGTGCTGTGTCTTATCAAGATGTCCACAGGTTTGCCATGATCTGGCTCAATTAGGAGCCCTTAGACAAATGTTTTCAGCTCTGTTTTAATCTCCTTAGAATGAGGTAGATCTTGACTTGAATCTTTTTCCACACATATATTCACTTCTGTCTTTTGTTTTTCTGGTAAGATCCTTAAGTCTTAAGGAAGTCTGCACCTACTAATTATTATAAGGAGAAGAAAAGAAAAAAAAAAAAGAGAAAGAAACTCCAATTAATCATGATATTTTGGAATTAAAAGCAGACAATAAAAAGTTTCCTGTCTTTTTTTTTCAATTTTTCATTTTTTCCTTTTTTTTTTCTTTTTCCTTTTTTTAATGGGAACGTCGATGAAAGGTCAGGTGACATATAGTACCCTCTATTTTAGATGCTTCATAATCATAATACCTCAGGTATTTATTAAGATTACAACTCTAAACTTTTCTCAGGATGGTACATGTATCAAACGTAAATTAAGAAGACTGAAACCATTTTGAAATTTTGGGATATTACCACCCAATATGCTCGAATTTACTGAAAAAAACCCACGTATTACTTTTTTTTAACAGTTGTGTTCATTATATTAAAAACTGCAGTTAAAAAAATCTCCCTCTTCCATTCTCCATATTTTGAAAGGTCCTTTTTCTGCAGATTCAACAATAGAAACCTGTATCAAATTAATACTGTTTATATGCTGTATGTGAGAGTTCAAGCACTGCTTTAAATGCATAGAGTTCTCCACAAAAACAAGATTAGCAGTTTCAGCACTGCAATGTAACAGTATTACAAAATTATTATAGAAATCAATAACACTTTCATTTCCAGAACTAATCTGATGGTAAGATCTTGTTTATAAAGATATTAAACAAATGCATTATTCACATTTTATAATGATTTTCAAGAAAGTGGACATTTTTTTAATTATCGCTCGGAAGTGGTAAAATAAATGAGTGTAATTTTTATTAACAGGAGTTTATTTACATAAAACAAATGCTCATTGAATTATTGAGCATGATAATATCGACATGCCTAGTCCTGTTTGTCATATTTTGTGCCTTTGGTGACATCAGAATTATAACAACCTGATTTATGCACTAAATTTAATGCATAATATGACAACATACCGATAGGTATGCCTTATAATGTATAATTTAAACATGATTGCTATATATTTCACCCATATTTTCTTGGCTTTACCAAGATTCTCATGCATCTAGAAATCTTGATTGTAATGCCGGTTGCCAGATATGAATGTCTGTTTGAATTAATGAACATTTTTATAAAAATACTGTGACTATGAATGTTTTAAAAACCTTGTCATAACATTCACCAAACTTACATATGACAGCTAGCATGTGTTACTGCATTTTCATCTTAAATATTTGATGACTGCCTCTTTAAATCCAAGATTCATAACCCAAAGGGTTTCATTTTCTTACAGCATATGTAATTCAAGAGACATTTATTAGTATAGTTCTCATTTTATGCATCAACAAAATATTTTTCAGAGAACCATTCGATGAACTCCCTGCTTTTCAGACTTTTTTCCTGAGCATTTTAATTATAATTGTATATTTTCTTTGACAATATTTGTACACAGACTATTTGCAATCCTCCCTGCTTCCCTATCTCCAGCCCCATCAGAACTGAAAGAAGAATTCTGCAATATACAATACTGCAGAGTCAGAAAATATGAAAGGCATCAACTAGCATCTCATACAGACTAGATTAAATACCTGAAAACCCTTGGTAAGCTTTTTTTAACCTCTGAACATACCCAAAGAAATATTACTGCATACAATTACAATTCATAAAAATTTGCTAAACACAGATCTTCATCTAATGCTGTTAAACTACTACTGCCAAAGCATAAAATGAATATTTCTTTATGTCCATGTGTAAAACATTCAGCAATGAAAAAATATCAAATATTAGGATGTTTGTAATTATTTAAGAAGCTGATCAACAAACCACTGTTGGTGCAATATATTACCATGTTAGCACTGAAGGTTGTCCACTGACAGGTCACTCTCACTTGACCTTGTGAGCACAGAAAGGTAGTTCACCATGGTAACCTTGGTCTTGTGGCGTTCCATACAGTAAATCATTTCAGCCCTCTTCATGTAATTCTTTTATTGGCTGTGCAATTGAAATGTCATGCTTCACGAACAGAGACGCTGGTAATTTCTTATGGGTGATTAAACTACCTCTGTAATCTACGAGCATGGATGGAACTGTATGCAACAGACTTAAGCATACACTCCATTTCTTTTAAATTCTTGGTATTTTTCAGAAGATTACAAGGAAGTTTGCTCTAAGAATAAAAAGCAATTCTTTTTCATAGATGCATTCTAAACAAGCAGCAAACAACATCCCTTTTACATTACCTTCAGGAGAAAAAGGAAAACAGCAGCCTAGAGAAAAAATATTTAACATTGTTTTAAAAATTATACCTAATTTTTAATCATACTGAGAAATTTCAAAAGTCAAGCTAGTTTATAAAGGCCAAATTAAGCCCAAAGCTGGAACTGACATTCTTAGTTTAATTATATTAATATATAAAGGTGAGATACTGTACAAAATAATCAGAAATAAAAATAGGAGGTGGGCAGACTACTTCAGCTATTATTTCATTTGAGTATTTACATTCATTGTAATTTTGACACCGAATTGAAAAAATAAGCTGATGCTTTCTTTGGAGAGCTACTCAAACTGGAACTTAACAGCAGAAAATAAACAGGGTTTAAAAATTATTTTTATATTATCTTTTCTAAAGATTCACTCAGAGGAACTACGTATCTTCTAAGTTTTCTTTTACAAAATGGCACACTTCTTTATATGACTAGAATATAAAACACTTGCTGTAGCTCTATTTGCATGAAGTTCATACTAGGTGTTTTTGTCTTTTTATTTTCCATCTGTCAGGCAAGTCAGAATGACAGGCACAAAAAATTATGTGCATATGCAGTATATAAGTGGATATATCTTTCAAAAATAGGGGCAAAAATACTTTGATACCGCCATTTATACCTTCTTTTTTAAAAAGCTCTACAAGCCAACAAAACAAACCAACAAAATAAAAGCCAACAAAAAATACCATGGCTTTTGTAGAGCAAAAATAATTTTATGAATTTCATAACTTTAATTAACAAAAAATTAGGATAATCCTGACTTTTGTCTTAGTTTTTCAGTTGTATCCATTCCTGCACACAGTGAAAAATAACCGTAATCAGTGATTATTAAAAATTAAAGTAAATAACTGACAACTGAAAATGCAGTGACAAATTGAGAAAGCATTTGACTGCTGAGTTCTTGAAAAAATCTAATAATTTAACAACCTCTAATCATTGCAGAAAAAAAACATGTAGAATAAGCTTATCAAGGAAAGAGTGAAAGGATCTAAGATGCTAGAAAATTCTTCTTTAGTGTTTTTATAAGATCACAGAAACCAGTTTATTTTGAACTTAAGAATCCCTATCTGCTATCAGGGGATCAATTTGTAAAGGTATAAAAGGTATAATATAGTAGACTGATACCCCATTCAGCTGGATTAATGTCCTAGTGATGAGAATGGCAGCTGCTAGTCAGAAACCTCAAAACAGTTCCATTTTACAAAATTTTGTCTTTACAAAATATTTAATGTCTTACTTAAGGCACAGTTCAGTTCAGAGAGATAGTTGAATGTGGATTTAAGAAAAGAGTTTAACCTATACAGTAGCATCATTGCAAGCAGTGGGACACCTCAAGAAAATGTAAAAGAGCATTTATAAAATACGCAAAATGCTTCTAACGCCTCTTTGCCCTTCAGTTAGCAGTGGTCATTTTATACAGTATTTATACAATATCTGAGCATTGGCACAAGTCTCATTTCATATTAGAAAAAAACACAGATAAACTTATTTTTGAGGTGGGGAGAGAGAAAAGACCTTCTCAAATGAACACACGAAAAGGGCAACTTCCTGTTTAACTCAGGGGAAAAAAAAAGAATGCATTTCACTCAGAGTAATTTTATCTTATTTCTCTTCTGCACCATTGTGGAACATTGTTTGAATTTCTTGGGAAAAGTTCCGGTGTTAACTACAAATCTTGAGCATGAAATTGCAAGCTACATCAAGATTGGCACAATGAGAAATCACAAAGAGGGAGCCTGTGATCCCTCATTCTTCTGTTGGTCACTTTCTGTATTTTTCTTTGACTATCCAGTAAGTCAAGCTACATTTTTCAATCTCAAACAGAAAAAGGATATCTATTACACCAGGTTCTTCTACGTACCTTTTGTGAAAATCTATCTTTTTTCATTGATCCCACAGATTTTCCACATAATTTGAAAACAACTGTTAAAACAGTGATAATACAGCAATAACTGTGAAATGGCACGGTGTTATTTAGAGAAAAAAAAGGAAAAAGTTTATTTATAGCCATAGTTATCAAAGTGAAAAACTAAAGGAAAGACTTGTACATCATAACTAGTATGGTCCTAAAACAGAAGGGAAGAGGTGTGTCAACCTTCCTAGTGGGAAATAAACAGCTCAAATATTTTGAATATGAAATGTTGATTTAAAAAAATGGTACAGATTCTATAAGGACTAGAAGTACACATATCAGGGCTGTATATGCTTGCTAGATTAAAGAATATTTTGCTTTAATAAAAAGAAAAAATCTAAATTCTCAGCTGTGTTTGAAAAAACAGGCTAGATTTGAATTTCTTCACATTTTTACAGGTGTGACTACATCTAAGCTCTACTGACCATACAACTTGGATCCTGCACTGACAAAGAACTGTGCCTGAGTTAACACTAAGTAGGAATCTCCTGTCCATTTTACTGGTACATTAACTGACAAATCTAATCTATTGTCCTGTGAGAAACCCCTTCACTACCCCACACTGTGACAGACTCCAGATATCCATGTAAACTGCCTGTTGTCTAACACTTAGACTTAGAGCCAGGTGCAAACTGTATCACAAATTGCATTTTCCTTCTTAAGAGAATTATTATTTCTTTCACATCATAGCAAGGAAACACAAACAGGCAGGAAATTTTCAATACTATACTTTTAGGTCCCACTTCTCTAAGGTTATAGTCTCTTGATCTTTAACGAAATGCCTGGTTTTCCCCTGTGAAAATGCTGTCTGATGTCAGGTAGTTTGAACTGACTTTCCAGGGAAGCATGATTTCTGTACAAATGTGGCAGGGTGGACCAATTAACTTGGAAACAGTAGGGATCTAACTACAAGAAGTTGTTAGTTAACCTTGAAGCTCCCAGGACAGCTGGGCAATTGTATCCAACATTGCTTGTTCACAACAGAAGTAAGATATATCCAGGAGGACTCACACTTCTTTCCACGCTTTACCTGCCACCCTTTCTTAAGTAGTTAGGATTTGTAAAACAGTTTAAAACCAACTTGTAGTGATGCAGTAAGCTTAAAAGGTAACTACAGAAATATTTTCTTTTTTTTTTTGGATTTGCATACTGCATTGGTTCAACTGAAACAAATTTAAATTTTGCCAGCATTTTTCTCCTAAGTAGCATCATAAGGTACCAATTATGATAATAAACTTTGGTGTCTATGTAAGAACAAAAGATTTAGAAATTGTATTTGCCAATGTAGTGTTTTCCAGGTGCATTACTAGCTCTTCTTGTTTCTTGGTATTTTGGTCCTTCCTTCTCAACACAAGATTTTTCCTTTCCAGTAAACCCTCTGTGTACTTGTCTGTTTCCACTTTGAGGATTTTAGAGGACAGATAAAAGGAATAGCCATGTTTCAGTGAAATGATCCATTTTTCTTGGACTACTCTCCTGTACTTAAACCTCTACACATAATTTAATCTCCCTTCAAACAATTATATCAATTCATTCCTTCATATTTTTCTGGAACTCCCTTTACCAGCTGTTCTGAAGTAATCCGCTGTTTATTTGTACATGAATAAGTTGGCACCTGAGACACAGAATACAAAGCATGTAACTGCGAAAACATTTGTGAAAAGTTTAAAGTGTCATATATGCTGATACAGTGCCATGTATGTATAGAAAGAAGTCAGCGAACATTTTTGGAGGAGGAAACAATATTATTTTACTTAACACTGCAAGGCACTTGAAAGCTACAAAAATGGACAGAGAAATTCTGAGCATGAATCACATTTATATGTTTCCACTGAGATTCTTTCTCATATATGATACCTGAATTCAAAGTTTCTGATATTTCTCCACTTCTGACTACTTAACATTAGTTAAGGTATGAGGTTATATGTTAAAAACCCCTCTTAATTTCTCTTTAAAAAACACATTCAGTTCATATTTATATTACCTCTCTTTTTGTGCAGTTTCTCCTAGACATACCAATTTGTGAGGCACTTCTTAGAGAGCCTGTCATAGGGATTTGAGTTTCCTGAAAAAAAAAATTGAGACATTCGTTGACTTGGAATTTATCCTACCTCAGAAAGCATAAGTAGTGTCATAGTTAGTAGAGTTCCAGAAATCACAATAGCTGAGGTCTCAGTCAACTTAGTCTTCAGTTTGAGAAAGACCTATTAAGCACTGTAACTACCAATGATCCAGGCTGCTCTCATTGTGAATTGAAGGGTTAAAGAATGCAACATTTGGACTACAGGCCATTGTATCTTCAAGGGATGTCCTCCTGCAATTACTTGTTTTATAGAACACTTGATGATTGGAGAATTAGTTGGCACTGCCAACCAATATAAAGGTCTGAGGGGAAAAGTTAGCACTGTGAGATTGTATGGTATGGTAATGAGCCGGCACCCTGGAGTTCTCCTGTTAGAGATGCTGCTAGGACCTATGGGCACCTTGCTCTGCAAGGGTTTATTGAGAATTGGCACCTCTTCTTCATAGCCAGAGCTATGAAAGATGATTGCAGAGAACCAATCATGGCTGCTAGCCCAGCCATTGTATACACCTTATGCTTCTGGAAAAGAAGTTGAACAGGTGTCTAGTAATAGACTCAGAACTCAAAGGCCCTTCAGGTGTCAGATCATATGGAGACCTCCTGCTGTTTGAGACCATGACTAACATAAAAGTATTTGCCTTCTCAATATGTTTTCTTTGTTGTAAAAGAGAGATTCCTGCAGTGCTCATAAGGATAGGAGAATGGTAAAGATAACAGACGTGCAAGGTATTTTACTTTTTCTATCAGTTTTGTATAGCAGTGAATATGTTTCCCAATGTCTTTTCTTTCTGCTCTGTAAGGCATGCAGCTTTGAGAATGGGGAAAATGCAAATTATTTTGGGATTATTTCATCTACTTACAGAACATGCTATCAATTCTTTGAAAAGAAAAGAAAAGGATATATGCATCTCATTAACAACTTTTTTGGCTTTGGCAGACGGAGATATATCATTACCTGTTTTCCATGGTTTATACTAACTTCCCAGCTTTTAAATGTCACGATCAAAACAAAGAAATTCAACTGCAGGCTATTTGACTTCTATTTTTCCTTCCTTCCCATCACTAATAAAAATAAATAATTGAGTTCTTTCAAAGAACAGGAAAATAACTACAACAAAAAGCTAAGAAAGAAGATCCTTTGAAAGATTCTGTCTTTAATTAATTATCCTTATATAAAAAGCACACTGTAAATTTATAAGGTGAAGTTACCTATGTCATGTGTAAAATAATAACACAAAAATAGTGGGAAATTGTTGATATTATCATTTCCTAAAATAAAATCTTCCCAAAATGTTTCATCAAAATTCAACATGCTAAAGAACACTAGTTACTTCTCTGTAGGGAGGAAGAACTTTTTTTCTTGATCTACCTAAAATGAAAATTAAGTCCTGTCTAGTGAGTGTCAGGCTCTCAAGTAGAACTACCACATATCCTTATCAAAAATCAATGTTGATTCAGATTCTGATCCTTTGATCTAAACATATCTTGAGATTAATTTCAATTGCAAAGGCAAGAAGGCTTATCTACAACTTAAGCTGAATTTTATCATTTAATCATTTGCATATTTAATCTTGTTTGTTATTATCTCTGAGCACTGTTTATTCAATTTGCTCTTCTTTCTGCTTGGCCTTGGAGAGAAAAGTAAAAGTGCAAAAAAAAGACATATAAAGAAAAACAAAAACAACACAGGATCATAAAATTTACCACATCACATGCTATCAAATGCCTCTTTTATCAAAAAAAAATCCTAATACCCTTTAACCTTCATTACCATTATTCTTCTTTACAAGTATAGCACTAGATGTAAGAAGCACATATTAAATACTTGGACCACTTCTACTCTATGCATCAATGGAGTATTTAAATTTAATGTGTCCCTTTGAATGACAACTTGCTTCTCCTTAGTACTCAGTTACTTCCTCTGAAATTAAACAATTAATAAGACAGAAGCTATATGAGCTATAAATTATTCATCCAAATGAGCATTAATCAATTATAAAGAGATATAGGAATAAAAAGAAGGAAAAAAAGACATCTATATCCTTTTAATATTAAATGTAGTCTAGCCAAAATGTCTTTAAACAGATGTAATTTGTGTAATAGGAATGCAAGCAAAGCGATATTATGGATATTTATGTTAAAATATATATATGTGAAACAGAATAAAAAATCCATGACCAGTTACCAATAATCAAACAAGAAAAATATTACAATTTGGTGCCCTGTGTGAAAAGAATGGTGAAATCGCCCTAAATTACTACTTTTGTCAATATTTAAGAATCTTATCTTTTATACGCATGCAGACATTAAAATACAGTCTTAAACTTTCCCAAGTTCTTTAGAAAATATTCAGTGTTCAAACAAACATTTCAAATTATTTTTTGACACCTAGGAAAAAGTAAAACAATGGACAGAGTAAAATTTTGTCTTAGGTATGTCATGCAAAGAGATATGTGAGAAGCACAAAACTACTCTTATTTCTTGATTTAAGTTAGATTTATTCCAGATGTGGGCATTTTTAAGCAGAAGGAGACCAGAGCTCTTCTTTTGCAGAATTTCTTTGTGAATAATGTGTGCAGTGATTTATCGGAGCTTTGAAAAAGATGCATATCTTTTTTTTTCCTGGAATTGAAGTACCAGAATGATACCACAACACAGCAGATGTAATGATAAGGCCAAAACAGGCAGGAAGAGATACCCTCTATCTAGCAGTGAAAGAGTACCTATAACCTTACTATGGATCCAGATGAGGCATCATTCTTTCATTTTCTATCTCATTCTCCATACTCTATTTGTGCTATTTATGCAAATTTTAAGCTCTTACATATAAAACTGTCACCTACTTAATACTGGTACAATGCAAAACCTTCAGTCTTCTGGGACTCACAAAAAAGGTAAGTAAAGCATTACTTGTAGCTCTACAACAAAAAAGAAAGAATTTTTAATAGGATCAAACCTTATCCTGCAAATGTGTAACTGTGTTCCATGTTAAGAAATTTTCTCTGAAATACAGATTCCAGATCTCTGCATAGAGGGACACTACTTTTAATACCACTCCAGCATTAACCTAACACAAGTTTATTTCATCGTTTTTCACAATGTCTTGAGAAACTCTAAAGGAAACTCCTGGTTTTATTTGTAAACTTAGCTTCTCCTTATTTTCAAGTACCCTACACCAGGTTACTCAATCCTTTACCATGATAAACAGGAAAAAATGCCATTGTAAATTCATATTTGTGTTTAAGTGGAGTAGCTGCAGTAAAGCTACAGTTTATAAAAGGTAGGCAGGCCACCTCCTGACAATTTGTTTCATTAATCATTCTTATTCAAGTCTACATTATCCCATTTTACCTGTGTTGTTTTATGGATTAATGTAACTAATCTTAACTGCTTGAACCCAAGATTGCAAGAAAACCCCTGGAAATTCTCAAGAGAAGACTAAACCCCATTCTGGGAGCATTTGGAGAAAACTCTAAATTTCCAGGAATTGTTTTAGCTGAGGGAGAGATTGCTATACATATAATAGGAGGGAAATGGCATATGTATACAGTAAGCACAGGAAATTCTGCTCCCCTGTACAAGAGAGACATGGACATATTGGACTGGGTCCAGCGAAGAGTCACATGGAGAAATAAGGGACTGGAGCATTGATCCTATGAGGAGAGGTTGAGGGCACTGACTACGTGGAAGCTACCCAGCCCCTGACATTATCAGGGAGAAGGCTCAGGAGGATCCTAACAATATGTATAAATATTTGATAGAAGGGAATAGAGAGAATTAAGAAAATAGAGCTAGCCTCTTAGTCATGTCCATTGACAGGGTAGCTCAAATACTCTGTAATTCTATGGTATTACAATTTCAAAAACCTTTCAGTTTAGCAACAGGATTTAAATTCAGTTTAGTCTCATGTTCCTTGCAGTATGACCACTTACTATGAATATTAACAAAAATATATAATTGGCATCAAGATAATAATAAATATTCTTGCCACTTGTGTATAATAAAGTCCAGATTTCTCTAGTGCGGGAAATATTACTCAAAATTAATAACCTTCCAACTATAGCATAATAAAATTATTGACATTGAATAACAAAAATCATATTCAGATCAACTAAATATACTGAACAGAAGTAGCCAAAATCAATATAACTCTGTTTCAGTAAGCTTCAGTCAAGCCAAATTTTTACTGTTTCTTGAGGCCTAGAATCACAGAATCATAGCATATACTGAATTGGAAGGAACCCATCAGGATCATCGACTCCAACTCCTGGCCCTGTGCAGAACAGCCCAAGATCCACACCATGTGATTGTTTCTACTTGTTTCTACTCCTCCTTGGTTTTTTTAAAAAATCTGAAAAAAATTCTAGATGGCAATTAAAGATGAATATGCAAACACTCACATCCCTCAAACTGTACCAACCTCACCCACAAAGCCAAGGGTTTTTCCATACTGAAGTATTGCTGATGTGTCACAGTGAAATGCTTTAGCTGTACTCATGTATGGTGAAAAATATGAGATAGAAAAATTATCAGTAATGGTATTTGTTGTGTCCCATCTCCATCATCATGCCCAGTAGAACCTCTTAGAGGCATTTTCATTTTTATACCCACCACTAATCAGAATGGAATACAATTCTCAAAGCAAAAACACCCTGTCAATCAAGACAACTTCACAGAATCACAGAACACAGAATCACAGACTATGCTGAGTTGGAAGGGACCCACAAGGATCATCAAGTCCAACTCCTGATCCTGCACAGAACATCCCCAAGAGTCACACAGAACATCCCCAAGAGTCACACCATGTGTCTGAGAGTATTGTCCAAACATTTCTTGAGCTCTGTGAGGCTTGGTGCTGTGACCACTTTGCTGGGGCTGTGACCACTGCCCTGGGAAGCCTGTTCCAGTGCCCAACCACCCAATGGGTAAAGAACTTTTTTCTGATATCCTGCCTAAATCTCCCCTGACACAGCTTCAGACCATTCCCTCATCTCCTATCCCTGGTCACCACAGAGAAGAGATCAATGTCTATCCCTCCTTTTCACCCCACAAGGAAGTTGTAGACTGTGATGAGGTCTCCCCTCAGTCTCCTCTTCTCCAGGCTGAACAGACCAAGTGACCTCACCCACTTCTCATTTGGCTTCCCCTCAAGGCACTTCATCACCCTCGTGGCCCTCCTTTGGACACTCTCTAATTGCTTAATGTCTTTCTTAGATTGTGGTGCCCAAAACTGCCCCCAGCACTCGAGGCGAGGCCGCCCCAGTGCAGAGCAGAGTGGGACAATTCCCTCCCTTGCCTGGCTGGTGATGCTGTGCCTGATGCACCCCAGGACACACTTGGCCCTCCTGGCTGCCAGGGCACTGCTGACTCAGATTCAACTTGCCATCAGCCAAGACCACCAGGTCCCTTTCCATGGTGCTGCTCTCCCATCTCATTCCCCAGTCTGCACATCCATCCAGGGTTGCCCCATGCCAGGTGCAGAATCCAGCACTTTCCCTTGGTGAACTTCATATGGTTGGTGATTGTCCAGCCCTCTGATTTGTCAAGGTCTCTCTGCATGGTCTCCCTGGCTTCAAGGAGTCAACAGCTCCGCCCAGTTTTGTATCATCTGTGAACTTGCTCAGCATCCCTTCCAGTCTTGTGTCTGAATCATTTATAAAGATGTTGAAGAGCACAGGGCTGAGGACGGAGCCCTGCAGAGCTCCACTAGTGGCAGGTCACCAGTCTGATGTCACCCATTCACTGTAACCCTTTGTGCCCAACCTGTGAGCCAGTTGTTCACCCATCACATGATGTGTTTATCCAGCTGTGGGCTGGACGTTTTGTGAACTTGTTCACTTTTTTCATAGTCTAAAAGCTTCCAAAGAAAACTAGCATCTAGAAGTAAGCATAAAAATATCCAAAAATCAACATAGCATGAAATATACTTTTAAAAAGGCAGTATGTAAGGGAAAGAAAAAGGCAAATACAGAAAAGGATAGGTAAATGAAAACTATATGTAAACAATGCTTTCATGATTTGTATTTCTTCTGCCTGTTGCTCACCCACCAGAATTCCTTACATATAAATGATCTGTATATGAATAGGAATGTATATGGATATACAACGCAAAGTAGAGTGGAAGAAATTTCCAGTGAAAGCCACATATAAACCATGATTCAGCTAGTAATATCTAAATACTGGCTAGCCAGATTTCACAGTCTTCTTGGTGTAAGATTCCTTGGAAAATACTCTTCTTTCCACCTTTCAGACAGGCTTAGATCATTCTGTATAAATCCCCCAAAAATCTGAAGTTTATAAGATCCCACATATTTTCTATAACTGTGAAGTGATAACACATGCACACACATAAAAATACAGGTATTTAAAGAATATGGGTTTTTATATGGTTTATAATGTCAAAAAAGTGACTTACATTCTGGCATGGATTTTCCTTATGAGAGAAAATAGTATATGATAGAAGTCTGATTAAAGGAAAAAAAGACCATTATACCATTAACTCCTATGCTGTGAAAAGCAGAAGAACCTACCAAAAAGAAAAAAAATATGGTCCAACAAGGACCTGTCTAGATGGAGCACATGGATTTCCTATTAACTTAAAACTGCAGTATGTGATATTAAGGGATTGAGAAAAATAAGTGATTGCAATGTAATAGTGTTGATTAAAAATATTTGCTTTGTAGGGAAATTGATAACAAAAATTTTGTATGATTATGAGATTTGGATACAGGAAATGTATAATGGAAAGCTCATCTACCTGCAGGAAGGACTAAGGAGGAGTCAAATACATACAGAGTACAAATCAACAATAACCTAACTGTAAAAGAGTCTTCTTTGGTAAATCCTGAAATAGCAATATTAACGTTAATCTTAATCGCATTTTGTTAATTTAACTTTTCAGTCTTTTAAAGTCCTGGCAAATTTTCTACTTTGTTTTTCAGCAGGAGGTCTGGAAGGCACCAGATTAGATATATACTGAGAGTACAGATGGCAAAGAACTGAAGTTCAGCTGCTATAGTTCAAAAAAAGAAGACAAGAAAACAAGTGGACAAGACCTCATAATGGCATTGACTAAAATGCTGTTTTGCAACATGGTGAGTGGATTTTTACTGCTTTTCTTCCATGAAGGATTCTTTGAAGGGCAGGGAAGGCAGGAATAGAGGATTTTCACTTACAACAATAATTAAATTAAACCTAATCAAACCATTTTATTATTTTCTGCTGAAGGCCAATATATTTAGCATCTTCTTTCATGCATAATAAATTACATTAGCTCTAGGCATTTTCAGAATGTTGATTTGCTAAAGATGTTCATATATATTCAGTGACATTCTTTGTAATATCCAGGTAAATATAACCAGTGGAATCTTTCTGGTTTTGACAGGAAATAAACCATTAAGTTAATTTGGTTTATTTAAAAGATAAAAATTATAAATCTACCTAGCGAGATGTCTTTTACCCACGAGACTTTGGTAAGGTCATTCCTACTTGTAGCAGTCACATTGCTCTTTGCTGCAATTGCAACATCAGAGGCTCAACATCAGCCTTCATGTTTTCATTTGATTTCTTCATAAATCATGATCTCCTCAAAAAAAAAGAAAAAAACCCAACAAAACAACCAACACCAACCAACCAAAGAACCAACTAGTAGTTTGGCAGTAAGGTTCCACTCGTAAAGTTAAAAAAAGAATATTGACCAATGACTGACTTCAATTATGTAGTGAACTATTGGAAGATTATATCCAATTGCACAGATTGCAGTATTTAAATACCTTGCATAAAACATATCAGTATTAGTCATAAAAATAAATATTACTAGAGCAATATCATTATACGTTGGAAATATTTTGGATACAAACAAAGTAGATGAAGTACAAATGTTTCTGCTGACTACATATAAAATCAAGTATAAGCTACCCACAGTACAATGTTCTTCCATGAAGAAAGCATTACACTCATATAAACAATTCCCAAGTAATATGAAAAAGTTTTAAACCACGTTTCACACAGCATATTAAAAACTTCTTTTATTTTTACAACAAAAGCACGCAATAACTGAATCTCCTCCTCAGTTCATTCTAATTCTCTCTCTTATGTCCAAGTCTTGACAATCTCATCTACTACTTCTTTTTGCTGTGCAGTTCAGACCTGCTGTGTGTTCAATTAACTTAGATCCCAAAATTACCAAAGAGATATTGAAAATCTTATTTCTGGCCTTCCTTCATGAGTTTTATATCATGTGTGGTATCAGTATGAACATTTTCAGTATTTTTAACTATTAAGCTAGTTAATTTCAAAATTTTCAGAGACTGGTTACATTTTAATGTATGCAATGTGGCCTATAGCAATGTTTCCTAGAATATTAGTCATGTCTATGGAACAGTATGAAGGAAGGGAATAAGAACTGATATTCTATACATTTGGAAGAGTAAGCCACGAAAAACTTACAGTGAAACTGAGGCACGTATTTCCTGAAGAGAAAATTTCCTGTTGCATTGCATAAATATATGTGACAAAAAAAATGCATTCTATTTGATGTTTTGAGATTTTTACACCTTCATCCTGGATTGTAACTCAGCCCAAACTGAGTATATCACAAGTCTTGGATTTAGAATCTATATAATACCATACCTGGAATGGTATTACATGACAGTTTCTTAAACCAGCCCACAGCCCAAATATGCTTAATGGGGGTCTAAATGGGAAAGTAAAAAGATTAGCTAAATCAGTATGTATCAACATGATCATAACAGAGATTTCTCATCAACTTCCCATTTATGTTATATTAACATCTGAAAAAGCTATTTAAACATTAAAATTAATAAAACATAAAACAATAGAAATACTTCATACAAAATAGTTTCATTTGAATCACAACTACTCACAATAGCTATGAATATCCCCATTCAAATTGCTACCATGAATACTGTATAAAATGAGAATAAACTAAAAGTAAAATTAGAATACTCCTTTATAAATTACTATATGTCAAGCTAACAAATGGTAGACTTGTCATATTGAACAACTAAATGTCTAAATGATCATTCAGCACTCATAGTGTAGGGAAAAAACACTAGCTTTGTTGGCTATAAAGCAGTTGCTCGATTTTTCATACTGTCATTCTGCTCTATTAGCAAAGCCTAACACAATTAGGTATGAATATGCAGTAATAACATGCAAATTGTTCCCTCTCAATTGCCCCAAGGCAGCAGTCTCAGCCTTTCAAAGCTTGGTTTCTTCTACATCATTACAGGCTTGGCATAATTCATCAGAATAAAAAAATACCTCAGCCTTATTGCATGTGGCCAGCTAGTAAAATCATCAGTAGTTGTTAACCATTCTCCCTCAATAGGTTTGTTAGCAACGCTGTCCCCAGCTCCCTGCCACTCCTGCACTTGTACATGTTTCCCTTGGGTAATGTTAGACACTACATTTGAGCCTGCCAGAACAATTAACCCTACTGTTAATTAGAATGAAATGTCAGGCGCACAGATGGTACAAGCTGGCACCCTGCCATCCCGCCAACTGCTGCTGAAAGCAGCTACGCCACTGCTGACAGCTGTTCAGCTATGTCCCAAACCAGCAGATGTCAAAACTTTCCAGCTGAGGAAAGCTAAAAAAAAAGCAATGGTGGGTGTTTCTAGTCCCAGCAGTAATGATCACTGTTTTACTGTTATTGTATCTATTACCTGTTGTCATATTGTACCCATCAAGTGGAGGCATCAAGCAGCAAGATGCAAATTGAAACTGATACTAGAAGTGAATAAATGTAAAACTGCTTTCCAAGCTAATTCCATACAACTGTAAAGAGAGGAATGGAAGAAAAATATATCTATATGATTTCTTTAGAATCTGTATTTTGTCAATTCAGGCTTTATTTTAAACAAAGTTATATGATGATACATTGTGTTAAAAGTGTTACTCTGGAGATTTGTAGACCAGAGTATGAAAGTTTATCTTGCAGAAAATTGTAAAATCTTAGTAGCTTGAGCAAGTTTCATGCTTTATTTTTCTTATGTCAATTTGATAGATTTTTTTTAGCATTATGAGACATCAAGAAACAAAAATACAGTGCTAAAAGTCAGAAGGTATCCTAATCCTCTCACTGTCTAGGCACCCAATACTTTCCATAAGCAACTTAAGCTGATACGTGTAAATGACAGATTCCAGAAGATTTTCTGGTGTGAATCAGGATCCTAATCCTGGTAGCTATGCTTTGTTTGTTTAAATTCCTCTTTGATTTTAGAAAATATGCTTTGGTTTTCAGATTTTTTATATTTGAAAAATGTAGTGGGAAGGCAGATACATTTCTGTAGCATGAAAAATTCTCTATTAGGTTCTTCACAGCTGCATAAAGATGGAATGAATAGATTCTTCAGGATTCCTTTAAAAGATTCTGTCATGTAACTTTTGGCAATCAAAATACAAATCCAATGCTTTATAAGAAATATTAGAGTGTGTTTTTTTCTTATGTACTGTCTTAATCAAATTAACTGTTCAGCAAGAAGATAAGATTATGTTCTTATGTAACAAAGACAATCATGGGGGCTTGAATACAAAAGTATCACATACTTTTACAAACACTGTCAGAATATATTTGGTTTACAATTTATTAAGAAGATTATATTAATATCTGTGAAAATGACTCTGTAAATTAGAAAGTTTGCATAAAAAGCTTTGGCTTTCCTAGAAAATTTTGAGAAATAAATTTTTGAAAGATACATATGGTTAGAACAATTTAAAAACAAGTGCAAAATCAATAAATAACAAATATCTCTTCAACTGAGTGAGATGTGTCCAGTTACATTTTTTTTTCCTCTGAAAACATTTTTCACATATTTCTATATACATTCACTCTCAAATATATTGTTTTTGAATCTGCCTCATCTATACATAAGACAGGCATATGGTAAAGTGTGGAATTTATGTTTAGCATAGGCCTCTAGTGTTAAATTATTATACATTTGAATTAGGCTTGTTTGGTTTCATACATACTCTCAGTTTATGTGCTGTTAATAAGAAATTAATTACTTGTGTATTTTAATATTAGTTTGGTTTTGGTTTAGATTAGGGGTATTTTTTCTACATATAGGTAGTTAAAATACTAATTTCATTATGGAGTATCTTAAGAAACATTACTAATATTTAGACCATTGGACTGCTAATGGTCATTGCACTCCTGTTGTGCAGTAGAAATAAATGTTTTTACTAGAAATGTTCACTGAAAAGAAGAATATAGTATTTAGTTGAAAAAAATAAATTCTCATATTTCAGTTTGCTAACTGCAGCAAAATCAAAGTTTGCTAGAGGATACTTGGTCATCTTCTGTGCTGATGAAAACCTATACATGCTACAATTTCAAAGGGTTGAGACTGCATGTTGCAGTAGGCAGAGTTTGATATGAACACTTACTCCAGAATCTTGCCAGATATGTGAGCTCCAGATTTATAAACAATTAATAACTGTCAGAGATAAACTACCCAAAGGAATTCAAAAGAACAGACACAGTTGTCTTCAATGACCATAGAAACATTTAAATCTGAGGATAACTATCAGGCCAGAGCACCTCAGCCTTGCCAAAGAATGTAACTGGATACAAGACTCCTGACCCACTTCCCTTTCTCAGGTCAGGGAGCTTTACTGAGTTATTGCCTGCGCTTGATGAGGAAAGATGTTTGTTGGAGGCTTCAAGTATTATTTTGAGGGGTATATTGTAACTTTTGAGAATATAAGAAGAGAGCTTAGGATAACCATTCTTGTTTCTATTTGTCTTGATGTAGGAGGGATTTATGAGGAGTCCTTGCTGACACAGTGTATGTGGTGCTTGCAGGTAGCTGCCACTCTGGTCACAAAGTCCCATATGACATTTGTTGTGTTGAGATAGAACAAACCTCAATGTGCAGGTGACATATAGAGATATATATATTCATTCCTGTATTGCTTCTGATGGAGACAACATGCCTGCTAGACAAAAGTAGCCAGGCATACTGCAAAAAGTCCAGAATGTACTTTGGCAGCTTCCCAACACAGATTTTTCTAGTAAAGGAGCAATGACTCACATAAGCTCGGTGTGGGCACCCACTCAGTGGCTGGGCTGCCTGCAAGCCTGAGCTCTTTGCACGACTGCCATCCTACCACAACCCTGCAGTAGTGCAGGACCAAGCTGAAAGTCTGTGAGGTCCTGGGGTCCTGGGCTGTGCTCTCTGGGCAAGTGGTGCTCAGTATAGCCTGCAGCAGCCGCCACAACACCTACTGACAAATACATAATGGCCAATTGCTAAAAATTACCTAAGGCCATGTGACAGGCATCATACAGAGCTATGAATGATGTACCTGGCCCCCTGTGCATTTAAGGATGACTTTGAGGACACAACCAGCAAAGAGAGAACAGTGACAGGTCTGCAGCATGGCACTGCAGATCTTTATAACTAAATGCCTGTCATGGATTCATCTCGAATCAATAGCTGACTGGTTGGGAAAAGTCTGGTACTGCCATGTTCCACAGAAACAAGCACCTGCATTTTTGTAAGGTTGTGCTAAAGTATTTGCAATGGATTTCAACAGAAGATTTTGAAGGAGGCAAGAGCTACCACCTACATTTATTCCAGAAAGGCAGGACTTAATACTTCACCGGGTAGGGTTTCCATTACTGTAAATCCCCCCTCTATGTGTACAGTCATCTGATTCATGGCTCCAAAACTCAGAGGAAGCTAAGACAAAGGATCATGAACACAGGTACACAGGAGCTGTGCCTCTTTAAGGGCACAACTTCTCCTTTAAACTGATTTTGCCTGAAACCATTCATCTAAGTAAGATATTCCCATAGTGTCTCCACCACCATTTACGTGGTGCAGAAGCACCAGAAGCAGCAGAAAGAGCAGAAAGCCTTTGTTGCTAAAAGAACTGGAGAGTTCATATGGGTGCACAAGGGGTGTAGCTCCATTCGAAGATGTTACTTTATGCGTGGAGCAGGCAGGAGTGGGGACTAGGCAGGCTCACTGGGCTACAGCAGTAGAGCACCATCATGGTTTGTCCCTCATGACACACACAATGGGAGCTGATTCCACAGCATGATGGCATCAACACTGTCAGTGCAAGGCTAAGTTGTTTCCTGAGCAAAGCATGATTCACCCATGGGCATGAAAAGTGTCTGTTCTTATTCCCTTGGGGTCTTCATTTCTTCAGCACCAGCAAACAATATTTTATATGTTGCAAGGAAGTTGTCTGTTTTGTCAGGACTGAATTAAATGACCAATACAAGCCCTAACTAGCTGCACATTTCAGACTGCCAAAAAATCTAAGGAATTTTAGAAGGTCTATACAAAGGTGGCACAACAGCAGACTAGAATAATTTTTTTCTTGTTACAAATTAAGTGTTATGGAATGGAAGAAATGTTCTGAAGTACTTCTAAAACTTTTTTGATGGAACATTAATTTGAGGAGTACAATTGAGGCAACACAATAGACAACCAGTGAAGACTTTTCACTGCTTCAGACACACAAGAATGACATGGACACATGATGCTGATTAAAGTGTCAGGCTGCAGGTTTCTTTTTAATAAAAGTATGTTTCCGAATACAATTCTTTTTACATCCCGTGGCCAGGAAACATTAGAATCCCTTGTCAATTTTTTAAGTAAGCTGGACAAAGAACTAGTCACAGGATCCAAAGGCACTTCCTAAAATTCAGGATCTATCTGAAAGTTATCATGCCCACAATCACGGTTTGTCTGGCATAAGAGCTCTCAGGTGTGGTTGAGTTACTCAGCAGCACAGAAACTCACTCACTAAGACACTTGTTGCTGTTGATCAGCTTCTGTAAGCAAGGAGGGAGCAGCATTGACTCATTTTGATACAGCTCTTACCCCTTTTTCCCATCCTTTTTATCTTTACCTTGAAATCCATCATTTCCCCAGGCAGGAAGAACAAAGTATAATAGGCTTATAAAATAAAAAAAATAAGGCTGAAACTATTGTAACTATATAAGCATCCTCAAAGAAAGTTCAAGATTTAAGCCAGTGAAATATGATTTCATAGATGGAGAGAAATAGTGCTAAATGAAAGAAGGAATTTAAGTAAAACTGTTTAAAAAAAAAAAAAACAACTTAGAAATCTTTCTTCTTTATATCCCAGGGAACAAAAACAAAATAAAATTAAAAAAAAAAAAAGATAACATCAAAGACAGTAGCCTCTTTTCTACAGAATTACTTTAAGGAAAACTCAAAGTTCAAAATTAGACATTAAATCTTGCAAGAGAAATAATGCAGTAGCATACATATATCTTGGCTAACAGCCAGTCTAGTAAAACTAAAGTCAAGGATTACATTTCTGTTGCCCTCTGTTAGGCCAAGATTCAACAAAAATGTACATGAGATTTCTTTTTATTCTCTGTTTCTCTCATAAAAGAAGAAAGACACAGTGGAGCACTTACCATACTAATGGAGAGAGCCACCCCATTTTAAACTAGTTGCTTTCTCAACTTTAGTAAATGAAGGACAAAAAATTGATTTGAAAACGTAGCAGAAGTGTCTTTCCCCTCCCTTGCTGCTAAGAAAGGTACTTGAACTCATGCCATCTCACAAACAACTGTCAGATGTTTCAAACCCACACAGCTCCTCAGGGCATTCAACACTTTTATATGAGTCAAGGACATTGGTTATGTGCTTTGGATCAGAGGGCTGATAATATGCATAGTGAATGCATCTCAGACATAAAGGACCTCATTTATGTTTGCAGGGTATACTGCTTCAAGCACAAAACAAAGTATGTTCCCTGGGATTCCAGCTGTATATACTCTCCCAAGCCTAGTCTGTTGTTGCAATGTATGTTCACACTGTCTGAGAGCCACATGTAGCCCTTGCCATAATGAAGTTTCCGATCAACACATCCTCTACCATATTTAGATTACTATACATTGTTTTCAAGCTTCTGTTCAGATCTCATCCAAAGACTAAAATTTTAAAATACTGTAGGCAATGATGATCAGTTAAGAATTTCCTATTAATAATTATGGATTTTACTAAAACTAGCACATTAGTAATTATCTAGTGAAAAACACTCACAAGCTTTAAGTGTCTCATATAAACAACTTAAAGGACCATTAAAAAGGTAAACTATTTTAAGAAATTTTATTCTCACTGTACAGTACATGAGTACATATTCTGAACACGAATTCTTCTGTCTACAAGCTCAAGAAAAAAATGAAATTTCAATGGCTACTATCAATTTAAGTCTACATTAATCCTCTAGATTTTCTTCAAGTACTTGTTTAAATTAGAGTTGACACCTATTTCAAATCATGCCTTTCTGAAATCCTTATTAATAAGTCACCACTATTTTAAAATATTCATCATAAAAATTAGGTCAGATGATTAAGGGATTATTCCTACAAAGCCTGAAATTTAGAGTGTCTGAACACCCACATTTTCAGTGACTTAAGTGGAAGAGGTACTTCCTCAAAAGCCGCATGATCTCATGGATTAAGTTTAGGCCTGTGAGTCATAAGGTTGTGAGCTCCATTTCCTCATATTTATTTATTTACATTTTAAATTTTTTGTACTGACCATTAGTATGATTTACTTAGAAATTGGGTTTATATAATTTATTCTGCTTTACTCATTGGGGTTCTCACAACTTTGTGATCTAACATATCCTCAAGGTGTGTGGAGAAACAAAGTACTGAATTCTCTTGCATTTTGTATTCTCTTCAAAATCACACTGTGCATGAATGGAAGCATGTGGGGAAAAAGGTGAGAGGAAAGGACAGGGACCCCACTAATTGTGAATGTCTATGTCCCAGAAAAATATAATCCAAGTAAAAAAAAAAACCAAAACCAAAAAGAACAGAAAACCAAACCCAAACAAAAATAATAATAATAATTAAAAAAACGCACGAACGAAAAACCCAAGCAACAACAAAAGATGAAAGCAAGTGGCCCTTGGCCTTTCTTAGTGACAAAATAAACAAAATTACTGCAAAATAAATAGTTTAAGGCTGGCAAAATAATACTCTGATCTGGTCAACACTTAGTATTATTAGTGTTACTACATTTTGCAAATATCACATGCTTGACAAAGAACCTATGAGGAATCTAAGCAGACTTTTTAAAAGTATGCATGTTAAAAAAATATATTAATTTATATTTAAAACTTACACATGCAAACATTTTCCTCTGAGAAATAATTTTGTCAAAAATAAGAATGTGGCATACTTCTCCCCATCACCTCACATTTTTTCCTACTCTCTTCTTTCAGCCAAAAGGATTTTCAAAATTTTTTGCTTTGCTGCTACAAGATCCTGAATTCTGTACTAATATTCCCCTTCCCTTCCCAGTAGCCATTTCCTTCTTTTCCAAAAGGTCATTACAGAATTACAGGGTGTGTTCCTGTCTCCCTCAGGGATTATAAACACAATTCCTCATAAATGTAAAAGGGAATGGATACCATGGTTGAATAATGCATTGTAATAACAGTACACTACTGGATTTGAAAGTGTCACCTATTTGGTATATTCACAGAATACTATAAAAATGCAGTACAAAATGCAAAATTTACAAAATGTGCTAACATACAAAAACACACAGGCTCACGGAGAGAAATAAATTGCATGTACATCCAGATACATGCATAGAATATTATGTTTATAAATATAGATTAATGCACTTTACAATATTTAATCTGAATAATTTCTGAAGAATGATCTAATCAACCAGGACAGTGTAAAGGTGCCACATAACTACAGATGTAAGTAAGCCCTTACTCCCGATCTTACAATGTACTTAGTACCTTGTATTTCACTAATGCTGTTTCTACCACTACAAGCAATTTATTCTACCTCACGTTCATCAAGTGCTCATAAATCAGCATTAGGCCACTTTTTTACTGAGTTGCTGATTTTTAGCCAGCAGACAGCAGCATTTGGATTCAAAGTCTAATATTGGCACACATATTGATTTTAATTAGTCTAATTAGTTCATTACACTAAAAATCAAACAGACCATTTATTACATTACCAACTAATGACATATGATCAAGGATTTAATATGATAATGAGCAAGATCAATTATCACTCATAAAGGAAGTCATTAACAAGTGTAAACACTGCCTAACTGAATACCATTACAAATTATGAAGTCATAGCTAGGTCATTTGCATAAGCATACTAATTTTATTTCACGATATTCCTTCCATTTAATACTCTGAATACCTTTCATAAAGCTCCTTTTTTTTCATGAGACTTGATTTATAGCTGTAAACTCAATTCTTACTGTCAGTACTGCAACTGGTCACTACATAGTCCTTAAATGCTATGCTATTAAATTCAGGTTTAAGTAAAACAGACAATGTCTATGGACTCTCTCAGAAAATATTACAGAACTTTATAAGAAGGAAATGAGGTTTCCAGTTACCAAAGTGGATCCAGGAGTATTTCTCTACTGGGGAAAATTCAAGAACTGCTTTCTTTGTGGTCTGGGATATTTCAAATGCAAAATTGAGCTAGTGATAGAAGTCAGCTCTGCCGTGGCTGTTTAGCAATACAAGGAGAAGGAAGTAACATCTGCCAGAGTATTTTCACTTTACTGTAGAAACTTCAGATTTCAAACTTCTAAAATACAATTGACAACTTGAGCTATAAGTATAGCAATATTCTACTATCCTTAAATTCTCAATACTGAATTCTAACTTTAATTCTATTTGAATTTTTCCAAGGTCCCCGTCACCATCACTATCAGTTCTGTATCTTACAATAGCACCTAAGATATCAATTAAAATAATAGCAATTACACTTCCTGTTGTACCAGTATCACATCTATGTGGTGCACAACAATCAAGAAGGTAAAGGATAAGCCCTCAACCTGCCAAAATTATTTTTCTCCTGTTCTAGTATGCAGTGGCTACTTCAGAGTACTTTTTATATGAATTTCTCTATACCAGAATACATTCAGTGAATGCATGATTACAGAGCTACATAACATATATATATATCACGTCACTCAATATTTATAAAATGCAGAGGGAATTTTTTAATTTTGTTGTGGGTTTTGTAAGGGACTGGAAGAAGTCTCCATTTTCATGAAGGTCTTTAAAGATTTTTAAATGTAAAAGCTGTAACACACATAGTACAATTAGCAGATGTTTAAATACACTGGATGCAGGAAAAATTTAATTTACTACTACTGATTAGAACTTCACTCGAGAAGAAAAAGCTTTTCAGTATAAATCTGAATTTTTATTCTATTAAATTATCTTGCTGATTCTTAAGTCTGCTTGTTCTATAAGCAGCACAAACGAATATATTTAACAGCATCTAACCTTTATCAGTGATAAGTGGCTTCTATAGCTACTGTGTTCACCAAAAAACTGAAAGCTGTATCTTCAGGTCCTTTAAGTTTCTTACAAGGCTTCAACCTTTGATGGCATCATCAAAAAATATCCAGCACTTCACGGAAATAAGCTCATTAATATCAAATTAATCATTTCCCTAAAGTTTAACACAAAACATAAGTAGGTGCACATTCTTTCTACTAAGTTTCAAACGAAATAAAAACTCAACAATAATTCTTAGGTTAGTGCATCCTTGTAACTAATAATTCAGGAAGTATGTAAAACACGATCTATAGCACTCTTGTGCCATTTATTGATGTGGATGACATTCCCCTGCAGAGCTGGCATGTTCCTTGCTTTAACTGTTATCTGGTCCCTGGACGGTTAAGACTGTAAACCAGAAGTGCCCCGAAGGTTGGAGTGCGAGGGTCAATATACTTAAGGTAGTACATTCAATGTTGGTCTTAGGCACTGGGGCAATTGGCATACAAGCCACGTATTCCAAGATAAAAGCTTCAAACTCTGCTCTTTGGCAGAATGTTCTTCAGAGGCTGTGCTTAGAAGCAGCATTCAAATATACTTCAGAGTACATGCAGCATGGATATTAAAACTGATATAACATAGTGACCAGTTGCAGCAAAGTGTTTCATCAGGTCCTTAAAACACTACTAAGCAATCCTTCTTGCACCTTTTCTTATTGTCTTCTTTATTTCAGGAAATAACTGTCTAGGAAATACCTTACTAGCGAATTGCATTTCCAGTAGGGCACTGAAATTATGAATAGTGTTTAGTGACTGATATTACAAGGCATTTAAAATGCCAACATTCTTTCTTTAAACTTACAGTTAAATACACAGTTTTTATTCATGTTATCCTGACATCTCCTGTCTTAAAAACAGCTTTTCTTCAAAGGGTTGGCAACATAGGCAGCTAAGGTCAGTCAGATCATTCACTGTTTCTAAGCAAATTGCTTAGAAGCTCAAAATGCTTGGGAGATTTTAGTCCAACTGATTATGAGGCAAACAAAGTAAGCATTGCAACTTTGAAAGGAATACCTCTTAGATAGCCTGATAGTTGCTTTCAACAAAGGAGAATAGGTCTGTGACTCATAATGGATGGCCAAAGGCAACGTTTTTTGATTCTACTGACCTTTCAACACTCTAAGGACAGGAAGTATAAATCTAATGATTAAGTCAGAGGCTGCTACACTAGACACTAAAAGGCTACTTTGTAAAGGAAACAAAATAGAGCAAATTAGTAATATAATATGTAATGTCACACAATAGTTATAATTTTAATGAGCTATTCTGTGAAGTTTAAATATTTGTAATAGTAAATGATGATTATTTTTAACTCTCTTACAGTCCAATTGCTCTCACAGGATCTCAAGCAAAGAAAAAACACAAGTTATAGACTAAGTTGTAAAACAATTTTTCTGTTCTAAGACATTTGCCATACATTTTACTAAATACATTGATTACTTCTATATACTTCATCATACTTCTATCCTGCAGGTCTATCAGCAGTATCATTATTCAATAAAGTTTTTTTTCAATGCCTAATTCAAAACATGCATGAAACACGTTTTTTTCTCTTTTTTTAAAATGCATTTTTAATGCATATTTTAGATGAAATAAAAACATGAATTAAGCTTCTTATAATGGATTTGACTTTCCCAGCCTGTTGTCATACTTTTTTCAGTGCTTCATCCAACATATATTTAATTGCTGTCTGATTACTGGCCCAACTTTAACCAGAAAAGTGATACCAACCTGGAAGAGCTTATTCTGGTACAGTGGACAAAGTGTAGGTCAGTTGGAGAAAGAACTGCGAAACCTGTTAACAAGAATAAGTAATTAAACCTAATTTTTCCCTTGTTTTAAGTAAATTAATATGTAAAGAATCATCTTTATTTCCTCATTCATTTCTGATATGCTTAAAATAACATAAACATAACTGATTTTACAGCAGCAGAGCAGCTCCAAACAACTAAATACTAAATTTACCCAATAACAAGTTCTTAAAACCCCTTTTGAAGTTCTTCACTCCTATTTTAACATTTTTCCACATGCTTTAAAAAACTTCTACTGTCAAAGGTCTCATCTGTCATTATCAGTACTTCTCCACCACCCTGGCTGCCAAGAGTTGTAAGGCAATAAAAAGCAAAAGTGCTAAGAAGACTGAGAAAGACCACAGGCAGAAAAGAAACCCAAGAGAAAAGAAAACCACAAACTTGTATGATTGGATTTAAGACCAAAGCTCTTGAAGGTTTGTTTTGTCAACACATTCAGCCTTGGAAACTGCAGGAGAGGTAATCACAGAAGCTACTCTCACAGGCTCAAAGCCTGTAGCAAGAATCAGTGATGTTGGAAGGTGTACAGAGACAGTACCTCTTTTTCCACATGTCAGCAGTTTCAACAATAACAAATCAAAGACTACTCTTCACTACCATGAAAACACTGAGGTAACATCTTGAAAGATGCTCAAAAACAGAAGTGAAAAATTATATTTTGATTTTAATAAATATGAGACAATAAATATGAGTAAGAAATACCTCAAAAAGAAACTGTTTTGCATCAGGCCATTGTATTATGGCATGAGTTGCATTTATGTCCACCACCTCCTCTGAACAGCTCTGCTGGTCAGTCCGTGGTTCATCTAATCCAAGCTGAGCTACAGATCAGAACTTTCCTCCATCTTTCAGTCAGATGATCTGAAGAACCATCTGCTTTTTCTATGCCACTTGAAAGATAGGGAAAAAAGACAGTGGCACAGTCAAAATTCTAGTTTCTTCTAAATACCTTCTCTGGTAGTATCAGCCCTGCGCTACAATAGAGGGTTATAATACTATAAATGTATGCTGAAAAAAAAACCCCTAATTATCACAGAGTGCTTTAGGTTGAAGGGGACCTTAAAGATTATCTAGTTCTATGTCTTCTGCCGTGGCCAGGGCCATCTTCCACTAGACCAGGTTGCTCAAAGCCCCATCTAATCTGGTTCTGGACACTTCCAGGGATGGGGCATCCACAGCTTCTCTGAGCAACCAGTGCCTCACGACCATCACAGAAAATAATTTCTTCCTCGTATCTAATCAAGACCTATCCTTTTTCAGTGTAAAGCCACTACCTCTTGTCCTATCACTACACTCCTTGATCAAGTGTCCCATTCCATCTATACTGTAAGGTTACTATAGGAACTGGAAGGCTGAGCTAAGGTCTATCCAGAACCTTCTCTTCTATGGTCTAAGTAATCCCTTGGACCCTCAGGATATCTATATGTGAACATCACAGTAGTCACAGACATTTTCTGAATATCAGATGGTCTTACTCAGAAATTTCTATTGCATATGTATACACAAGACTAAAACCTATAGCAATCTCAACAAGCATCTAGTTTATTCTTCACATGGAATTCAGACAGTAAAATGATGAGTTCTAATAAAAAAAGAGGCACATTTTTGAAAATACCTGTACAGAACAACTGAAAAAATTCTAGCTTACTGAAAGTAAGTTATCTTATAGGCTTGCTTGTCTATTATTCTAAGTACCTGCACAAGACTGAAAATAGACTTTCTTCATGAACACAATACAAAGAGTTCTGCAAGGTTGAGTTTTGCTACTTAGGAAGAAATAATATTGGTAAAAAACACATTGTATACCAATCAGAATGAAAAAATATGGCCATTTTGGCATAAACAGAGGCTACAAATTCTTTGTTAGTATATCCAAATGGAGTACTGTGAATGTCGAGTCAAAATGATGCATTTATCTTAACTGATAACTGATGATTTGGTGAAAAGCAAGTCAAGAGTACTCCTTTAGTTTTAAAAACAATAACGAAAGAATAAACCACAGCAACCAAGAACCATCTCAATTCACTCAGTTCACAGATTCTTTCTAGATTCTCAGAAGAAAATCACTTCCTTACTCTTGCATGCATTTTTATTTCAGAATTTTTCCTATTCTGCTATGGGTTTTTCCAAACTCAGTACACATGAGTATCAGAGGATAGGTTTTAAAAAACATTTTGGATTAAATGAAGACTTTCACACTTAAATATGTCAAGTTTATGATCTCTACAGAAAGATCATAAACTATCAAATTGCTCCAAGTAGTGATGCATCACTTCTAAACAACTTATCTACAAATCATAAACAATTTGATTTCACAAACATTTTTTTGTATAAAATGGGATAATTTGCCTTTCAGGATATGGACTATCTCCTAGACAGAAACAATAGAAAAGTCCTGAAAGGCATCAATGTTGTTCTTAATTCCAGGATATTTTAACTGTGTCTGGGATCCACTATTGACCATCAAGGTTTAAAAACTGTCTCCACTATATTACTATACCCAATGAAAGATGTTAGTCTGGATTTATGGACTGTTACACAAATTTAAAAACGGGTGAGTTCATGTGATAAACTTTACCTGGAGGCCAGCAACAAGTGGAGTACTAAAGGACGTGTATTGGAACCTCTCCTCTCTAACATCCCCAACAACCTGGAGGACAGAGAGTATGCTCTCATTGAGTCAGAAGATGGCACCAAACTGGAGAGCATTCCATTGATATGCTGGAGGGTGGGGCTGCTAGTCAGAGTGACCTGGACCGGGCAATGGTCAAACACAAACTGTGGGGGCAAAGGCTAAGTCCTGCAGCTGGGAAAGAAGAACTCCTTGTGCCATTACAAGCTGTGGATGTAGTGCCTGGGGAGCAGCTCTTAAGGAAAAGACCTGTCTTAGCAAACAGTGAGCTGCAATAAGCCTGCAGTGTATCCTGGCAGCAAAGGCAGCCAGCACCATCCTATGCTTATATGGAGCCAGTAGACCAGAGAAGTGATTATATCCCTTCAGCAATTTATCCCAATACTTGCTAGCTGGCATCTAGAATAGCACATCCTATTTTGCTGCCTCCTCCTCAACAAGAAAGCCATTGATAAACTGGAATATGCTAGTGGAGGGCCCCCAAGATGGTCAGGGGACAGAGCACATACCCTGTGACACACAAAACATTTAAGGTGAAGCAAGAAAGGTTATGACTGGATGTTGGGAAATTTCAACCTATAGGCCAGTCAAACACTGGAACAGGTTTCCCAGCCAGGTTATGCAGATTCCATCCTTATAACTTTGTAGTTCCAAACTGCATAAAGTCTTACAGACTATCCTGCTTTGAGGAGGGAGTTAGCCTCTTGAAGTCCCTTCTAACCTGAATCAGTATAAGATTCTATAATATCTAAGTTTGAAACTGATCTACACGATCAGTCTCAAGATCTAAAGATTTAAGTCATAACAGGCATCAGAAGAGCATTTCTATGTAAATATTATTGCCATTTGTTCACTTAACTGGGAAAAAATCTTTTCACCAGAATTTTTACTGAAAACCACTTTGCACTATGGTTTTGGATTGTCTACTGACTTGAACAATGCTTGAAATGGCCTAATGTATAATCCGTCAAATAACATCACAAATGTGCAAGCCATCATAGGGCCCCAGAGACTAGTTAGACTTTTGTAAGCATTCAGCTGTGTACCTTAGACATTTTGATTAAGACGTTAAAAAGATACAAAAAGAAAAGTGCTCCGAGTCTTTCAATCACAAGAATGTTAAATATCTGTCAGTGTTGGAAACTTGCCTTTGATGACAATATTTCATCATCGTGTTGTGTATTAGTACTTCACAGAACAGAATACTCAGAAGGGAAATACTTACTCACTGCATCTGCCGTTTTGTGAAATACAGACATTTCCTTAAAAGATTGGGTTTTTTCATGTGATTTTTTTTAATGGCAGAAAGACAAGGCTGTGTCTTTGAAAATACCCACCCAAATGAGGTTAACAGACTTCTGTTTTTCTCTGGCTTTGGTGTTTATCTCTTGGTTGTTTTTTTGTCCTTTTTTTTTTTTTTTTTTTTGTCAAGACATCTTTTCCATAAACTGTGACTTAAATTTACAGAGAAACTGTACCTTTTGGAAAAGGAGCAAAGAGTTGTGCTTTTCCAGTATGTGCCTGGTCTGTGGTTACATTCAAGTCACTAGTTGAAATCCATACTAAACAGGCATTCTGGGAAATGTAAATCCTGACAGAAACAGAAATAATATATATATAAAATGTCTAAATTATCTTCATTAACTTTAGCCTGTACTTCAATCTTCTACGTTCACAGCAATTACCAGAATTAATTTACCTTAATAACTCAAAGTACCCTTTAGTTCTTTGACATATTCTTTTGTCTCCAACAAGTTAGAAAGAAAAGTTTGATTAGAACCTGTCAAAACATTACTTAATAAAATAGTAAAGCAAGGTATGATTTACTGAGCAGGTTTTGGCTGGGGTACAGTTAATTTTCTTCACAGTAGCTAGTAAGGGCTATGTTTTGGATTTGTGCTGGAAACTGTTGATAATTCAGATATGTCTCAGCTATTGCTGCACAGCTCTTACAGAGAACCAAGGTCTTTTCTGCTTCTCACCCCACCCCACTACCAAACAGGCCAGGGGTGCACAAGGAGTTGGGAGGAGACACAGCCAAGACAGCTGACCCCAAATAACCATAGGGATATTCCATACCATATGGCATCATGCTCAACATTTAAAGACAGGGAAAAAGAAGGAAAGAAGGAGAAGCTCAGAGTTGTCTTCCCAAGGAACCATTACATGTGATGGAGCCCTGCTTTCCTGGAGATGGCTGAACACCTGCCTGCCCATGGGAAATGGTGGATTCCTTGCTTAGTTTTGCTTTTGTGCACAACTTTTGCTTTACCTATTAAAATGTCTTTATCTCAACCCTTGAATTTTCTCACATTTTTCCTACTTTTACAATTCTGTCCCCCATCCCTCAGACAGCACAATGGGGGAAGGTGAGTGAGTGTGTGAAGGGTGCTTAGTTTTCCACTGGAGTTAAACCATGACATTTACAAAATGGCATCCATTATAAGTTAGCTCTGAATCTGTATGATAGAAATGAATTTGTAGACCTAGGGTGAAATCGAAGTACATCAAATCAGACATCTTAATACCAGAGATATAATTACACATTAAAGAACATAAACTTGTCACAGAACAAAACTCTCAAGAACAGAAAGTAGACTGGAGGAAAAAATGGATTCTATTTACTCTTTTGCCAAAGAGAGATTCGAACACATAAAGGAACCTCACAGAACGGAAAGTCAGGCTGCTGAAGAAGTTAAACAACAGAGGTCTCACAACACATTTAATTTGACCTGATGCACTGCTTACATCCAGATAACCATTTCTCCTCATTAACCTACTCATGCAGCTCTTCCTGAAAGAAGTAGTCAGCCACTCTCAGCAGCAACCAAGAAGCACTACCACAAGACTATATGTATGCACTCAGTCAAGGTTTCATTATCTTTAATATTTCTTTATGTTTCAGATGTGAAATCAGAACATTTTCCTGAATTCTAGCTTTCTTAAACTGTTAGGCAGTTTTCCTTAACAGGAAAGAACACTCAGAACTCCTTCAACTGAAAAACAGTGAGAAAGATCTATTCATGTTTCACTATGGAAGGTTGCTACTCTTGGAATGATTGGTTTTATTTATAATTAATTCCTAGGGGGTGATTTTTTTTTTTTTTTTAATTTTATGGGTTTTTTTAAGATCCTAATGAATGCTGTGGTACTTATTTAGATCTAGATTTCTGCACCATAGTTGAAATCAATTCAATGAAAAATACTGTCTAAAATTGATCACGTAATTACCAAGAAGCTACAATTAAATATATTTATTTAGAAAAAAAAAAAACCAGAACAAACCCAAAACCACTAAAAAACCCACCCAACAAATACTAAGTTTAGCCTCAACCTGTGATGACACCCAAAAAGACTTACAAATATTTCTCTATTTTAAACAACATACTTCTTTGCTTTGAAATCTTTTTCAGACATTTGTTCATATTATTATTGTCTCTTCTGCTCAAACCACATGCTGGAAGAATCTCACAAGTGCCTAAAATACTATTCCAATTTTTCTGTTCTCTCTCAAGACTGCCATTACATTGAAAACTACTTGCTTTCCCACACTCTGTGTAAAGATTTAAAATGATTTAGATATCTCTATTTTATTGGTAGAGACTTAAGAATTTGACATTCATGTTGGTGCTACATAGAAAGAGGGTCCTAAACAATTATTCTGTTTCTCTCAGTGATCTGTATAGTACATATCAGGGCAAAAAGGAAAAAAAACATGAATGAAATATTTGGGTAAAAAACACACCTGAGAAAAAGCTTTTTGTAACCAAGAAACTGGCACCTGATACCCAGAACACCCCACAACAGAATACAGGGACTTCAAAGAACACATGAATCACCAAAAGATAAAATTCTTACATTCCCATAATTTGGTTTATTTTCCCCTTGAAAACAGCTGTTAATAAACCATGGGTCTATGCAAAGCCTTTTTGTATAAAGTCATTTTTGTATAAAATCAATCTCAGTAATAGATATATTCACATTAGAGTTTTAGAGTAGTTTTGTTTGAAAGAAAACATTAAATTATGAAAATTCTGCACATTTTTATGATATATGCTATCCAAGGAATTCAAAGTACTACAAAATACAGCTTTGAAGTTGGAATCTGAATGTTAAGTTTAAAAGTCACAATTTACTTCTGAAATATTTACATTGATATTTTCAGTGAAATTATTTAGATAACTCCCTAAATGTACTTACTTTAAATTCATTTATTCTTCTTAAAATCACTACAAGTAAGCACATATTATCACTTAGAGGAAAATACATACAGCAGTACTGTAAAGTTCAATACTTAAAAAAATAACCACTAAATCAATCGAGATTTTCCTTATTCTTTTAAAATTTATTGGTTCCATGTGCAGGTCACATATTTTGAAACGACACAAAGTATATTTTATAGGAAAAAATTCAAGCTATTGATAAAAACAAGTGAAATTAACGTTACAGTTGGAAATTAATCCTCCCCCACCCTGAAACAGAGTTGATTCTATTAAAAGTGATAAATGGAATGGAAATTAAAATTTTAATGAGGTGCTTGTTAATCCATTTGTTCACATCTAATTTGAACTTGGTTAAATTGCTACTTATTATGAATACTATAGATATGATTCCTTCTAAATCTCAAGGGCAAACAAAATGTTAGAGGACTGCTTCTCCCAAGATAGGTCCACGGTATATTATCCAAGCTTCTGAAATTAAGCACTGGAGCTATTTCCTGTGATACATTTCATTTAAGAAAATTAATGACATTTTAAAGCAATTGGTTAAGTCCTTTGACATGGTAATTGTCCATTCCAGAACAATAGAAGAAATATAACCAAAAGGAGACTGCCTACCTGCCATTGATCATTTCCAAGACTGGAGGGCTTATTTGTACCTATTGCAATTCCCAAGGACTTTATCAAGCAATAACATTTCTCTTAGTAGGATTTGGGGTTATTTTTCTTTATTTATTTCTACGTGATATGCGTATAAGAATGTGGTACAGACACATATCAGTGATTTCTTCTGCTTGAATTTATCAAGCATTTAAAAAATATAACCTCACCTAGAAGACAGCATTCAAACTATAATAAAGACAGCATAAGTCTGAATGTGATTTTTACACAAAATCAATGCAAGAGCAATTGCAGTAATGAATAATGTACGATTTTACAATATTTCCATAAAAATAAGGATATTAAAAGGAAAATGTGTAGAACTAAAAACAAACAAACATCACCATTAAAGTTGCATAGACACATCCCAAACAGGGTCCCCAGACTTTTCTGTTATAGCACCTCCTTTATTTAACTAGCTACTTATGAATTTCAAGTAGTTCTATATGTTTATTTTTAACCCACAACCTTAAACTCATTAAAAATAATGCACCTTCCAATCCTTCATTGCACATTGCAACTTTGCATTTTTCATATTGTCAGGATATTAATAATAATTGAACACTTACATGTAAGAACTTTAGTAAAACTCAGCTGAGCTCAAGTCACAGAGTTTGGAGGTTTTGCTTTATACGTGATAAACTATCTTTTCTGCTTGGACTACACTTCAACTTTACTAACTTCATTTGTTACACTTCTGAAAATCTCATCATATAGTACACTATATCTATTGTATGATTCAGTAAATTGCTATTTTATAAAGTTGCTGTTTCTTGACATTGGAGCCCATTTCAGAGGCTTTTTTTTTCCTTTTTCTTTTTATTTTTTAATTATTAGTAGTATTTTTATTTTACCTGAAGAGTTTATGCCCAGCTAAGTTCATGGACAACCCTATGTAGTTTGTTCTGCTGAACATATATTTAATCCAAAAAGTCTTTCTTTTCTTGGCATTTTTGCCAGTGTATCTTATCAGAAAATAAATTTTTAGGAACCACCTAATTCTTTACACAAAAATAATATACCAAATTAGTAAAAATAAAATTTAGAGAAGAACAATCCATAGTGATGTACTTACAGTCTGCTAGTTGACCTTTCAGCATTATACATTGTCTTCCTTTTCTAAATCTTCAGCTACTTCCTTTCTGTTCTCTCCACTTCATATTTTCACATCTGTGTCATCTAACACTTATTTGGAATTCTAAATCTTACATACCTCTGTTCTGCCACAATCTAGAAAAAGGGAAAAATACAGAGGAAGGATATTTTCAACTGAAATATAGGAGCAAGGTTTGGCACATTTACCCTCATTTTACTACCTCTTCTAAGCAGTAAGGGTTCATTTTTTCTCATCCTAGTATATTTATATTTGATTCCTGATAAAAAGGAATCTGAAGAAAAAGAAAAAAGTTTGAAATTGCAAGAAAATAAATTGTCTTGATAATCAGCAAAACTCAAATAAATGCTGTTTAATTTTGGGGCACTCGGATAAGAAAGAAAAAAGCCTGGAAAAAAACAGTAGCTATTTAATATTATTGATACGACTTTATGTGGACCTGTTTCCTTCATTTATCCTACCTCAGTGGAGGAGGGTGTCATGAACAGCTGCAGGGTAATAAATCTCTAAAAGCACATGCATTTTGCAAGTGAGCATCTGTTTGCACACTTAGTCACAATGTTTGTCCATTCCCCAGGTACCTGCTCTTTTTATAAAAGTTGTTCCTTATGGCTGCAAAAACAGTGAATGCATATCTACAATGACAGCAAATCTGGAAGCTTCTAGGAAATGAGAATTCCCTCCAATTTACCTAATTAATTTTTTTGTTTAATTTAAGTTTTCTTGCAAAGAAATACTAATGTAGAGATTGAAGAGATAAAGGATCCAAAAGAAAGCAAGAACAGAGCATGGGAGTGCACTGTCCTATTTCCCAAGCCTCTTTTTCTCTGACACAAAAAACCACCAACATTTCTGAAAATATTTATATATGAATAAGTGTTTTAGTCTAATTTTGTTTACATTTAATTTAGAAAATTTAATTCCCCATATTAGATTAAGATATGTTGCACAAATTAACAGATTACTCACAGAACCTGTTGACACAAACCCCCTTCTCCATCATACTGCCCTGGATATAAGAAAATGTATATTATTTTCCAGAAAGCATTTGAAAAAATCCAACTGAAATCCAACTTGCAGCAAGTTCGTAGAGGATCAGGAAGAGCCAAGGGTTGAGCAGACCATAACCTGCTGAGAGGACTTTGAACTAAGCAACAGCTCATGTGCACATGCAAAATGGCTCATCTGGAAAGTAGATCATCACATTAGAAAAAAGGCAGGGGCATGCATAGAGTTTTTCTATATATAGATTATATAAAGATATATTTTATATCTTTATATATAAAGATTAATTCTTTTTGATTGCTGAGGTTCTTGTTTGTTGTAGTTTTTTTTAACTTTTCTTTGAGCTCTGTACTGGAGGCAGCTTCAGACAATAAAACATGTAGGTTTAAACACTGTGCTAGCAAGAAGTGTAAGTAAACTTTTCAAAGCCAAGCTGTGCTACTAAGTAATGAGGCTGAGAAGCTGGACATTCTTTGCGAATTTTAGTCCCAAAGAGAACAAGTTCAGGATTCCCATTAAATTATAGACAGACTGCTAGAGACAGCCAAACACTCTCAGTCAAGTAAATTAGTGGGACCAAGAAGAAGAAGCCTCCAATAACAGCCAGTCATGGGCAGAAAAAAAAATTCTGTCTAATGTTGTGGAGTCTACTAACGAGTAATAACATTATTTTAGAACAAGATATAAGTGGCAAGTTGTTAACATACTACCTTCCCCCAGGTTTGAATCCCACTGCCTGGATTTCTACAACAGTCAATCTGAAAATGCACAATAAATTCACTGAGTCCAGACAGTATTTGATTTATACATTTCAACTGTATTCCATGTGCATAGTAAATATCTAATCCTTTCCATAACTGAGGAGTAAACAACAAAGAAATAGGTAAAAACAGACTACCTTCCTCAAAGTAATTAATTCAGCCCACAGCTAGTTTTTGGGTGGCATCCTGACAACATACCAAATTTCAGCAGCTGATGCAAGGTGAATAACACTGGTGGCAGCAGTTAACCCTTTCCATCACTCCTCCACGTAGCTATTCCCACTGTGCTTCACAGGATGTAACAACTGAAGGCAAACTACAGAACAATACAACTGTGTGGACATGTTGGATGCAAATCAGTTCTGAAGGTGAAGCACCATGACACAGGTGAAGCATTTGCCTTTCCTTACTTTTGACTTTTTTGAGCACTTCTGACCAAGAAACACATATTGGGTTTATATTTGCGCATCAGCTTTAGAACAGAAATCTGATCCATGACCGCAATTACTGTGGTTACTAGGTAGGAACCCACACCAATAATTTATTGTCATTGCTAAGAAGAGATCTCCCTTCCTGCTGATCTGGCAGGTGGAAGAGTATTACTTCAGTACTACTGAAGAGCTAAGCTTATTAGCTCTACCATTTCTCAGTCCTATGCAATGTATTACTTCCTACCACTTCAGTCAAACTCTCTTGAAAGGATACAGCCTTTCCCAGGTGTTGTAGCCGCTGCCACCACACCCAGGTAGAAAGGAAGTGCTGGTGCACTTTAATCTTTCTGTGTTTATATTGAAAACCCATACAAATGCTGCCTAATCTCTCTGTGTTTATATTGAAAACCCATTCAAATGCTGCCCATGGCAAAACTAACATGCTCCAAGGCTACACTAGTGTTTCACTTTGTGTGGTTATTTTATTAATAGCTGCCCAAAGCAACTAGAATTCTGTGAAGATATCTTCAGTGTTAATTTCCTTTTGTATCCATAATCACCAAAATTCCTGATTTTGCTTGTAAAAATCTATTGGTAAAAAACAATTAACATCTAAAACACCGTGTATGCATCATCTTTCCAGTGTGGAAATGTTTTAACTAAGAACAATTACAGTTTACCATCAGTCAAAAGGACATATATTATAGGTGTTCAATATTACTATTCACTTAATACTTCTCAAATCCAGTAAAACTCATTGAAGAAAATGATAAATATTTATGCTTTCAACAGTGAAAGGTCAAATCATTTTTTCTGCTTTTCATCTCTCAATATTAATGCACACTCACAAGGCATATATTTTATGGGGGGAAAAAAAAACCCAACAAACCAGCAGCAATTGAAACCTGTAGAGAAACTACCCTACAGATTCCTTCACCAAACCATGTTAAAATAACTATTTTAACCTTTACAGCAACCATCAGCCATCAACAACTGCAGCAAAAGTAAGTAAAATCTGTCAAAACATTGCATATTAATCACGTTTTAAGCCACAGGTGCTCATGTATCATTATTGAAAATACTAGCAGTCTTTGTAAACATAAGAAATTCTAGTTTCATTTTCATGTTCATCTGCTGAAAATGAGCTCTATAAAGTTCCAGCCTTGGTAAAAGATACCAAGATTTACAAAAATCAGCATGAATGATGTGAACAGCACAGTTATAAAAAAGATGTGCTGAGAAAATTCTCTTCAGTGAAAAAAGAATTTGACAATTAGATGCAAAAGATGGTAATTCAATGGAAATATAGACAAAATTCCTATTTTTGGCACACTTTCTGTTCTTAATAACAAATTTTTAACAGGAGATCAAAATCTAAATTATGTAAATGGCACCACCAAATACCTGAGAATTTTGCTACTAAACTTAGGTTATGAGGATGGAGTTGAGGGACCAGGCTCAAGTACATTTCAGTCTCTGGGGTGGGGACTCTGAGTTACAACCAGGATACCAGCTTATTTCACACCTTTTCATATAGAACTTTAACACTTTCCCATTTGACTGAAAAGGTTATATATATATGCTTTAGGAAATATTTTAGGGCTTTTTTCTCTTGCTTGCCCTTAATTCAGAAAAAGTAAAAAGACAATATCCAAAGAGTGGTGCTGGATGTATTAGCCAAAGGTGGGGAGGAAGAGCACAAGTACGGGGGCAGTATTTTGGCATGTGTAACAACGAGTAGGTCTTCTGCCTATAGATTTTAGGTGCCAGATATCAAGAATGGAGACTGTGATTTTCATAGTAAAGGATTATTTGTTTTAATCAAGCACAGGAATCCCTCTAAGACCCCCAACAACCACAGCATCTAAAACCCTTGTATTTGCTGATGTACATAGTCAGGGATAGTAGCTCCATTGGCCCGAGACTTCAGATTACATCATGGAAGGCAAACATATAAGTTTCCCAAATCTCAATATATTTGAGAGGCAGCAAAAACACACATAGTACTTGGTTTTACTTGTCATGCAATTACACATAATTTATAATCAGTGCTTCCATCTCATGTCTAAATGGGGCACAGAGGAATTGCGAGGTTGAATGTAACCTGCAAGAGAATATTAAGCAAAGTGAATAATAACATTAATTCAGAGGCATCTATCGCAATTAATAGCTAGTTGGGTGGTTGGGTATTTTTCTCAAAATCAAAAAGGATAAACTCTGTAGGAGGAGGCCCACTGAGAATACACACATGGCAGATTAAACTGATCAAAGATGGGCTGCCCTGAAAAACCCCACAATGCTTACGTTCTAGAAGTGGTTCCAGAAAGTCCTTGTGCTGTAGCAGCCACCATGGGCCCACATGAACAGTATTGATTTTCATTTTCCTGGACTTTTAGCCCGATAAACAAGTTTTTCTGAATTACTGTGTAGAAGGGAAGGACAGCAAGCAATGCTTTAAGCTAACTATGAAATTACACCCTGAAACTGTTGTCCTTATTGTTGCAGAAATTGGTCCTGCTGTTTACAGCAGAGCTGTGTCTGCAGTGAAGAAAAAGAAATCACACACGTGACACAACTATTTTGTGCTGGACATCACTATTCTACGCTTACATGACTGCGTTAAATTGGAAAGAGATAGAACCAGCTCAATCCTGAGATAAAGCACAAGACCACCATAATGAAGGATCATAGCTCATGCAGGACCACAAATCAAGTCCATCATGACATGAAACATTGAGACAGAACTGCACTTGACTGTAATTAAGGACTAAAAGGATGATTAAGGCTAGTAATTCTGCCACATTAAATAAGAACTGACAGACAGACGGGTCTTGCAGCAAATGCCTGGCATTTGAAGCTGGCAGCTTGCAGTTCACCTGGAAGGAACACAGAGTGGATGTGAGAAGTTAATGAGTCCGAACAGGAAAAGGCAAAATTGCAAAGAAAAACTGCAACAGTAGTTCAAAGCAGGATTGACAGCCATGACTGTTGCATCTTGAAAGACTTTTTAAAGCTTGTAGTATAAGAAAGTAATGCATCATACTTAGAACCATAGAATATGAGGAGTTGGATCCACAAGGATCATTGAGTCCAACTCCTGGCCCTACACAGGACACCCCCAGAGTCACACCATGTGCCTGAGAGCATTGTCCAAACACTTCTTGAACTCTCTCAGGCTTGATGCTGTGACCACTTCTCTGGGGAGCCTCTTCCCATGTTTAATCATCCTCTGATGAAAAACCCCTTTGTGATACTTAACTTAAGCCTCCCCTCACTCAACTTCATGCTGTTTCCTTTAGTCCTGTCACTGGTCACAAGAGTGAAAAGATCAATTTTCTCTTTTATTTTGAAAACTTTTTTCCCAACTTAGGACATTTATTTGAGGGCAGCTCTCCCAAAATGTGTCACTCTGGCCCTTGTACTCATGTCCCTGTCGCTCACAGAAACTGTTGGTGGCAAGTCAATTCACACCTCTGTAATTTTTAGTCTAGAATTTTAAGGGTGGCTGGTTTTTTGGTGGTGGTTTTTTTGTTTGTTTGGTTTTTGGGTTTGTTCGGTTTGGTGGGGTATTTATGTGTTGTTATTTTTTTCTCTGGTGAGGTTTCCTGGGTTTGTTTTAGTTTTTATTATATTTCATACAAGAGTCACATGACCTGGAATTTTCATTCTTTCTACATATTCCATTGTGTATTTCTGGCACATATGATACACCAGAAGGTGGGTCTGCTTCAAATAACACATTATAACTTGCAGGTTTTGAGTGGGGATGAGAACAGACGGCTAACTAAAATCAAGACACTCGTGGCCACAACAGAAATCTAAAGGGAAAACATGCAGGCTTGGTCCAGAACTTTATATATTTAGGAATAACTGAATATATGTGATCAACAAACAAATCAGGATGATGATTTTTGGAAGACAAAGTAGATAAGAAAGCATCACTGGAGCAGCTGTAGTGCATTCAATTATGAATGCTTCATATGAAACTCAAACTTGACTAAGGCAAAATGCAAACATATTTGGAAACAGAAAGAAACATGAGAAACTTATGCCAAACTGCATCAATAAACAAGTAGTTTACACGGGGACATCTTCTTCCAGAGCTCTGGAAAACAGTTTTGCAAGAACAGAGTCTAAAACCTGATGAAGGAGATGGATTCTTCATTGTTCCAGTCTTTTTTATTTTTAGAAGTTAAATGCCAGGATTTTCTAGTTTTAACACATTAATAGATTGGCAATGAAAGAAAATATATTCTTTGTTGTGACTTCTACAAAATGGTTTTGTAAATCTCAATTTGGCCTGACCACCACTCCCCAGTGATGCCTCACACCAAAACCTCTTACAGTTCTTAATTACAGAGAACAGTCAACAGTATCTAAAAGACCATACAGCAACTGATCAAACTGCTAATGGAGCCTAATTAATTAATCACCTCCTCAAATAATAAACACATGTGGGAATTAATGTCTGTACAAAGTTTGAAAACAAAACACAGCTACTCTCCCTCAAGAGTTATCATGCTTGACACTGGCATTACAAAAAAAAATAATGTGGGAAAAGAGCTAGCTATCAGGAAATATCTGAGTCCCAAATTAATGCCATAAAATCAGTTTGTAAGTGTCTGTAACAGTGGCAACCTATATTCTGATGTTATAACTGTAAAGCTTATACCTGAAGCTGTTCAGCAACAAGTCATGTCTGCATTCAGGAGTTACTTCCACATTGCTGTTGCAGAGGAATACCACTAATGTACACCTACATGTACTACATGACCTACTCCATCTTCCCAGTGCTGCACTGTCACTGCAAATCCTTGAAATAACATAGAAACCCTAATCTTAGGTCCATACCAGTGCACCCAAAATATTTCCTAACATTTCATTTGGCCACCAGGAAATCATAAAAGTTCACTATGAAGGTGTGTTCACATGCCCTGATAAGTAAGATTAAGTAAATAAGTGTACTGAGAAGGCCAATGGAAGTGATTAGAGAGTCGGCAATATCGACATGTAAAGAAAAATATTTGAAAATTAAAACCACACAATTTCACTACAGAGATTAACTGACATCACAGACAGCCACTGGGATACTAACAATTACACATAATATTTATATGACTGATTTTTGTAACTATTAAAAAATTTGAAATTAATTTCACAAGGACTAACAATAATAATTATAATTTTTAAAAAGTAAAGACAAGACTGTGGCTAAGTATCATGAAACACTACTTGGCAGTGAGACCAGCAAAGCAGCACAAAAGCATCCCAGGGGAAGTAGTGGAATCTCCATCATTTAGGATATTTAAACCCAAACTGGACAAAATGTTGGAAAATGTTCTGCAGGGAATAGCCCTGAATTTTTAAGGAGACAGACTGGATGACCTAACAGGTCTTTTTCCATCTGTAATGTCTATTACTCTGCAATTGTCTTGTCCTCAATCCACACATTAAGCAATCCCCACATAGCTACAGTGCCAAATGGTTTGGTTCCAAAGCTCCCACTCTTTCTTTACTCATCGTTTAAGACTAGCAGAGCAGATGCTACTTAGGAATGAAAATGTCCATAGCAAGATCAACAACGAGGAATAAAATACAATTTTGAGGCTCAACCATGTAATTTCTCTCACACCAGCAGTTCTCAAGCTGTGCCAGTGCTTACAACGTAAAAGGGTACCATTAGGGGAATACAAACAGCTTGAAAATGGTATGCAGCTCGTCTCAATGTTCTGCTTTTTTAGTATGACTTGGATTTGTGAAATCAGCTTTGTTAAATCCTGTTGCAAACTACTGTGCATCTCAAAAACTGATGAAAAATAGCTCTGTAAAATCTCAACCCCCTTGTCTCAAGCTCTACTTTGATGACAATTTCTTTCAGCTACAATAATAAACTAAGCAGTATCTACCTCTGACTTATTCTCATCACTCAATCTCATTCTAGTCTGTTTACAAGTCTTATTTACATACCATAAGCAGCAGCAGGAAGAGGGAGTACATTCATTATTACAGACTTTTCCCCTGAAGTTCTTTTCTATAGCTCCATCATCTGTAAGCAAAAATTAAATTGGGAAAAATCATAAAAAGCATTCTTTGATCACGGATGGCTATTCTGTTTTCATAATGGAGAAACGCATCAGGTTTCACATTTAAAAATGAATGTGTTTCTGAGCATGAGTTTGCAAAGTGTAAGAAAGAATCACACATTTCTATCCCTCAACACAGAGAGGAAGGTTCACAGCAGTGAGATAACCGAGTCACACCTTGCTTTTTACCAGAGGTGGTACTTTAAATGTTTGTGTTTAAGGGCCTTGTTAGTCCCATGATAGCTCTGTTTTGTTGCTCATCATAAGGAACATGCTATATGTAGAATATCTGAAAGTAAGAATTTTACCTGTTTTGAACTATATTTTATTTAATAACAGGTCAAATATATAGATTTGACTGGTTTCAATTTCCTAAATATGAAGGCTTTACTTTGAAAAGTTTTCAAAATATTCAATTAAGTAATAACTTTATTTTTTCTTTGTAAAGCACATAAAATTAAAAAAAAAATTGATTTTTTTTACTTTTTATAGCAATGTTAACATGTTTTTTACATTGTTTTCCATGTTGTTTCCTTTTATATTCACATGGGGGGAGTGAATCCATTAGTATAGCCAACTTGAATTCTTTCCTGGCATAGTGTATGGAAGCTTGTACATGGTGCAGGTACTTCAACATGCTTACATAATGTAATTATGGATTTACACCTCTAGATATGGTGGTATTTATATCACTAGAAGTTTATGCATGGCCATGTTTATTCTAGAATAAAAATACCCATACATAGACCCATAAAGATATGTAACAGTTATAAACTTAGGATATAATATTTTCCTGTATATCCTCAATCTGTATTGTATCTGGTCTAAATTGAACGTTTTTAAAACAGGGACACTTCCATCAAATCAAAGAATCCCAGAATAGTCGTGGTGGTGCAGCTGGCTGCAGCTACTCTTTGTCCTGAGGAGAACTCAAGACAACCAGCTGCGGCTGTTAGCAACCCAAGTTTAGCATGTAACTTCAGTCATGGAGAGAACTCATGAGTCCCTTGTTTTGCGTTTTGCATGTTTTCCCCCAATTGGTTAATATTTTGTTGCCTTGTTTTATGTATGAAGTTATGTATATTCATTTTCCTTCTTTAATAGCTATTAGTTCTAGAAAATTCCTTGTTCCTCGACACCCCATTGGATCCTTCCCTGAGTCCCTCCTATGTGTTCTTCCCATTGGTTCCCTTCCTGTCAATCCCACCTGCTTGTCTCTATCCCATTGGCTGAGATCCCTTTCCCCACCTATTCTGTACCCAGTATAAGATCCCTGGACCCTCCCACCAATTGGCCTCTTCATCCCTGTCATTTTAGTGGAATAAACCTGCATGGAACACATACGGAGAGTCCCCTGTCTTTACTTCTTTGCCTTCGCCTGCGTGCCTGCTTAACAGCGACAGAAGGATACAGCCCCTTTTGGGTGAGGAGCTCTGCCCCTTTTCATTGTGTGTTGGGCACTGAGTGCCGCCTTCCAGAGGGGTTTCAGCGTTGACCTCCGGGCTTCTTTGTGTCAGCACACGAGGGGTAAAACCCCCTTCTGCCAGCTCCCAGTGGCTGAAAACCCCTCCAAATAGTTTGGGTTGGCGTTACGATTGTCTTACCACAGAGGAGCAAAGTGAGCTCTCTGTAGGATATGGATAGAATCCTGAGGTTCAAATATTCCCTGAAACAAGACTAAAACCAAACAAGGTTAAATGTTGACAACAAAAAGTTGGTATGTTTAATTTAACAGTAAAATGAGAAAGAAAAAGAAAGAAATAGAAAAGGAGGGGGCACGGGGGTGGTACAGGAGGAGTGACAGATTAAATAGAAACATATCACCACTCCATGGGTCCCAACAATATCTTGTTGCTCCCTTCCATCTGGTCTTCTTGGTGGTGATGGTCCCCTGCCAACAAGCATAGAATCCAATGGATTAATATATGTTTGGGCCAGGTGGGAATGCCCAGGTATCTCCCCTGAGGGGGTGCAAATTTGATGCTGTCTCTTGCAAGACTTTGGGTCATTTGCATCATTTTGCATCACGTGCAGTGCTCTGGTGCAGGGTCTGAGGTACCCTTTGGGGGGCCTTGGATGCACCATGACACCCCCTCAGCTGCCACTCACATGAATATCACATAGAAGTGGCTTTCCCAGGGTGGGGGACCCTGGGGGGCCCCTGCACCTGAGCCAGTTTTTGTAAAGGGGAATGGGCGTTCACTGACTCTGACCTGAGGCTGCTTCACACGCCCAAAACCTCTCCTCCTCCCCCTGGGTTGGGGCGGAGTCTGTGCAAACATGGCAACAGATAAGCCTGGGGCTATGGCCTCCACCCTGAAGCTGCTGGACTTGGCTCTTCCAGTGCTCTCCCAGCCTTATCCATTACTTTCCAGACCCGAGGTGCTTCGAACAATAGTGTCACTTTTTTCTTGTCTTGAATAGCCTTAGGCAGTTTAACTCACAGTTCAGGGTTTCAGTCAGGAGGCCCATTCAGGGTGGACTTCCATGGTACAGCTTCATTATAAAATTTTGCTATAGTAGGCAAAAGACTTTCATAAAAATGTTTAAGCCATAAATCAACATTTCACCCTCTGACAGTTGGAAGGGACCTTCAAGATCATGTTGCTCCAAATCCCCTGCCATGGGCAATGACACGTTCCACTAGACCAGGTTGCTCCAAGCCCCATCCAGCCTGGCCTTGACCCTGCCAGGCATTGGCATCGGCATCTTCTCTGGGCAACGTGTTCCAGTGTCTCACCACCCACACAGCAGGGAATTTCTTCCTAATATCTAATCTAAACTTACTCTCATCTCAAGACGCTTTTTTTCATTGCTATTATAAATTAATGTTACAAGCTCTTCTCATACAGTGCAAAACAAAACCGAAAGCCTCTATTCTCTAAACAGTGTTGCACATTTAACTACAAAGCTAAAATATTACATTTAATTTTACATATATTATTTATATCTAAGCAAAATGGATAAAAAATATTTTCTACTTCCCTTTGGAAGCTTGAAAAACCTCATTTTTAAAAATGTATCAAAAATATAAGATGTGTGATAAGTGAAAAATCCTGAACAAAATCTCAAGTTCATATTAAAAAATTTACAAAAGAGGTACACAATGAGGTTATGTCTAGCACCATGTATGAAAGAGAAAAACACTAGAACTCGTAAAATAAATCTTGTGATTGTCTTAGAAGAAGAGCAATATAGTAAGAAAAGCTATTATAATCTGCACCAAAAAAAGTTTACTAAACCAAATTGATATAAAAATACTAAATAGACTACAAGTGAATTAAAATGAAAACCCCCAATTAACTATTTAATTTACCTTTTCTATTTACCACCTGTGAAGGGTAAAAGAAAGCAAAATAACTGGGATGTTATCCTGTTTTTTTAACAGCACTTATTCCAAATTACTGCATGATGTTACTTTTGTGCTCCAGGAAACATTCTGGAAGAAGCAATCATGGCTTACAAAAGATGCAGAAAACAACTGAAAAAAAATTACTACTTACAACATCCAGCAACATGTAACAAAAAGTCTGTGGCTTTGCATGCATAGCATGGAGTACTTCTTGAAAATTATCTAAATTTTAACATATTAGGAAAACAACAATTGTTGCCATGTTAAAACCAAACATTAAAATTAATAAACTAGCAGTAGCTTGTTTTGACACTAAAGAATAAAAATATCATGTTGTATAGTACCTTATTTTCCATTATTGATTTTGCTTTGTAGAAAGGAACACACTCTCTGATGGTATTCCATTGATATATCCTGAATTCCAAGTATAAATCACAGAAATAATATATAAATAGAAGATGATTGATATATATATGTTATCTATGTAAGTTAAGTGGCAAATTTAAAATGTATTTAAAGTCTGAATTAAATTTTTAAATACAAGTTTTTAAGCTACTTGTCCTTTAAATGAAGAGACCTAAAGAATGTTTCTCTTTTAAAATTTTTTCAACATTTTTTTGCATTTTAAGTTTTTCTAGACTTCTGGGCTTAAATGGACAAACTGTTTGCTTATGCGGGGTATTGCCTTTGTAAATTCATCACTCCAGCAGGATAGCTGGCCAAGCTACCTCTTATAATTCTAGAAAATGGTCTCAGGGTAGAAACACTGGACATGCCCAAGAGTGATACACTACTTGTCAGTTGAGCTAAAATTTACACGACATGCAGCTAGAGCTAAAGAAAACTCTAACAAATGATATGACATTTGGATAGCATACTCTATCTAGTAATTTATAAGTGCAATAAATATTGCTTCAGCTGGAGAACAATTTTCCTGTTTGTAGTATTTCAGTCACTTTTACAGATTCCTGTGTTTTTAGCTCTTCACTTTGAATGTTTTATTTGAGGAAACCACATTAAAATTAAATGACGTAGAAGTAAGCATCAGTACCTTTATGCAAATATAAGTCAAGACTTTTTTTCCTTTCTTTTTTAAGAAGACTTTTCTAAAAACATCTATTATTCCATATCCACATTTTGCTTTATGCATGTATAAACATTGTTGAGAAGCTGCAAGACCTGGCTGACTATCAACTCTTGCTGCCTCCATGAGGAGGAAATGGTTGTTTGGAAAGATGTTGCTTCTTGCAGCTGACAGCTGCTGCTTCTTCCAGGTTTCCGATGGCTGCCTCTCATCTCTACCGAGACTGACTTCCATTTGAGGAGAATGAAGAACCTCCCAAGGGGGGACAGGAGCATTTCTCTCTTTCCCAGCATAGAAGAATGAGGGAGGATGATGATGAAGCACTTTTCAATGACACCAGAACTTAGCACCAACTTCTTTTCCCTTACTCCACACTCCCATCCTCCATTCTTGTTGATGCACTGTGAACTGACAGACCAGGTTCCCTATCTTTCAGTAAAGTGGTCATTTTTGTATACTTAATCCACAGGAAACAAGGAAAAGGGTTCACTACACCATGTGAATGCCCTGATAAAAGCAGTCATGCTCAGACTGTAAATGAAGGACGAAGCAAGTGTCTTTCTTTCCACCTGCAGCTCAGGTACTTTGCTTTCTTACTGAAGAAAGACATACTAAAGGAGCTCTATGGGATGCTGGAGTGGTCACTTTATAATCTCAATCAAACCTTTTACCTCTAAAAAGATAAACCAGGTATGATTAACTATACTGGTAGTCTATACATCTAGCAGCTGCACACAAGTCAAAATATGAGAGGCAGAGTCGTATTAGCATAATTTTAAGCTGTTTACTCTTTTTTATTGATTGACCAGCAGTAAAAATGAATTTGTTTGTCAGAGACAACATAGATGAACAAAATCCATTATCAAGCTAAACCAACAAACTCTAGTTAAAAGCAATATTTCCCTAGAAAAGTATTATAGTTGCTCCAAAATAAATCAAAATTCATTATACATTTAATTGATGTTTCTTCCTTGCATGAAAAGGAGAAATTCCTAAAAAAATAAAATCCTTCCAAGAAAGTCAACTTCAAGGGCACAGTGAGGCCATGCAACAGTGTTCACATTAGAGACAACCAAACACTACATCATCAGCTAATATATTTACATGTCATATTAAAATAATATACAGAAGCAGTAGTTTCACTCCTAATAACTTCATTAGTAGCACACTGTGAATAGGCTTGTATTGCAAGTTGCAGATATGCTTTTAAAATCCCCTTGCAGCTCCTATTTTTAGTATCTTCCTCCCATTAGCTGAGTGCCATACCTATGGAACATCATTCTGAGTAGCTATCTAAGAAATGAATGACAAACCTTCTGTCACAGTATCATTCATGTTCAGGTCTACTGTGCTCTTCCTTTACCTTGCTTGCTAATTATTTTGCTCTTTCTCACATAGGTAAGAGGTCAAATTGTAGATTTAGAGAACCTAAGGCTATGAGAAACATCATGACCATCTTTGCTGACCTCCTGAATAATGCAGACAACATAATTATATGATTCCAAATTAAATCTATAAAATCCTGCTAAAGGAACAGTTTATTGTACTAAATGACTTCCAATTCCAATTTAAAGGACTTCAGATTCTAAAGAGCCTATCATATTCCTAAACCATTTGTTCCACTGGTTAAGTACCCTAAGAATAAAATTGTTATGTAAATCTGCCTAACTTCTCCTAACATGCATCAAACTACTCAGCCTTCTACCAGATGCAAGACCCTACCCCCGGAAACCTCCTGTAGGTTGCTGTAAGTTTTAATTAACTCTCTTCATAAACTTCACTTAAATTAGCATTGTAGTTTATCTCAGTTGTGGTGACAATATTAATCCAATTCAGCAAATATTTTGGAGAATCAGTCAACCCAAGCTTATGGAGAAACTTATGGGCAAAACATACATATTGAACATAGAAGCAGAAAGGCAGAATAACAAGCAACCGTAAAGCTGGAAAAATGATCTTATGTTAGTTATCTAGTCTAGTTTCAAAAAATTATCATGGGACTGAGCAACTTCATCATACTATTCTTTCAAAGTATTCAGCTGTTTGAAGCAAAATTGTGTTTTGATCATTTAGATCATTTATACAGACCTGAAATATTCTTACTCAAAAATAAATTGAAAACAAAAGAAAAGAATAATTTTAAAAGTCATTCAAAATTCTGGTATTTCCCATGACTTAGCATACTCATTTGTTTCTAATCTTTCAACATTATTTCATCACCCCTTTCTTCCTAATTGTCATAATAAGCATGCCTATGTAAGTTAATACATATTGAAAAAAACCAACTAAACAGAATGAAAATATTTAAAATGTAGCCCCAAGGAACAGCTGAGGAAAAGGGAAAGGTTTCTTACTCTTATTAAAAGTTTAGACTGAACTACAGGTTAAAGGTTCTATAACACACTAACAACGTGGTTTCCTTTAGGGTATAGCTTTTGGATGGTTACCAAGACAAATTTTAGCTCCTTGTACAATTCTAACCCTGTTTGCTATACAAACTTCTTTGCCTCATTCAACTCCTTCCATAAACTCATGACTTGCCACCAAGACTGGAAGAACTCAAATTATTTTTCTAACTCACAGTGAAAATACAATATTTATCATTTTCTACAGCTCCATCCTTTTCCCCATGTGAACAGGATTTCATCTCCTTTCCAAAACACCAGCATAGTTTCAAGTATATAATGAATAATTATTATATCAATATTTTAAAACTCAAGGTCCTATACCACATTAGATTTTATAAATTTCCTACAAGTGAGCTAAAACAGTATCATGTTTGACCAAACCAGATTTCACATGAAACTATAAATAACTATACAGACTTAGGCTTGAAGATTAAATGACTGAAAAAATACTGAAACCTTATAATGATCAACAGAAAGAAACATACTCCAAAAAGTATGGAACCAAAAAGTTATTTTCTGGAACAAAATAAAAATACTATCAGGATAAAAATATATAAGCAACGTGACCTAGCCAATTGTAACCAATGTAAAGATGAGACACTGTTCAGACAGAGGACTTTTTCTGAAGTATTACATTAGTCACAATAAAGTAGGCAATTTGAGAGAAGTCTGAAACAAAAAGCTGGAATTTTAACAAGAAAATTCACATGTTGACCAGAACTTCATATTCCTAGAGACTCTGAACCAAATGTAAGTCTTATTCTTTTTTTCCAAATGAGGACAGTTAATTGCATAATTAGGAAACATAACAGCTGTTCTGTAAGAAAGAGGAACCACTAATTAAAAATACAAGAATGACAAGACTTCAAATGCTGCTTCTCATATGGCTTCCCCTCAAGGCACTTCACCATCTTCATTGCCCTCCTTTGGACACTCTCTAATTGCTTAACGTCTTTTTTATATTGTGGCACCCAAAACTGCCCCCAGCACTCGAGGCGAGGCCGCCCCAGTGCAGAGCAGAGTGGGACAATTCCCTCCCTTGCCCGGCTGGTGATGCTGTGCCTGATGCACCCCAGGACATGCTTGGCCCTCCTGGCTGCCAGGGCACTGCTGACTCAGATTCAACTTGCCATCAGCCAGGACCACCAGGTCCCTTTCCATGGTGCTGTTCTCCAGCATCTCATTCCCCAGTCTGCACATCCATCCAGGGTTGCCCCATGCCAGGTGCAGAATCCAGCACTTTCCCTTGGTGAACTTCATATGGTTGGTGATTGTCCAGCCCTCTGATTTGTCAAGGTCTCTCTGCATGGTCTCCCTGGCTTCAAGGAGTCAACAGCTCCACCCAGTTTTGTATCATCTGTGAACTTGCTCAGCATCCCTTCCAGTCTTGTGTCTGAATCATTTATAAAGATGTTGAAGAGCACAGGGCTGAGGATGGAGCCCTGTGGAATCCCACTAGTGGCAGGTCACCAGCCTGATGTCATTCACTGTAACCCTTTGTGCCCAGCCTGTGAGCCAGTTGTTCACCCATCACATGATGTGTTTATCCAGCTGTGGGCTGGACATTTGTCCAGAAGGATTCTGTGACAGAGGGTATCAAAAGCTTTACAGAAATCCAAAAAGATTACATCAATTGGCTTCCCTTGATCAACTAGGTGGGTTACCTTGTCATAAAAGAAAATCAGGTTTGAAAAGCAGGACCTTCTCCTCATGAACCCATGCTGGCCATGACCAGTGACTGCATTCTCTTTCAGGTGTTGTGCAATACCTGCCAGAAATATCTTCTGCATAACCTTACCAGGCACAGAAGTGAGTCTTCAGGCTAAGAGGCCTGTAGTTTCCAGGGTCATTCTTCTTGTCCTTTTCAAAAACTGGGACAATGTTGACCAGCTTCCAGTCAACTGGGACCTCTTCAGATTCCTAAGACCATTCAAAAATCATCAAGAGAGGCCTCATGATGACATCAGCCAGCTCTTTAACTATTCTCAGACAAATCCCATTAGGCCCTATAGATTTATAGGGATCCAGCTAGAACAGTAGATCCTTCACAGTTTCAGGGTCACCTGGGACTTTATCATTCTCACAGTCATGGTCCTCCAGCTCAGGTTACTGGGACCCTTCTAGTCCATCATCAATGTTGAAGATAGAGGAAAAGAAAGCAATAAACATCTCCACCTTGTCTATATCCCTGTTTGTGGAGTGATCATCCTCATCCTCTAATGGGCCCATGTAATTTCTGCACTGACTTTTGCCATTAATGTATTTTAAAAAACTGTTTTGACTGTCCCCCACATATCTGACAAGCTTCAACTCCAATTGAGCTTTGGCCGCACAAATTTTCTCCCTACAGTGGCAATCAACATCTCTGTATTCTTCCCATGTCACCTGACCTTGCTTCCACTGGGTATATGCCTTCCTTTTCTACCTTATCTCCAAAAGAAGATCCCCACTTAGCTAAGCTGGCCTTCTGCCTTGTCTGCTTGACTTCTGACATTTTGGAATTACCTATTCCTGCGCCCTTAGGATGGACTTCAGCACCTGTAAAAGCATTTTCCAAGGGGACCTTACTAATTAGTTCCCTGAACAGCCTGAACTCTGCTCTCCTCATGTCCAAGGCTGAAATTTTGTTGGCACTTTTCCTGCTGTCGACAGAGATTTTAAACTCGACTCCATGGTCACTCTGGCCAAGATGGCCACCAATACCTACTTTGCTCACAAGACCCTTTTTGTTAACAAGTAACATATCAAGGAGAGCATGTCTCCTAGTTGGCTCTCTTAGTACCTGCACCATGAAGTAGTCATCCAGGTGTTTTAGGAATCTTCTGGACCTGACTGGACCAGGCCAGAGGGAGGATCACTTGTTCATATAAGTGTATGTCTAACTGCTTGTCATTTTCTTCTTATAAACACTCAAAAGAGCCGTTGGAAATTTATGTTTGTTCACAATAAACTACCTCAAGTAAAATTCCCCAACTCCAGATTGTCTTATGACAGTATTACCTTAAATTTTAATACAGTGTCTTAGTTCTACTACATTTGAGAATGCGAGTTCCCAAAGATGATACAGCTGTTGTGGTAATCAGTAAATGGGAAGGTCCAGGGGATAGAAAAGTGAGAATAGTCTCTATTAATTCCCTGACTGATGGTAGAACAGGGAGACTTTAGATGTTATTCACTTTGACAACAACCAGCAGGTCATTCAGCACATGCATCCTTTGGAATAAGTAAGAGCACATGATGCCTTTTGCCCAGCCAACAGAAGCAAAAGAAAGCTGAGGGTACTACAAGAATAAGTTTAAAAAACCCCATGAGAATGATATAAATAAATGCAATAGGATTCCAAGTATTTCAGAGTGAATATATAAGGATGTAAGAGCTACTGGTTTAGAAAACCCTGAGGAGGTCTCAGCATACTACTAAAAGATACCAAAGGAAGAGGGCGGTAGCAAAAAGCTGGATTTTACAGTGCCAGAATGTAGGAGATATACAATAGTCACTCCCTGCCCCCAACCCCCAAAGAAAAGAAAAGAAAGGTAAAAGAAAGTTCATTACTTTTGATTGAACAAAGAATTCCATTACTCTAACAATAGAGAAATAATATGGAAAATGAGAGGTATGGGTTATCTTCTCAATGTGAAGATGCATGCTTTAATTTAATGGTGCTCCGGCCACCAAGGATGGGCAGACAGTGGGATATCACTCACCCTTCCCACAGCTGCCACTGTAGGTAGTCAGGAATGCAGGACACCTGGGACCAAGCATGACACTGTGAGAAGTGTGCTTTCACATCCTTGTTCCCAAGAATACTTACTTAACTCCACAAGATCCACTCCTACACTCTCTCAGATTTCACAGTAAAAGTAACAGAAAGTTATCTTTGATGACAATTATGGCAGCTTCCTTCAAGACTCATTTGCTAATTATTTTTTTCTAATAATTTTGATATTACTGATTCTACCCTTACTATTGGCAAGATACTCCTTATAAAACTGTATTACATTCTTACCTTTTACTGGGGGGAAAAAGAAAGTATTTTACCAATAGAATATTTTAACAAACTAATTAGAATGAACTTGAAAGCTATTAACTTGATGAAAAAGCTATTAACATATTTTCATTATACTATCTTGCAAATTAAATGTCTATGAGACTCCAGAATCAGGTCTTTATTCTGAGAGGAAATGTCTCTGCTAGGGAGAGTAATTTTTTTCCTTTTAATTAGAAAAATAAGGTAACATGATGAATGTGTATGTTTCCCTCGCACATATTTGTAAGTGGTGTTCATTGCACAGTAAATGCTTAAAGACATCAGACTTTAACCTGTTCTAAAACCTAATACTCCAGCTCCCCAAATAACAAATCCTTGCTTTTTGGCATGTTTCTATGCTCATCTGAGATTATACTTCTCCTTTTTGTTAAAGAAGGGAAAGAATTAGACACATGAACAGCAAGAAAAATGTTTCATTTACTTAAAAATGAAGTGGAAAGAAAATGCTTTGCCCTTATTGAAAGTGGCGAAGTGTTTTGCTTAAAAGAGTAAACCTCATCACAGTTTAACATGAAAGTTTAAAATAGTTCGTCCCATAACACCCTATCTCAATACTGTGCTTTCATGAATCCTGCAGAAATTCTCCCACCTTTGGACAAGTTGTGAATCTTTATAAATTATGTTTTGCATAAGCTCAGCAGAAAGTTCCTTCCAAAAGCAAAAGCCTCTTAAAAAAAGCAAACAAACTCTACTGAGTATTGTCCAAGCTGGAGATGAAGGAGCTAATCTAGCCCTTTGTAGTTGCCTCTGTTCCAGGATGTTACAATGCCAAAGACAAGAAGAGACAGCTAGGGAACATTTCCTTCTGTGTCTTTTGTTCCTTCACTAATTGAGCACTAGGAGTTCACAGATGAGAGAAGCATAAAAGAGGCAAGGAAGACCAAAGACAATTAGGTAGATTAGACAGACAACTGCTACTGGAACAATCATACAAAAGGTCAGAGGGGAAAAAAAAAAAATCAGAAGGGGAAGAAACTAAGATGAGACAGTTTTAGACCTATATTTGCTCATGAAGGACAATGAGAAAAATCAGGACATAAAGCAAGGTGGGTGTGATGTCAGGGAAAGAAAAGCTGTGTTAAACAGATGTTGCCAGCTGAGAGGAGGTAGAGGACAATTCTGCACCAGTATAATACATCCTGCTCAGAGACTGGAGCTCATTCTAAGTTTGCAAACTCAACTGTCTCCAGTGGTCAGCAAAGCATGTGCTTTAACAACCTCTAGAAGTTGGCCCCTCTACATATGATTATCATTAGTTCTCTCAAATTAAGTACCAGATGCTTGTATTATCACAATGAGCTATGAGAAGATCAATATAATTCCACATCATGGATTTTTTTTAGTTGGCTTCACTTTAAAACTTAGCAGTCTATATTGATAAAACTACAATTTTTCTGAGGGATCGTTTTCTAACTGGATAATATTATTTCTCAAATTACTTTTATCCCTTCCTTCAAATCGTAAGTCACTGCTAGAGAAGTACTAGCATTACATCTAAAACTGACAAAGACTTGAAATGGCACCACCAGTAATGGGGCAAATGTTGTTTAAAGATCTTTTTAGTGCTTTGCAGGAAATATCATCATCACTGCCCCAAGCCAATAAATAATCCTATTGTTGGATAAAAAATATACTGAATTAGTCCTTCCATGGAAAAATAAAATCTTTTTGAATAAATGTGAGATACCAAGATCCCACTGATCATACATAATGAGGTGAAAAAAACCAATCTATTTAATTCCCTTACCAAGTACAAAGTCATTTAAGAAAAATATCTTTAGCAGTAAGACAATTTAAACAAGAAATCCATATTGTAAAAGCAATCTTTGTATGTATCATGTTTTCCTTATCTAGATAATCAAAAAGATAAGAGGTAGATGGGGTTTGATCAATGTGGCCCCATTTTTTTTCCATTCAATTCTTTCTCTATTTTTCACTGTTGGGAGGTTCATAAAAGATTATGCCTTCTTCCTTAGTTGCATGCAACACTAAACTGAAGTTTACAGAGAAGTTTAGACTTTAAGGTTGATCTTTTTATTATCATCAAATATAATGTAAACACATTGTACTGCCCCTACTCTTGTGAAAACCTACACAAAGTAGGAGAGACCTGTATAAAGTGCTGCAAAAGGATGCCAAGAATTCAAAATGAAAATTTTAAAATGAAAAGGATAAATATTAAAGGATGATCTCCCCAAAGTGAATGAGATCCAAATAAGAAAAACTGTATACCTTCCTTATCTCTAGCTATAGCTCTGAAGAAGAATCTTAGATCTGATTTTAAAGAAATGTTGACTGCAAAGCACAGAAAGCATATTTGTTGCATTAAGAGGTACCATTTTACACAGTTACTTTCTAGATTAAAACTGCATTTTACAGTGATGCAAAGAACTGCAAAGCTGAAAAGAGGGATTATAAAACAGAAAGGGTAGTCTTCAGTTTAAGAATTACTTCTATTGCTCTCTGAGGAGATTTATTACATCCACCATACAGCATGTGTTGAGTTATGCTGATCCTTCACCGGGAGCTAAGTACCCTGATAGTTTTTACATTACCATGCACCACAATAGCAATCCTTGACATTGGTTATAAGTGTCAGATGGAGCCTTCATTAATTGTCATCATCTTTAAGACATAAAAGAAACTCTCTCTTCTTGAATGTTATTACACAAAAAGTGTACATGTTATCTATATACAGCAAGCGCAAAAATGTTTTGTATTGTAATAATAATCATTTAGAATATATGGGGTAGAAAGTGTACTATTGTTAAACTGTCAGTCAAAACCCTTGTTACACAAGGATAGAACATCACATCCATCTATAACAGCCTTTTCTGTCAGTCAAATGTGTTGTTCTATACAAATCTAGCATCAAATTGATTTTTAAATTGTCAGAGGCTCTAAAACATTATACTGATGTGATACCAACGTGGTCTAAGTTGCTGTTGATATCAGAATACAACACAGGTTTCCTCTCAGATCTAGTTCTGCTTCTGCTTTTAGACATCTGCAGAACATAGATGATTTTGCATATGTAAGTACATGAACAGTCAATTTAAATTTTTCTTTCATTATGTTCAAAAGAAATGTTTGGTGATAATCTCTAATTTTAAATAAGCATCATTTGCAAAGTCTGTATAAGGGTGATGAAATTATTATTAATATGGACCCTACAAAACCCAAGAAATACTCCTGTTCATCCATTACTTACCCTCACTCAGAATAAGATTAGTCCATTTATCTCAGCTATGTGTTTTATGAAAATTGAGTTAAAAAGCACTGAAGTCCTCCAGCATTTTTCTGTGACATTAGGTGCAGAATGAACTGAATGGGACACACTATTCACTCACAAAAGAATGCAGAGTTGGACTCTGTTTCTTGTCCCATGGGAAAAATGCACACAAATAAAAAACACAGTGAAATTTAAATTTTATTGTACAAAATAATAAGATCTGGCCCTTTTTAACCTGTTCCCATGCACACCCTACATCTACCATTTTTCTACTAAGTTACTAATTTTTGTACCTGGGTTCAACATAGGCCTGAGAAAGCATATCAAATCAATCTTTCCATAGACCACTAACAAATTTAATCATCCCGTTTCTACCATCTTTGAAGTGTGAAAACAAAGGTAATAAAAAGTACAGGTGACAAAAAGCAACAATAGGTTGTTCAGTTATATTTTTTTATCTTTTCGCTCTTAATTTCATATAGGAATCATTAATCTAGAGTGATTTACTAGCGTCCTGAAAAGTACTTGGGCATATGGAATGTACCAGACCTTTTCCATAGGCATAATCAGTAACTTTTAATATATTTTGTATTCACAACTGTATGGAATACTACCTAATGACAAGGTTCTAAAATCCTCAAGAGCCCTGAGAGGCTTGAGGATTTTATAATTTGTGCAAAGAAATTGCTATTGAGATGATATCACAAACTACTTTTCCACTTGGGGCAAGTTTAGATGAATTGCTACTGAGATGGTATCAGAAATCTGTTTTCCACTTCCACTGTTTCAGTAACACCTGATGTAGGAACCCAGAGTGCCGAGAATATTTCTCTGCCTGTTTTTAAGGGTTCTTACCCCCCTGAACAACACTGTTTTAGCTTCAAACCTTGGAAAAAATTACCAACAGTCAGACAAGAACTAGAAAATACAGTGGTGTGAATTAGGTGATAAACTACTATGTAAGATTGTCACAGGGTGAAAAATTTAGAGGTTTTAAGCTTCTCTTTGTAGAAAATAGATAAAAAATACCAAAATGGAGAATTGTTGTTGTTCTCTAAACCTTCTTCTCCTTCTTCTACTACTCCATATTCTGCAGTAAAAGTGGTTTGGAATGATTGGATAGAAAATTCCACAGTTCCTAGTCATGTTAGTGAATAATTGGCAGGAAAGTGAAAATAATGTACGTTTTTCGTAACTACTGGTTAAAATATCTTTAAAAGGCTGTGTAAATCTTGATAATTGGTCTCATTCCTACTTTTCTTCCTTCTATGCTGTACCTGGGTCACGCTAGTGGCTCTGTTCCTCTGATAAGACTTAAGAAACAACTATCTGGAAGCATTGAAACCAAAGGAGATGTCTCGGTTTCTCTCTCAAACTCCTTGCAAGGACTTTCAGCAAATTCTCTCCCATCAGAAGAGACTTGATTTACGGCACGGTAAAGTGTCAACCTATAGTCAAAAATCAAGGGTGCCAATGTCTAAACCATCCCCATTTTCAGAACACTAAAGCTTACAACTCTTAGTTAAGGCACAAGATGCAAGCTCATACTTCAGTTCACCCATCCAGCTACCTTTTTACAGAACTGAGGTAAAACAGCTGGCTACAGTAACCCTCAATATATCAGACTTAGAACTAAATTATGTTATAACTACTCAACAGTAGTTTTCAAAATCAGGCCATAAGTCAAAAAAATCCCAATACCTTACTTTTGTTCTTAGCTTCAACACCTTAACTTTCCAGTAAAGGACCTAATATTTCCATGATTCATTTAAAATTTAAGACAAAAACTCGCTTATAAGGTCTTACTATTTCATTCCCATCAGAACTGCGAATGCTTAATACAAAAGAAGTTTGTAAGGCAATCAAGAATTTACACATAAAAATTAATCATGTATAACTAACACAATTAATATTTACAGCAGCATTTCCTTAGGTAGTATGTCAAAGGATGCTAAAATAATAGGCAGCTTTAATACTGGTACTGTGTACTGTCTTTACATTCTGAAAAAACTGTGCACAGTGCACTGAATATATTTAATTTGTTAGTCTTACATTTCATATGGCCAGTAATGTTATGTTAACTGCTTGAGTTTATGTGCTTTTTAATTCAAGATAGGGATAAAAACGACTCAATCTCAATTACCGTTTGAAATATCGGAATGGGTGTGGGGATCTGTCAATCCATTGCTTTTCCTATTTCACATGTTCCCCCTGTTCCCTCCCTGGCCTTGGCCACTCCCTCGGTTTCTCCCTATTTGCTCCTGTACCCCAACCCCGCCCAGGGACCGCCCCTGGGCCCCTGACAAAACCACCCCGCACCCAGCCCTCGTTGTCTCTCCATCTCTGAACATTGCGGGCGCTAGATGTGATTAAAGCCATCTCAAATCCTCATGAGAGACCCTTCTCTACCTTCTTTACCATCCACTGCGTTGTAACGCTGCTGGCTGCCGGAGCCAGATCGTGGGGCTGCCCGAAATGGACTCCAGGATGCGACTGATCGCATGGCCCCAGGAAACCCTCGCTGAGCTCTCAGGGAGCAGCAGCCTGCTAGGCAGAGTCCAGCAGTTACAACAAACTGGTATTTGAAAGCTGGTCTACAATGAAAAAGTGTCAACAAGTCAACTACACAATTTATAGACTCATGGAATGGCTGAGGTCTTGTCCAACTCCTCACTCAAAGCAGGTTGTTTAAGAGCTGTGTCCAGCTGAGTTTTAACTACCTCCAGGGATGGAGACTCCATAACCCATCTGGGAAACCTGCTCTAGTATTTGATCACCCTTCAAATATGAGGGACAGAATTAATTTCTCACGCTCAGTCAACCATTATATTGACAAAAATAATATATGCGTAATTTTGGAAAATGAAAAAAAACAAACCAAAAACTAAATCTTTTTTGATGATATTGCTTATTCTGCCTAGAAAATTGGTCTATAGATACTAGTAAAGCTTGGAGTATATTTTTCCCCAACAGAAGTTTCCTTCATAAGAGTGCAAGTGCTTGACACTGTAAAAATACATACGACACAACTCCTGTCTCTGGAAGTTTACAGTATGTCATCAAAGCAGAATTTAGGTCAAAGAACCTTAAGTAAATAGAAACACACCTAAAATCTTGGAAATTTAGTTTCCCATGGTTACAAAATAGACCTGTTCATTCTCTTTTATGGATAAGCATACATATAAAACTGAAATTAGCTAAGGTTTGTTTTAACTTTCAACTTTCTTTAACAATATCTTACATAACCTAAAATATAATACTAAGAAGATTAACTATTCCTTCTTTAAAGAGTACTGGAGAACTAATCACAAATTAAAAAAACCGAAGGAAATTATTGTTTGAAATTTACATGAGAAAGAAAATTTTTATCCATATATTTTATACACTGGAGTCAAATGTAAGGAAATATATTTACAAAACTATTCACAAAATTTTTCCAGGTATTTTAAATTACAGAGCTGAAGACATTACCATCACAGTCTCAGTAGATATTTGCTACTTTCTACTAGAAACTAAGAAACACATAAGGTCAAAGATAAAATAATTATATTATCAAAAAAATTCCCAACAAAACAACAACAAAAATAACCAAAACGAACCCCAGGACCTGTTACTTCTCAAACAGTAAAACTGAATTGTGAAATTGAGTTTATCTGTATCTGAAAAAAGAAAAAAAGAAAACAGTAAACCAAGTTTAAAAGTGAAGGTTAGCACATAAATGCTTCTTCTCCTCCAACATGTAAATATGAAGATTCATTCTTTCCCCAAATTTGTGTTTTCAAAGAAAACTACATCATTTTCAAATGTACAGAGACAGTCATGGCATACAGCACACAAATTTCCACACTAAGCATCAAATTCTAATCGTTATTTTGATTGATAAAAATGTCAAATGTCTATACAATATCAATTTGCCTACTGTACAATCGCTTTCACTGAAAAACCTGGTCCAAAAGATAGACATATATAATACCAAAAATTTTTCATCACTGATACACTGTTTTATGCATCATAAACTTCTCTCCACAGATCTGCATCATCACCAGAGCTTCTCCCTGGATGTATCAGGTGGCTATTATGATTTTTTCCCTCCTTCTGTACTTTCATGATTATGCCAGCAGAATACAGTTAGACATACCAATCTTGAAATTTCAAAGCACAGAACAGATATTAATTTATGTCTGCAACACTAAGAAGCAAGCAGATATTTTACATACCTGGAAATCAAAGAAAGGTGAAGTGCTTTGTCTAAAGGCTCTTGGAAGAAATGAGTAACAAAGCCATAATTAAAATTCAACATCAAGCTTCACGTTAATCCTCTAGACCTAACTGTCTTTTTTCAAAGTGCATGATTTGAAACATCAAAATAAGAATCAATTCAGTCCATTTTCTCAATACATGCTTTAATGATAAAATAAAACACCACATGCAGCTTCTTTCTCCGTAATCACATGAACAATCATCTTTCTTAGAAATCAAACTCATGAATTCATTTTTGATTACAGAGAACAATTACAAAGAAAGTCAAGTCACATGTAAAATTTAAATTCCACATTCTATTTGGCTTCTACCTCTGTGTACTGAGGGACCCACAGGAAAACACACATACGTGCCAGGTATGCTAGTATACCAACTTATACTAGACCAATTTAATTAGTTTGCTTTCAATGCAAAGGTGCAGCACCTCAGCAATTATGAGATCGTTAATACAAGAGAGCATAACAGCACCTTTAGAGATCTTGTCTAACCTCTAGGCACACATATAACTCCCATTAAGACTAATGGGAGTCACATGTGTGTATCCAAGGGAGAAGAGACCCATTAAAACTGATACAACATATCCATTAATCTCAGGTCACTCTTAAGGTCAAACATTATAAAAATGTTTATGAACAGTACTTGCTAGGTATTCACAGTGGCTACTTTTGTTTGGTACAGACCTGTGAGCAGTTAAGGCCATGGAAAATGTCTGCATTAAAAGCATCACCGTGTTTCAAGTAGTGGCACAGAAATTTGAGAGTGCTTTTCTATAGTCAGAGGGGACATTTTTCTATCATATCCTGAAAGAATTAGAAGGATAGAAATGACAGGGAAGGTTAGATACAAATTAAAACCTTGGACAAAGGTATGCTCTAGCTTTTCATTTTTCTTCCATTCTCCTCTCTTTCTTCATATTTCACTTAGTTGTGGTTTTCTGCTTCAGGAAGAATATTAACAGCAGTGACTAAATTCCCAATCTGTGCAGCCTACTACAAAGACACTACAAATAACATTTTGATTACTGAACCACCAGCAAACCCCAACACTTCAAGTACTGCTTGCATGGAGGAAGGGGTGTTTAAAGTGTTTCAAAGAGAAAGGTAATCTTAGTTTGCTCTCCATTTCTTTGGAGAGTGTATCTGAAAACTCCCTTTTCATCACTGTGGTATAGTTTAAGAAAGCATGCTTTTTTCCAGTTTCCAAAGAGATAACGTTATCCAGTCTGTGAAACCTGTTCAGCAATGAATTTGCTGTCTTTGTCCACATCCAGGCCTGAGGAGAGAGAAATTCTCAGCAGCATGGGGGCCAGATGATCTCCATATGAACAGAGCAGAAGTAACAGCAGGAGGAAATGTGAGTCAGATGAGTACAGAAATGCAGAAAGGAGGACAAACTTTGGATATGAAGTACCCTTATTTGTTTACTGCTTATTTCAGCAACTGGAATAAACAATAAAAGGTGGCTTCATCAAGAGTTACTCATGGCATATTCTGAAACTCAGCTTCCAGAACTCATGTCGAAACTCTTACTCTACACACAAGACTTGTTCAGCACTGCCCTATGATACTTCCTGTTACAGGGTCTGTAAGTATTCCAAGCGTTGACAACTTAGTTCTGCAAGCTTTTGTTCACGCCTCCTGTGATGGACACGGATAGTCAGCTGCCTCTGCAGTGTCAGGTCAAAACAGAGGCAAGGGTTCACCTAAAAAGCATGGCTCCCAGAGACAGCCACAGTATCAGCCCCACCAACACACAGCACATTGCTTCACTCTTGAGCTGTAGGTCCTCTCTTGCCTTTCTCTGCTATGCCCATGTGACACAGAGTCTCACTTCACAAGATCTTAAATTATAAGGTCTCCACAGTGCCCCACACAAGGAAGTGTTTCTGTTTCTAATTCAAATATACAATGATAATAAATAAATTTCATGGTTAACTACTCCTCAGTAGAAATAAATTATTACATGGCTTTGTTTTAAAAACAAAGCAAAAATTACCCCAAATACATTGGTGTACATAGTAGACTATCTAAAGATTTGGGGGTGATTGTTTTTCCTTTATCAGTGGTCATAAGCTTTCCACTACAACATCTTTATATGAAACAAAAGAGTCTTTCTAGCTCAAAAGATAGTTGCCTCATTTTACTCAAAATGCACTTTTCGTACAAAAAGATCTAATCCCCAGTTTGTGAAGTCAGCCATGTGAATTAGCCTTATTCACTTCAAACAGTTCTTCTAAAAGAAGAATTACTTATTATTAACAAAGTTAGGCATCTGTTTTGCTTTATCATTGTGAAAAACTGCATGTAAATATTGAACAAAACTGTTCTTTCACAATACTGATATTCAAAAAGGCCTGCATTTTGTTCTGTGGCACCTGAGGTAGTCCAGAGTCCTGTCTAATTTCTTGTGAGTTAGAAAAAAATAGTACAGAATCCAACAATATGTGCCTACAGAATGCCCCCACAGCCTCCTCAGCACAGATAACCTCAGCAAGTTATCTGAGGAACTATAATCCTTACTGTCACCCGGGAATTCATGAATGTCATAAATATGTTCATGAATATGTCAAAACTAAATATAGTTATGGTTTGGAAATAAGTAAATAAGTCACAATTTGAGTCTCTTTTAACTTTTATGTTTAATAAACACTGCCAGTTTCCACCAATCTCTTCACATAGAGCTCTCTTTAATTTGCTTTCCAGAACAGTAATAGCTAACTTCACAAAGCAGTTTGCCTCAACCTAAGGTGTAAAATACAATTAAATAATAGCTTTTGAATCACCTAAAATACCTTCGACCCCGTGAGAAAAACCTGACACCGATGCCAGTAACTAACCGAGCAGCCACGTACCAAACAGTGCAACTGCTGGAGAAATACAGCCTGCAGTGCCTTTAGGCTGTTGTCACACTCCTTCCCCAGTCTGCTTGTTTCTGCTCTCACAGCCCTGTGATCCCTGCCAGTAAACGCTCCACAGGCCTCCCGCCTCCCCATGGACTGCCCCCCAGACTGCCGTGGGCTCCAAGCTGCTCGGTGACCACGCCACCCCAGGCCCGGAGCCTCTCCGCTCCCACACGAGCGGCCCGCGCGAGCAGGAGCCGCTTCTGGCGCTGGCTGAGCCCCAAGCAGCGGCACCGCCGCTCGGCTCCCACCGGGACCACCGCCCCGCCCCCCGCCGCCGCCATTGGCTCCTCCGCCTCACCCCGGGCTCCTGATTTGCTGCTTGGGCTGTCAGTCAAGTAGCGCGCGGCCCGCCCTGGCACGGCCGCCGTGCGGGGAGCCCTTCCCGCGCGCCATCCCGGTCTCCCGGAGCGCTTCCTGCGCAGCCGCGCCGAGCGCTGGCCGGCGCTGACTGCGGGCCGTGCTCCCGCCGCTCTGGGCAGCTGCCGCTGTGACCCGGCTGCCGGCACGGTCCCCGCGGGTCGGGGTGGCTGAGGGGAGAGCGCCCGAGGGGCCTGCGTCCGCGCAGAGCTTCACTGGGAGGCTCGAGGCTGAGCCCAGCGCACCCGCGGAGTCGCGGAGGGCTGCACCTAGCAGCGGCGCAGGTCAGTCGGGACGCGGGGAGGGACGAGATGGAGCGTCTGTGGCGGGCGAGGGCCGCTGCAGGGGCCATGGCGTTCGGCAGAGCCCATCCAGGCACCTCCCGCGGCCCGGCAGGCCGGGGCAGGCCCCGGAGCTCATGCAGGCTCTGCTTGTAGAAACTTGCGTTTGGCCTCCTGCACGCCCCGGTCGCCCTCGTTCCGTGAGTCCCGCTGGCTTTCAGCGTCCTGGTGCCGCAGCGTGCAGAGACGGGAAGCTTTCCAGCTAGGCCCAGGCCTGCGGTAAAAGAGGACAGAGCCTGGTGACGACCTCTGCGGAGAGGAAAGGGCATAATACCCTGTCAGAGGAGTATTATCATCAGAATTCTGGTATCAGTTGAGAGAGTGAAATCTTCAAGGGTCTTTCCTCTGACTGTCTACTATAGGTGGCAAAGAAACCTAAAGGTGAGGGTGACACCTTTCCACTTTCTGTTAGTCCAGTTTTGTGCAGCCTGTAAGTAACAAACCATTGGTTTACCACAAAACAAATGTGGATTTATTCTGAATGGCCAGTGTGTTTTGACAGAGAGACAAATTCTGCTTATGATATAGTGCTTATTGAAAACCAGTGTATGTTTCTTGTATGATCTTTTGCCTGTAAACGTGAGGAAGGTGTTCAGTAAGGTCCAAGATGAAGTATGACTGAAGTTTGTACTAAATAATGAAGTTTGTACTAAAATTTGAGTCCAAAATACTTCGCCATTTGATTTTATTGGAAGTTAGTGAATTCTTGTCAGACTTTTTTGGAGCTTTTATTGACATACAGTTTAGAAACAGTTGTTGATAAAGTTTTCTTTTTAAGACTAGTGCTATTTTTATTCTTTTTGGAGACCTGTGTTATCAGTGTTTTCTTCTACAGATTCTTTTTCTGCTGCAGCTCTTCCTCAGCAGCAGCTTGTTTTTCAATTCTTAGATGTCCATCATGACTGGTTTATCTAATGATGTGGTTTGTAGGAAAATAACTGAAAGTGTCATTGCTGGCACTTAATTAGAGTAGTAAATAAGCTATTAAGAGGAGTAAAAATTCATGTCTTTTTTTTTTTTTTTAATGTTTGTTTATACTGCATGAAGTCATCAATTTCTGTTACTTGCTACGGGGTTAAATTCACATCTGTAAGATGTATAAATTAGTTCATTAAAAGGGCTTTTTTTTTTTAATTTTTCGTGGTAATTGAATAAACCAGTAGGGCACATAATCAAGAGTACTGGAGGGATTTGACACTTATATTTTAATTCTGGAAATTAGTACAGAAATAGATGATCATGTCAGTATTGGAATGTCTACTTTGGTTGCTAGTGCCTCTAGCATTAGATGTTAGTAAGAATACTTTTTTGGAGTTAGTGCTGTGTCGATGGTTGGATTTGATGATCTTAAAGGTCTCTTCCAATCTTGATGATTCTGGGATTCTGTGATTTACACTTTTAGTTACCATGATGCTTGTAGTGTTCTCCATATCATAAAGTTTTTGATAGAGTCTGTGGATTGGAAAGTGGAATATGTTTAAAGCTATTGTCTGTGAAGGTTTTGCAAGGATCTTACATTACACTCTTTTTCTTGCCTACTAGTCTGGATTTTTTGGGAAGAGTCTGATAGAGGTGGGGTGTTTGGGCCTCTTTATGTAGTGAGAGTTTGTGTGTATATCAATATTTCAAAAACCCCAGTGTTATGTATATATATTTGCAGTTTTTAAAGTAGGAATTGAGGATGTTTATTATTCAGTAGAGAGTATTGTGAAATTGCATTAATATGGGGCCAAGGCAACTGAAATAAGTCTGCTTAGCATTTTGCCTCTATTTTTACATCCTTTTAACTCCTAGGCTTACCTTTGTTCAAGCTTGTGAGTTTTTATTTGTCAAGAACATCCTTTTCAGCAAATGAAAAAAATCAGTTTCTATTAATGTTGTTTTAATTAAGTAAATAACTAAAATTAGATATCTCTGTGTATGAATGTCAAAATATCTTTTACTTTTGTTAGAAATGTTGAAAACTGTAAAGTAGTAGCAGTGAACTTATGTGTATTTGAAGCAGCTCATGCTTACATATCTCTTAGCTAATCTTAGAACTCTTAGTGTAGTAGTACATACTATACTATACAGACATATAAGATATCATGTCCTGAATTTATTTTTTTTAAAAATTAGTTCCTTAGGTAATGGGTCTTCAGATGCATTATGAATCTCCCCACTTATTAAAGGGCTCCCAAGTAACTAGAATGGCATGCCTCAGTTCATGTTTGTAGAGTATTGGGGATTAGGTAGGTATGTGGAATATCAGTTCTGTGCAAGGAGGGTGTTTAGATTTGGGAGGGAATTTTTTTGTGTGTTTGACAGCTCTGTTTGTCTCCTATTAGATTCTTTTATTATTCACCCATGTCTGTAGGTGAAAACTGTAGGTTTAATTTCATTAGAAGCTTCAGTGACTCACAGAAGGGTTTTTGATACTTAAGGTCATCCAGGACATGTAGGAAGTAAATGTTCCTGTAATGGACTAAATGAAATTAAACTAAAACTTTCAAATGGGTATTATTAGTATATAAAGATTTGATTGAACCCTTCATAGACTAGAGTAGGAAAGGTAATTTCTATACTCTGATAGTTTTTGACACTGTTACTAATCCAAGGACCACCTTTGTTCTTTGATATCAAATGCTGTGGTATAAGTCAAGAAAGACATTTAATCTTGTCCTCTATTTAACAGTCTTTTATAGTCTTTTGAGGTGACAGTCTTGAAAATGGCTAAAATCTGCTACCTAGGGAATATTTGGGAAGGAAGGGAACAGGTTTATGGCTACATAATATCAATACCAAGAATATAGTGTAAAATAAATGACTCTTCAATATATAAATCATCCCAGTGTAGGGAGTGATATTTGAGTCCTCTATTAACATATATCTGGATGTAGTAATAAAGCACATGGTTTTTCAGGGAAAAAACGCAAAATATTTAATTACATGTTCAAAATGTGAGATAGTGGGAATGTCTTATCTTACTATTTTAAACATATGAAAGTAGTTTCAAAGCCATGAAGTTCAGAGAGAAGGGGGTGGAGGAACAAAGAAGGGAAGAAGAGTCAGACAGCTTTTTGAATGAAAATTAGTTGTAAATTAAACAATAGACAAAATCAGTCAACAATTTGAGATTACAGTTTAAGTACCTTATTACCCATGTGTTTTATTTCTTTATTGGTTAAAAAGGCCTGCTCTTACAAAAATTTTTAAAATTCCACAGCACTCTTGTTGCTTTTGGAATTTCTGCATTTATTCAGTGAAAACAGAAATCAAGAACATATAAAGAAACAAATAAATTGTGTCCAGCTAACACTAACTAATAAGCTTTAGACATAAATACAGTTTCATTGAATTAGCTTGTAAGCATGGTGTGGTCCAATAATAATAATTAACATAATAAGATGAAATGTGAATAAACTTTTAAATTAAAAGATAACACTGTATTTAATAAGAAATGTTCTTCATACATTACCAATAAATTTATTCTGGATTAATATCAGTCTAACTGAAGAATAAGCTATGTTATATTACATTTTTGTTATCTTACTTCTTAAACCTTTTAGATATTTAATGATTTTTGGTCAGAGAGGGCTTTTTAAAGACTCTCTAGGTAATAACTTTTTCAATAAAGAAGTTCACTGTGTTTGTGCCAGTTTAGCAATGTTTCCTCTAAGCTATATGGTCTCTGACAGAAACAAATGTAATCTATTTCTTATTCAGTCAGTGAGTGATATTAGTGCCGGCTTTCTCTGAGAGCCTGGTTTAAGAATAGGAAAGTAAGATCATTGCCCTGGATTTCAGGAAAACAGGCTCTGGCCTCTTCAGGGATCTACTTAGAAGAATCCCCCAGGGTCAGGCCCTGGAAGAATACAGCAAAGCTGGTTGATACTGAAGGATCACCTCCTCAGGGCTCAAGAGCAGTCCATCCCAACAGTTAAAAAGTCAGGCTAAACTGCCAGCAGCCGTGCATTGATGAACAGGGAACTAGCTCATCATGAAACTCAGACATTAAAAGTAAATGTGCAGAAGCAGGAACAGGTAACCTGGAAGCAGTATAGAGACGGTGTCTGAGCATGCATGGATGTGATTAGGAAAATCAGACTCTGCCTGGAGTTGAATCTGCTGAGGAATGTCAAAGGCAACAAGAACTGCTTCTGTAAATACACCAGTAGCAGGAGGACTACAAGGGAAAATGTAGTCTCATGGCTGAATGAACAAGGAATGTGGAAAAAGCTGAGGTTCTGCAGGCCGCCTTTACTTCAATCTCTGCTAGCAAAGACCTTCAGGAACTGTGGAACACAGGGAAAAGCCTGGAGCAGGGAAGATGTACACTTGGTGGAAGAGGTTTAGGTCAGAGAATACTTAAGTAAATAGGACGTAGATAAAGCTCTTAGGATGCACCGATGAGTGTTGAGGGAGCTGGCTGATATAACTATGAGGACAGTCTCAAAAATCGTAGGACTGGGAGACTGAGGAACTGGGAGAAGTGCCTGTAGACTGGAGGAATGTCAATGTTCCTTCTGTTTTTAAAAGGGCAGGAAGAAGTACTCAGGGAACTCCAGCCTGATGAGCTTTACCTTGATCCCTCAGAAGGTGATGGAGCAGCTAAGCCTGGAAACCCTTCTGAGACACGTTCAAGAAGGCGATCAGGAGTAGTCAGCATATTTACCAAGGGGAAGCCATTCTTGACCAACCTGGTAATTTTCTACAATGAAATGACTGGCTTGGTAGACAAGGGGAGGGAGGGCAGTAGATACTTGTATCAGTAAGGCTTTTAGCAGTGTCTCCTGTGACATCCTCATAGAGAAACTGCTGAAGAATGGGCTGGGTGAGCAAATAGTGAGGTCAGCATAAAACATGCAGAGCAGATGGACCACAAGGAATGGCAATAAGTGGTGTGAAGTCTAGTTGGAAGCTGGTAACTGCTGTTGTACCCCAGGAGTCAATGCTGTGTTCAGCCCTGTTTAACATCTCCATTAATGATCTGGATGATGCAGTGTGTGCAGTTAGAAGATGATAATTTTGTCAATTAAAATCAGTCTTTCACTGGAATACCCTAATGTAAATTTCACCGTAGCAAGGTCTGGTTCCCAAATGTTAACTATTTAGGAAAAACATCTGAATTCATGCAATGTTTCAGAGCATCCAGAAAGTGAATTTAAATTTTCAACCCAAATGATAGTATGTTGTTTATGACTTAAAATGGAAATGGACCCACTCACTGTATTGCTGCTGCAGTTAATGAGGACAGCCCCTACAACTTGTCACCTCTCTTGGGCTGCAGAAGTTTTCTTTAGTATGATGTTTTCAAGCAGGCTGCTTATGCATTTTTGAGGTTTTTATTGGATTTTCTTGGTCTGGTTTTTTTTTTTTTAGAGGTAGGGTTGGGCTTTTTTTCCTTTTGACACCTATTAACATACATACTTTTTCACATAGACCACTGAAGAGAGTCACACCGTTTCTGTTCCCCTCATTTTAACTAACAAGCATGCTCTCAACATCGGCTGCTGTACAGCACTCCCTGTAAAGTTAAAAGCAGCAAATAAAAAAAATATATTAAAAATGGCCAATGTGTTGTGCTAAAAAGATGCAGGCTCATTAGTCAGATTGTGTGGTACATGCACAGACAAGGTAACAGGCTCACTGTTCTGTAGCTTCTTCAAGAGCTAATTGTTCCTGCACCTATACAGCTGACTTACAACTACAAGCATCATCAGTTTGCATCTAAACTTTACAAAAACCTTCAGGAAAGGACGCTGTCTGTTTGTAACATGCCTCTCTCAGAGATGGGGGTAGGGATTTTTTGGTTTGGAGGTGGAATTCAAGAACTTTGGAATTTTCAGTTTATTTCAGACTCTTTTCAAAAATTTCAAAACTAAATCCAAATTTTTCAGAGTAAGGGTGAAAATTAAGAGAAATAAAGAACCTTGAGTTAGAGGAAAAAGAGGACATACACAATATAGGAAGAAAGAGGAATTACAGCAGTGACGCAACTCTAGATTCAAGGTTGATTCTGACTGGGTCTGGGCACTTCCTTCTTTTCCTGCAAGGGAGGACTTGAGGAGGTTTTTGGCCTTTAGGAGGAAGCTGAATTGAATGCTGCTAATATTTATTGTGTTTGTATCAGTAGCTGCCTGGGAACAATGTCCCTAAAAATCCTGTTTCTGACACCCCTTATCTCCACTCTTGGTTTTTGCTAATATTGTGAGTGTAGTTAGAAAAGAAAGGAGTTAATCAAAATTTAAATTCTAAGAAAACTTGAAAAAATACATTAAAATAATAGTATTCAAAAGTAATATTAATTCTGTAGGCAGAGAAGCAGACAAAATATATCACAGGAGGGATTTGGTAAGGAGGAAAGTTTTCCTGAAAAGGAAATTAATATAATGCCATGACACTGTGGGGCATAACTAAATCACAAAGGGAAATCCACACTGGAATTGCGGAGGGATTTCAGAAGCTGTAACAGCATACAACTCAGGCTACCTAGCAAGGAAGTTATTATCCCTCTTCTAAACTGTTACTTTTAATACATGTATACAACCATTCAGTGGATTCTAAAATGCTAATGAAATGATAGGATTGAGGAGAAGTGTGGTGGAAGTGTATCAGTCTTCCCTTGTGTGCTTAAAGTTACCATAATTACCAAGTAATAAAATCAAGGACTGGGGACACTGAGCACATCTAATCTTCCCAGCACCTCTGTTAGTCATTTTGTTATGCCAAACATTTCAAAGTACAGTCATACGAAGAAAGCTAAAAGTAGGGAGGAATCGCATACTATTACTTATTTAAACAGAGTAGCGTCTCACTTGCAAGTCTGAGTGGATCCTACAGTGGACTTGTACAAATAATTATTTTCTTTTTAATTTTTTAAAGACTGCTAAAAGTCTCATTATTTGTATTTGCAGTGTTGTGTTTTGCTTGCACATTCAGCACGTTGAGTTTTTGCCAGTTTAACATGCAAAAACAGTTCAACAGAAGTTCAAATGAGTCCTAGTGCTAATCTGTAAGATAAGGACAGAATACACAGTAGAAGGAAAATAGGAGACAGCAACTGTAGCTGTCAAAAGTTACATTACCTTTGGTTTTTATAGAACACAAGCCTGGAAAATGAGATATATATGTCAAGTAAAGTACTGATCTTTATCCTTAAACCAGTGGAGAATTCTTGATTTTAATTAGATCATTCATAAGTTATGCCATATAATACAAAGCCAAGACTTAAAATGTAGAGTGAACAGGCTTGTTTTTTTATTGATGCAGGGCTTTATTGACTGTAGCAAATCATAAATATATACAGTCTGTAACAACATTGTTTTTACATAGAGTCCTCCTTTTGGTACAGATGTGGACAGGGGTTAATTATGACTTAGTTATGCATTTAGGACAGATTTTAACATTCTCATCTAATAAGTATTTCTAATAAAAGGTTAAAGGACCTTACGTTCCTGCAGTGCAGTACTTGGATCAGCATTGCTACACTTGCATATCGCTGAATATTCATGACTGTGCAGTTGGTATGCATATGTATGTAAAAAGGAAGAAAGTTGGAATAAAATCTGGGCAGTGACTGTGTTTCACAAATGATAAGCATAAGGTGTTTAATGCAAAATTGCAGGGTTCTGTCATCTGTGGTAAATTGTATCTGTATATAAAGCAGGTGTTGCTTCTGAATCCCTTGTATGTATCTTCTCAATCTTCATCCTGGCATCTCCATACTTATCTGGTGATCCATTCATATGGATCAGACAGGTAGGAGCAGAACAGAGACATAGAGCTGTGAAATGAGAATTTAAGTTAGATGACTTTTTGTTTGCTTTTTAGGTAGTTTGGAATGGAAGAACGGTAAGGAGGGGCATGGAAAAGATGCATAAAATTGGGATTGACGCTGCGCTTGACATATAAGGTGATGTGAGATACAGTGCCCTTACAACAATTAAATGCAGATGTTACATATATCATGAGGTATAAGACCAAGTTTTCAGAAAAGCAACAGTAACCAGCAAAGGAAGAGTTATGGCTATAACTGCCCCACACTGTTCTCAGAACTGTGCATTCATGTTCTGTCATTGGACAATTCTGAAATGGAGCTGCATAGCTATGCCACCATGTGATATTTCACCTGCTTTACACAAAGAATGGCGCATTTACTAAGCCTTGCGTTCTTTTCACTGCTACACTATGCAATGCAATATTACTTAGGCATCCTTTTACCAGAACCTCATATCCTTATCATACCCAAAATGTCTTCAAATACAAGAGTCTCCCGGTGATGACCATCTGTTGATCACATCAGCAGTCGAGACCTACATTTGTATGTAGCACAAGGGATTCTTAACTTTGCTTAGCTTTTACACCTCCTGATACTGGTTTAGTCAGAGATGTTGCCCCTTCATTGCAAGGGGCTGTTTCTTCCCAGCTAACCATCACAATTGCCACTCTGTTCAACTACTTCAACCAAATCTCTCTTCACCATTTTAATTCATCAACAGTAAAGGTAAGGCACTTCTCCAAATAATTCCCATTACCTAGTTCCAAAGAAAAAAGAATATATTGTGTATTAGGCACATATTTTGCTCAGCATCTTGATCAAGAAATTTTTAACCATGTTTTTTGGAAGTCTTCAAGTTACAATACAGCTTTGTGTTTTACACTTTTGGGGTTTTATCACTGATTTCTTTAAAAGGAACAGTAACTAGATTTCATTTAGTGTAATAGAGAATGAGAATTTATAAGTGAAACTGACACGTCCCTTTAGAGATGAATTTGTAATTTGATGTACTAAGGAGCAGGATGACAAAAGAGGAAATAAGATGGGGGAGGAAGAGAAAAAGGATATGGGATTAAAAATAATAGTGATTGAACATTAGCTTGTTACATGCTTATCTTCCTGTTTATTCCAATAAATGAAAATTAGGGCCATATCAAAAAAGTTGGTAGATGATGCTGTCTCTGGCTTCTATGCTACAAGGAATACAAATGTACTTTGAGGTTTTATAGACTTGAATTTAGCATCACAAATTTTAAAAGGTAGTATTTTAAATATTAGTTATGAGATAATTATCAGATCTGGTTGTTTGGATCTGATAGTCTTTTAAGAGTGCTGACTGATGACGTGTTTGTGTAAAGTCAGTAGAAGCTTTTAGCATTCAGAGTATCTTTAGCAGTGACCAGTAACAGTCTTGGCTGCTAGCGTTCACTGAGGGGATGTGTTACACTGATGTGGGATTTTCAGTTTCCATCAAATGCTGACAGAAGTGACTGATTTACAGCTTCTAACAGTGCAGCGCTTTCCTACTGCTCTTCATTACTGTTGTATCAATTCTGGCTCTTCTGAGCTGGTTTTCATTTTGTAGCTTGAAACCCTAATATTTTGATTCTGGCAGGTAGTTTATGGAAGATAAATCAATGAGCTATCATTATGTTTCCTTGCTGTCTCCAGGCATTCAGCAGTGGCTTATCTCTTGTATCTCATTTTATGGAATATAAGTTTACTGAGTTAAAATTGGAAAAGCAACCTATGATTTCAATGTGTCTTTGTCTTCAGTGTGGTCTTTGGACCTTAAATGTACCTGTAGCATTTAGGATTCTGGGGTTATTTGCTAGTTGCTCACTTAACTTCCGTAATTAAATTCTTAATTTTATATATGGGATTGATTTGTTACACAGTCATTCAGTGTTTTCCTTGAATTTGTCTATTTTGAGAAATAGTCCTTTCTCCCAGGAATATAAGAAATAAATAATAGTTTCTGTGATTGCAGTGTGTTACTGACTTTTCAATTAGTGTTAGTAGTTATTCCGAACAGTTACAGAATCAATTTATATTCTTTAGAAAATGATAGGTATTTGTCCGAAGTGTGTAGAAATCCAGACAGTAATACAAAATCAATCTTTTTTAAAGTTATTTGAGGTAATGATATAGTGATAAGTTAATTTTACAGTGATTAAGAGACAACACAGTTGGGGCTCCCAATTAGACTTTGATCAGACTTTCTCTCTGCACTTGATAAGCAAGAAAGAGATGAGAATTAATGGTAGGACATGAGGCTTTGAGCAGCTGGGGTCCCTGTTCTGTGTTATGAGAGTTGGTGTAAAGGAAGGTTTTAAAATTAACTGCGTATGTATCATTTGATTTCTCATCTTTAAATTCTATTGATTTTAAATTGACATCTAAAATATCCTCTGCTATTGAAAGTACCTAAAAAGAATAGTTAAATGGTATACATTTTCACAAAGAAAAAGAAAAACACCCCACATTAAAAAACATCTCAGCATTCTTGTGATGGGTGGAAAGGTAGTTTTCATTGCTATCTGTTGAGACCCTAACTTTATGATAGTAGACCAAGGGTATGGCTTGCTCTTCTGCTCAGTTTGGCAATGCTGAATGCACAATAGCAAATGTATTGTAGCTCCTGAAGGAAAAAGGAGCTGTGTGTTAGTGTTACCTCCAGAGGGGAGATGATTTCTAGCATGCCCACTCTACATACTGCTTCACCATGCTTGGACCACTGATCTGAATGCTGGGACTTGGCAGAATCTAGTCTGTTGAAAAGGCTGAAAAATTGTTACCTTTAATGTATATCTTGTTTGTTTCTTTGTGTTGAGATAGTTTATAGTAATAAACTAAAATAGTAATCGTGAATGTTCAAAGATTGACTTTATATCTGGAATTCTTCCATGGCCTGGAAATTAAAAGAGTTGTCCTGGGAGAAATAATACAACATGATTAGCAATTAATATAAAGGAATAGCATAGGAATGTAAGAATAAAATCAATGACTCTGAAGAACAAAATAAGTTTCAATTTACAAAGCACAAGAATCAATGAAAGGGTCCAAAAATCTGAGTAAGAGGAGGCACAAAGGGATAAGTCCATTATCCACGTCTGTTATTAAATAAGAAAGGAGAACAAGTAACAGACTTTCAGAGACTGATTCTTTCCTTCATACTTTGTAAAAGAGATAGATTGCGACTTGCTAGTTTCATAAAATTAATCTTAGACAGGAAATAAGAGTGGAACCAAAGCACAGAAAGAATAGCCTAAGGAATCTTAATATAGATGTGCTCAAGTGGCAAATCCTAATAAAATTCATCCTAGAATGATTGAGGAATTAGGCACCACTGATTTTATTTATTTATTTAATATCCCAGAGGGTGGAAATAGCCAGCAAAATGGGTTTGTGTGTATCTGGTTTTGTGCCTCTTTATTCTTCTGTTAAGAGAATTATTGAAGCTGTCAGTTTTGATTCCAAATAAAGGTTCAGGAGTAAATAGTTTAGCAATTAATTTGTATCTAATGATGTGTAGAAGAGAGATTGTAAAACAGCGGTATGGTTTGGTGAGACCTGTTTGTAAGAAACCTCAATATTTTTATCTTCTAAATAAGAGTAGCAAGTTTCATAAGAGGAAAACTTTAGGTACAATACAGCTTGATTTTAATAAAGTCTTTTTCCCTACATGGGCAAACTATGGAAACGTAATATCAATATTGTTTCCATTAGATGTTGATGTTATCAGCATCAAGTTGAAAGATTGCCTTTACAGAGTAATTATATATAGTAGCCTGTCAAGATGAAAAGGCATTAGTGAGTCAAATGATGGAAGAGAACACATACTTAGAAAAGTTACTGATGATACAAGCTGGAGAGAGGTTGAAAGTTCGGGGTTTTCTTTTTTCCTTTGTTTTAAACATTAAGATCTGAATCCAAAATACTCTTGATGAGTTTGGAAAGTCTGAAATCAACAAGATTTAAAACAATGCAGGCAAGTATGAAACACTGCATTTAACATGAAAAGCTCAAAATACATGAATCCAACAGGAAATAATTATTCAGATAGAAAAATGAGAGGAAAAGACATGAAGATATAGTAGATCTTAAGGTAAATTGCTGCTGGGAATAAAGTAAAGTTGTTGGTCTGTTGTGGATTTTGTTTGGGTTTTTGGTTTGGTTTGGTTTTTCATGAGGATCATACCACACACGTTGTAGGAAAGCAGATATTGTCTAGTTTGGCAAATCTTCTGTGGGTAGTTGGTCCTCTCACATGCCTTGCTGCTTTTTGCCTTTGAGAAGATGCAGAAAAATGGAAATTTTTTTTCATTGCTCCTGTTTTCAGCTATGGAATGAAAACCATCCTGATTTGTACTAAAGACGCTTTATACTGAATATGAGAAAAAGTGTCTTTGTAATTATTAGGGTCATAAAACACTGGAACAGACTATGTAGAAAAACCATGGACTTAGCTTTCTTGGTAGTTAAACACCTGTGAATATATTCTTGAGCCTGTGTTCGTGCTGCATTAGGATTTGGTGGTCTCTTGTAGTCCATTCTATCTTTCTGTAAGTCCAGTGTTCAGACTACATGTTTGGCTACACAGAAGAGATTGTATAAAAGAATTAAATAATAAACTCAGAGAAGTTAGTGGATGTGCTACTTACGCATCTCAAATGTAATTTTAAGTTGAAGCAGTAAGGAAGAAATTTGTTTTCTTAATTTAATAAATATATTTTTATTTGGCTTCTCAAAAAGTGGTTTGACAAATCATACTTCAAATTATTTTAAGGCTTCTGCATATATGTCTTATTTGTCATCTAATGATTATGCTAGGAAATCAGGGAATGTGATTGCAGTAGCTCTGAGATAGAAACCCCTTGATTACACATCCACAATAGAAAAGCCTTGTGGAAAAAGTGGCACCCAAGAGGTTACTTGGATTTGTATATTTCTGCAGGTAAAGTTTACAGACCTGTAAATTTAAATGTAGAATTTTTGTGGGCAGAATGCATTGACAAATATGCCTGATGGTAATACATCTCCCACTGATAGTCCCAGAACAGGTCAATAATAATGCTTATATTGATAGCAGCAATGCAGGAGATGTTACTTGGTATTATAGCTAAAATCCATGTTATCCCCTTAATTATAATTACATTAATATTGACAGGCTGTTGACAATACTCATATTACTATTGATAGATTTCTGTCAATAACATGTTTCCAAATAAAATATATTCATTCATAATTTTTACAATGCTCAATAACAGCACTAATGTATACCAGAAGAAATTCCTTTTCCCCTAGTGATATACAGTAATTTTTTTTTTACTGTACAAGTGGGATTGTTTGTTTGGTTAAAAAAACCAAAACAGACAATATGTAGGTTATTTAAGAAAGGAACATTTTAGGGTTTTTTGGTTTGTTTTTTTTTTTCTGGCAGGCAGGTTTTTTTCTATACAATATCTTTGACAGTATAAAATAAAGGGAGAAGCTTACAAGTAGCAGCCTTTACTCTTTTGTCTTAAAGAGTATTTATATAAAAGGTTCATCACACATTGAGTTTTATATATCTGAACATTGATACCTGTCCCTTTCATTACTAGGTCTGTGATTCTGAGTTCTCATGTTTTAAGCAACTTAAAATAAGAGAGTTAAAACAGTAAGGATTTGACAAATAGAATGTAATAAAGAAACATGGAGGAAAACCAACATTCTCTATATTTTGTGTAGCTCAGCAAAATATAGACTGCAAAAATAACATCTAAAAAAGTACAAGGTAAATGTCTTAACACTTATGGGGTGTGTTTTTATCTAGTTTTAAGCTACTATAGTTCTCATTTATTTCTACTGTAGTACTACTGTCTGTGAAAAACAACAAATTTCTCAAAGGACTTTGTATAGAAGTAATTTTGAAGGGGAAATTTCCTATGATAGCAAAATTGAGATTAAAATTTAGGGCTCTTCTCTCAAGGAAACAGTTGCTCTTATTCAGATCATTAGGACATTTGCAGACATTTTCATAGGACAATGCCGATTTAAAACTGTCCCTTTTAATATTTGTCTGTGGGGAGTATGTATCTTCCCTATAAGTGCAATAAAACCTTAAATCAGTTCAGAAGAAAGCATAGTGGATAGCAGAACACTAAGCACACTGAAATGTGCTTACACATTAAAATCAAAATTATATGAATATAATCTTCAGGTAACTTGCAGGGTCCAGTTGACAGCCATGGCCTATGGCAAACTTTAAGTGTTCTTAGCAGGAAAGAACTTCAGAACAATGCCCAGATTTATTGCTTGAATTGAGAACAAGAAAGCGGTTGCCTTTTTTTTTTTTTTTTAAACATGGCAATGTTACAAACATAATTTAAAGGGTAGCATCGTTAATTGTTGTTTGGTATTCTTCCTTTTCCATATAGTCTATATAAACGTGACTAAAAGTTGAATTGATTTGATAGCTGGTAATTCAGGAAGAGATGTTAAACATGACACCATTAAACAGTATATATGGTGTTGATTCTGATTTTGTTAAAAAAGACGACTTGTTGGATTTTACAAAATTTCAAAGGTTAACTAACAGTGGTTGTGCTGCTTGGGCATGTTGTCTCAAAAATGGTTCCCATTTTCTGTTTACAAAGTTCCAGTGCACTCTGACAGATTCACTGAAGTTATTTCCTTCAAATACAGTTCTGTATAGGATCATGGACATGAAAAAAATATGTATTATCACAACTCAATTAGATTCTGCAATGAGGCAATGGGAAGGTCAAGCTCCAAGTCCCAGAGAAGATCTTTACAACATTTAGTCTACCCACCTGTGAAATTTGGGAATAAATTAGTTGCTAAAGCAGGTAGGTTCAGGCATCATTTGGTCAAGTTTCAAGAATTTCCAGGGATGGAGATTTCAGTCCCTGTAGGCAAAATGTTCCAGCTTCCTTGGGTCCAATTGGAATTTCGCATGTAGTGACTTAATACACAGTTGTGTCTCTTTCTTTCATTGCATCTCACAGAAAACTTTGACTTAATCTTCTCTGCAACCCTTAGAAAGTAGTAGATTACTCATAGACCACTTCTTAGCTTCCTTATCCTTAAGACTGAACAATCTGAGTTCCTTCAAGCTCTTCTCATATATCAGGACCTGGGATTCCCTGATGGTATTAGTTCAAGGACTCTTTTCAGTTTGTTGGCATTTCTTTTGTACTATTTGTGGAAAAGAAGCAAAACTGGACTTAGTATCCCAGGTGTAGACTCACCAATGCCAAGTGGAGGGTAATAGGCACGTTTTTCAGTCTGCTGGCTAGTCACATGCTAATATGCTTCAAGGATGCACTGGTGGCTTGTGTTCAGCTTGCTGCCTGTCAGAATCCTCACATCCTCTTTTTCAAAGCAGGAATGAAGTCATACAGGCTCCCAGCCTATGTGTATTTCATGATCCATCATAGTCCTGTGGATTTGACCCATTTTTATTTGTCTTCAGGAAGTTCCTGATGACCCATTCTTCACTTGCTCAGGTTTCTTTAGATAATATGGCTATAATGGGGGAAAATATCTGTACAGATTTAGTCTACCTTATTAATGAGAAACCTACAATAGAAATTGCTCATAGCACTTGCAGTAATGGAAAACAGTTAAAAAGAGATAGTTGAACTGATGTTGGAAAGTAGTCTTAGTAGATGGATCAAGGAGGTTGTTTGATAAGACACCCCTTTTGAGTAACTAGCATTTTTAAAGAGGTTTTGTGTGTTGGGAATTGCATAGAACACTGAAAAGAGTAGAGCAAAGTGAATTGAGTAGAAGAGAAAGTGAAGAAGATATTAGACTTTTAGGGGTTATGAGTGAATAATCAGTGACAGGTTCCAGAGCAGATGGTTATCAAAGGCTCTGGTTCCTAAAATGGTAGTGGGGTGAAAAGATGACGGATGGGAGGGTGGGTAGTCATTGGTGCTGGAGTTTTTGAAGTGATGCAGCAAAATCCAGTAGGGGTTGAATTGACCCTTTGATCATAAATTAGAGGATGGAATTTATTTGGATCATACTGGAAAATATTTCCTGTGCTTTGGTTCCTGCTACAGAAAAGACCAAGTGTGAGTGGTACAGGCTTGGATATACACCCTTTGTATCCTGGTTTTTCCAGCCTGTGTGGGTTGATGCAATGAACCCCATAGCTGTTTGCCCAGAGGAGGGGGCCTTATAGTACCTTCAGCCATGTTTTGCCTGCTAATAAGGAAGGAGGAGTTAAAAAAAATGGAGTGGTGCTATTGTATGCTCTACCCATGCAGCAGTCTTAGTTAATTGGAAACTACTGTTACACACCCTACACTAACAACAAAATCATATTTACTTGCAGTGATAACCAATTATAAGTATGGAAAACAGTAGGAAGGCTACTGATGATGTTTTATACTGTGTTTTAAAACTTCTAGGGTGTTCTGTTTCAGCAAACATGGTTGTTCATTTGGAGGATTTTATTTTTAGTATTCTTGGCATCATTAGCAACCATTCCTACCAAGATCCTCTACAGCATCTTTTACTCACAGTAATCTTGTATGTGTTATAAGATTTTTCTCTTATAAATAAGATTTTGAGGCACCACCTCCTATTCTTTCTGCACAAGGCTGTGGACTCCTTGCGGGTCTGTCATGCAAAGAATCTGGTTTAGAAAGTGAAATATGTTGCATACTATCTGAAATCACTTCTGAATCATTTTGGGGATTTTGTATTGACAAAAGGAAGCAAAAATTGGTTACCCCACAATTTTGCATTGAGGTGTTATCCATATTTTGCTGTTGCAATTTGTTGCATTTATTTTCTCAGTCACAGAATTCCAGATGCAACAACATTTAAAAGAAGCCATTAAAAAAATTTTTTTTTTTCTCTATAATGCTTGAGCAACAGGAGTATGCATTTCTTGAATTTGTTAGTATACATTAATCATCTTGCCTGGAATTGTTATAGAACAAGTAGCACGATCCCACAATCCTGTCAAAAACACTCTAGAAAATATATGCAGACTTCAGTGAAGTACTGTATGATAATTTATGTCTGAATGCTAAATATTTTTTTAATCTCATATGATTTTTCTCTAAACAACTCACTGCCTTGAGAAAGTTTTATTCATTCCCACCTTAATTTTCATCCATATCTTTATGTAGTTCCTAAATTTGTCAGTATTTCTAAGGTTTTGCTTTCAGCTGCAGCTATTGAAGTATTCATATGGCAACACTTGGTCTACCCCACTGTTCTTTTGGTTAGTGTGTTCATTTTCCCTATTTCTCCATAGAACACCAAATAGTCTTACAGTTCTTATTTCTGATCTATTTTAAGGTTCAATTGAATATTACAGTTATGCCCTGCAATATTTTTTTAAAATGTATATATGCATATATTAATATGTATATTAATCTGTAGATTTTTCTAAATATCTAGATGATGTTGAACACTTGTTTATAACCAAATGTTAACTGTTTGTGAGAAATAGTCAAGTATAATTTATTTTGAGAATGAGATTTTAAACTAATTTAAATGTATACTAATTTTATATTAATGTAAAGCTACCTGAAAGGAATTGTGGCATATTACTAACATATTTATAGAGTATTCTGAGAACTTTGTTATTTCTTGTTTACTTCTGGTATATTACAACTTTGTTTCTTTAATAAAATAGAAATAGGAGATGTTCCATTATACTAATATCTATTTGTGTTTTATTTCTAGAAAGTTTTTTTGTGAAGAAATGGCCTCCAGCATTGGAAATGAAAAGAGTGTGAATCCTGTGCTCAGAATAAGTCAGCTTGATGCTCTTGAATTAAACAAAGCCCTGGAACAACTAGTGTGGTCCCAGTTTACCAGCTGTTTTCATGGATTTAAACCAGGGGTGTTGGCTCATTTTGAACCAGAAGTAAAAGCATTTTTATGTCTTATATTATGGAAATTCACTGTCTATTCCAAGAATGCAACTGTGGGACAGGCTATTCTCAATATTCAATACAAGAATAACTTATCTCAGACAGAGAAATACCAACCTCTGAGCAAACACCAGAAGTTATGGTATCTTATTTTCACTGTTGGTGGAAGATGGTTGGAAGAAAGATGTTACGATTTATTTAGCAATCATCAACAGCAATCTTTCAGCAAAATTAAGAGATATATTGGTTTTGGATCTGGACTTCTTAAGCTTTGTGGACTTCTAAATTTTCTGATTTTTCTTCGTAATGGAACATTTGCAACACTTACAGAACGCATTCTAGGAATTAGGTCAGTTTTTTCCAAGCCGCAAAGTGTTCGTCAGGTAGGATTTGAATACATGAACAGGGAGCTCTTATGGCATGGCTTTGCTGAATTTTTGATATATCTGCTACCACTCATTAATGTGAAGAAATTGAAACTTAAAATTTCTTCTTGGTGCTCACCTATCGCAGGTCTTTCCAGTAGTGAAAACACATTAGCGGCTTACTGCAGAGAATGTTCACTGTGTGGGGAATGGCCTACCATGCCACATACCATAGGCTGTCCACATGTTTTTTGTTACTACTGTATTAAAAGTAATTTTATATTTGATATGTATTTTACGTGTCCTAAATGTGGCTCAGAGGTACACGATCTTCAGCCATTGAAGTATAAAATTGAAATGATAGAATTGCATGTCTGATATTAGGTTGATTAAGTTTTATGCTGACATGATATATATTGAAGAGATTAATGGAAGAATTCAGGAATTATTGGAAGCAGACTGCTTAAAGATGGTTTTGGAGACTCTGTAATTGCAACATATGGTCTTAGGTTTTTATTGGGTAACAGTGCCATAATGGCTACCCCACTTGGCAGGTTGGGCAAGGTAGTTGGATTTACTCTGGGTGTTACGTGGTAGAAACAACAGCATTCTCAGGAGGTTCAATAAGAAATTTTACTTGCCAGCTTTAGAACATGCCAGTTGAATAAGGCGCTTGGCAAACTTTGACTTAGAAATCTTTAACTTGTCCAGACACAGTGCCATTACCAACTTAGCTAGTAATAGGAAAGTTGTTCTTTTCATGCCTGAAGAATAATTTTAAATTTGAATTCCCACTGTGATGTTACACTAAAAAAAAAAAAAAAAAGGTGTAAAGAAGGTGTAAGCAAAACAGTGCACCTTCTAGACCTTCATGAGATGACAACTAATTTTCTCAGGCAACTACGTCTCTGATCTTCAATTACGTGTATATTGCCTTCCACCTCTTCCCTCAAAAGCTGAGGGATAAGACCCACCATCCTTGGAATGTGGCAGCTGTTCAGGGTAACCCACATTCTTCTGAGCCAGAGACGCTGAAGAAAACTTTACTTACAAGATGTTGTCTGTAGGAATGGCCACTCTTGTTTTTCTGGTCAAGGTGGGTGCCAAATCTCAGCGTTCACTTCCACACAGAAAAAGATCAAACACAGTTATGTGCATGTTAACATATTAAAATAGGTAATTTCCTGCTTTTTGCTTTTACTGTTTGCTTTCTTAGTTGGCTTTGCAGTGTTTTAATTGTTCTAGCAATTTATCTATTTATTCTTCAACTTGGTTTTATAAGATTATTTTCTTTTTAATTGCAGTCCTTTTTTAGCAGGAAGTCTTATCCAGAAGAGTCTCATTAACGCAAAAATACATTGCATCCTCTTTTGAATCTTAAATTGTCAAAAACATATACAGTTAAATTGAGTAAATAGCTTTATGGTGACTCTGTTCTTGATTGCCAATCATCAATAGTCAGTCCCAAAAATAGGGTAACAGCTGGTTATCTTTGATCTACTTTTATGTTTATTACATTCTTCATTCTACATTCTGATTAAAACAACCCACCAGCCTATTTGTTTGAAGATCTTAAATTCTAGGTTTTGATCTTTAGAGTGACACGCAGTGCTTTCATCTGATGTAATTAAATATAGTTAGCGGATGGGCAGCCCAAAACTTCATTAATTCTGCTGCTGTTCTGTGAGTCAACAGAGTCTTCAGAGCAAGTGCTTCCAGATACTGTGCTGCAATATGATTTGCTGTCAAATGTGTGTATTAGCAGCCTGCCATATTTCTGTTATTTGCTGTTGCAATTAGAACCAGCAGGTGCAAATCCATCTTTATTAGAGTATCAAAACTGACAAGTCATTTGGAGAGCATCCTGAAGTCACTTCTTGATCCTGAAAGGATTTTATATGGATTGTCCTTCCACATCACTTAATAGCTTTTCCCAAAGAAATGTATTAGCAACCCTGACGTCAAGGTGATCCGATGTGTCCAGAAACATCATCAGCATTTTTGGTACTTCTGTCTTTAACTGTCCTTATTAATTAAGACTTGTATGCATCCAAAATCCAGTGTTTGTAGCTTACAATCATAGCAGACCTTTGTTTGCTGTGGACTCTTCATTTATTCTGAAGTCTCAGAGCAATATTTTGTCAAAAGAGCATGGATTCTCTATATTGGCCTCTATTAGGTGTCATGTCCTTCTTATATGGGAGTTAGCTTCTTTCCTATTTAGAAATGGTTTATTTTCCTGAGTATTTGAAGAATGTTATCTTCCTTTTTCATTCCACCTCCCTCTGTCCTGCTGTTTGATGTGCGTAAGCTGTATGAATTTCCTGGGGTTTGTTTTGTCTCTTGCAGCTTCATGCAGGTAAAGTTTGTATTCTGTTTTTCATCCCTGTTACACTATCAATACAAAACCTGTTTCCAGCAGTTTAGTACCTCTGTTGTACAGCTGTTTTCTGCTGGCTGTGCTGTATTGGACTTTACTGTTGGAGTTTTTTATGGAATCAAACTTTTAATACTTAACTTACTTACCAAAGCATTGGTCTGCTTCTGTAGCACCTCCTTATGACTGTGTTGGGTTTGTAGCCCATAGCATTGCCAAAGTTTGTAAAGTCTGTGTCTTGCGGCATAAACAGTTTTTGTTACCCTAAGATCCTAGATCTTAATGTGGGCTTTAGTTCTTTTAATTTCCATGCAAGTAAGCAGGTACCAAGCTTCTCACAGAAGTAGATGTTTTGGGAAAAGAATGGTTGTTTATGTCAAGTATAGATTTATTTTTTTTTTTTTTTATGTACCATATGGTAAAGCGTTTGCTCAGTTGTAGTCGCGGCTGAGATTAATGAGACCAAGGTTCCGACTTGAGTATTGAGAAGCTACTTGCTACCAGCTTAGCCTTTTAGTACTTCAAAATCAATATTCAGCATTTTCCTGACAGCACTTTAAAATTAAATATATACTTTTTTTAATATTTTAATTCTGTTTTGTTGTGTCTTGTGATCTATAAGCTGCCAAAGAGTCTTAGTTGAAGATATTGCAGGAAAAAAAATAAGATAATTTGTAGACTAATCAAAAGATAGTTAGTTTTACATATTAATTACCTTGATAATTTGTCCTCATAAGCGTTATATTTTTCCAGTTAAAACTCTAACAAAGGACTGCTGCATCTGGTCGTGCTTCCTGCAGTAGAGGGAATAAAATTTATTTTGAAATGTTAATCTTTAAATGAAAGGGGGTTAGTATTCAGCTACCATTAAACTGTACATAGGTGCATCAGCGAAAAGAATAAATGTTTAGAATTTAACAAAGCTAAAGGACCAGAATGTCTATTCAGTCTTGGATAGGAGTTAGAGCCTTGTGTTACCAATTTTCTTTGTGCTGTGTTGACTTTGTGTGCTACATGAACATTTTCATTATCAAAAATCAAAAAATGAAGGTATAAATGAAACAGACTAATTACATTAATAAACATACTAGAAAAATTTTCATATCTTCATTTGAATGAGAATTACCGATTTCCACAAGGTGTGATTCAGGAGGCATTCAGATGAAAGGCATCAGAGAATGCTGATTCTTACTTCCACAAACTATCACTGTTCTGTGTACTCTCTATGTTTGAAGGGAGGTCTTATATAAGTAATTTTATAGGAGACTTAAAAGTGGGAGTTTCTGTAAAAGAAATGAGAGGGATAGTATTTGGTTTCTGCCTTACCTGGAAATATTTATTTTTTCGTAATTGTGATATATGATGGACAAGGATGATCTCAGCCTTAGTAAAGAGACAATGTGAAGAAAAATGAAAGATACGTATTTCCTAAATACAATTTATTATAATGTCTCTATTTGAGAATACTAATACAATTGTTATCTGGGATGTGTCATTCTTATGAAAACCAAGTTGACAAATAAATTATACTTTTTAACAGGAGGTTCTGAAGTTTGCCTTTTTCTTAAGAGTTTTTCTGCAAGGGTGGTTATTTCTTACTCAGTGGGTGACTTCATACTTTGCCATTTATGATACTAAAATGCAAAATGGGAAACTAGTTTAGAGTTCTCTTTAAAAATTTCTTCAGTTTTAGGTTTAAGCAAATTATCTTTTTCACATTTCTTCTTTTGAGCAGATTAGTCATAGCTGTTACACTTCACTGTGTGCTAGGAAGCTGTGTTGGCTTGTACTGAGAAGAGAATATTGTGGCATGACTGGGCAAAGGATAGGGTCATGCTTATTGCCACAATAGATAATAAAACTGATGGTAATTTGCTTTTAATAAGAATGGTTTGGTAGCCTGAGGTACTGCAAGTCACAGTGCGTAACCAAAACAACAGAAGCAGTTTCAAAATGGTGCTTCAACCTTATACGTATTCCCAGGAAGAGCTCTTAGTAGAATTGCTGAATAGATTACAGCTGCCTGCCTTCAACTTCCCAAGAGAGTTTTACATGCTGACAACATTAAAACATCCACCTAAATTATTACCACAGTCTTAAGTTTCTGCCATTCCAGGGGAGTCCACTTCCAAAGCGAGGAGCTGGCACAAGCCTGGCAGTGACCAAATAGATATCATTCAAGGAAAAGACATTGGTGGGCAGAATTCCTCTCAGGCTGGGACCAGATGAATCACAAACATGCACAGGAATACTTGTAGAGCATCTGTTGAAGCCAACTAGTCATGTTCTGTTCTCTAGAGCACACCTGGGGTTTTAGACTTCTCAGACTGTTGACTGCATACAAAATGCAGATAGGAGGTGTGGGCAGACTTGTGCAACAGCAGGTGCAGGTAGTTCTATGTCCTGTAGGCAGTTTTTAATAAGTACAAAATCCTTAGCTGCATACCTCTAATCCTGGGTCTCCTAAGAGGACAAACTGTTGCAAAGTATGATAAAGTTGGCCAGTGTGCTACCCTTCATCTCAAATCTGTCTACTTTCAGGGACAAATTTCAGGGGAAAAAAGGTTGTCAGTCTAGTAAATGCTCTGCATTAGGCTATATTGGAAGAGCTGTAATGGAAAACTAAGCATGCTGGAGTAGCTCAGGAGAGGGGGAAAAGCTGACTCTTCTCTCTTCTGCTGTTTTCTGTATTCATTGCAATATTCTGTCTTAACTTCTTGACTGCAGAACTGCAGAACTACATTAACATGACCAAAGCATCTTATGTTCCCTAGCTTTTAGTCACTTGCCAATAGCTGGTGTGCCGATTTGTTTAAAGCCCTTACCTAAATAGTCCTTCAGGACACACTGTGCCAAGGAAATAACCCAAGATAGCATCTCCAGATTGTGCAATTGGCAAGGATACCCTTGATGCAATAACTGTTTCAAGGATAATCCTTGGAGATACATTGTCTTAATGGAAAAAAAGTCTCAGCTTACAGGTTCAGAAGTCTTCAAGTACCTGATTCCTAACAGGATTACTCTCCTGCCCTCTAGTTAGTTCTCCTTTGTGGCTTGAAGACAGGGTGCAGAAATGATCGGGGTTTACTGCGTAGAGGTAGGGCACTCCCTGGGGATAGGCCCCAGGAGCGTGCCTATTGCAGCAGGCAAAGACAGTAAATTGCATCTCTGGCAGTACTGACTCTTACGTGGGAATGTGTATTACCTCTGAAGACTTGCAAAGAGTTTTGAAACTTGTCCTGTTTTAATTGAGGTTTACTGCCTGTTACATGGTTACTCTGAATGAATTCTCTCATAATGCACCCAGTTTTGATACAAGGTATTTAGTCATAGTTGTGCATGGTGCAGTAAGGGACAGCAAGCTTGGTATTCTGGATGTTGATATCCAGTTTATCACTGGTGATCTTCCATCTTAATTTCAGATGCATTAAACCACAATAGCAACTATGAACATACTGTGTGAGAGCAAATTATCTGGATAGAGATGCATGGCTTATGACAAGGCATAAGAAGCAGTGTGCATAATGCAGACCCAGGGCTACTAGAGCTTTTCTTAAAATGCTTTTGTGTCTGTTTGTACTTAAATAGGTAAGTTTCTTACGAGTGACTACCATAGCCACAAAACAGTCTCTCTGTAATTAATAAAAGCTTCTATGATGTGTGTGCAGTATTTATTGGTAACTTCTAACTCCAGCTTCTTTTGATGCAGGCTGCTGCCAAAGATCGTGAATCCCATGGATTGCTCAACCTATAAAGTGACATGGTTCAAAGATAGAGAACAAATAACAACCATTGCTTCAGGATAGTTTTCATAAAGGCTCTAACATCTCCATGACTGCTACACTACCAATAATAACAACCTTTCCCTGATTTATTCCATATTAAAAAGGTTAAGAATAGGGCAAAACTCAAGGCAGGTGCTGGACACAGGGATCAGAGCTCTAGAGGAATGTGGCTACAGGTTAGACAACATGAGGATTTCAGAGGGCCTGTTGTATGCAAAAACTGTGTGCTCACTACTGTTCATTCCATATACAGAGGACAAAATGGTCCCATATTGGTGGTGCATGGTATTTCTTCTCCAAAACAATGCTTGAATGGCCAGAGCATGCTCCAAGTGCAAGCATGAGATGGGCAATTAGCCAAGTGGCACAGCTTTTATTACATGTGTTGTGGAAAATAGGGTATTAGTTCAGTTGGTTTTGGCTGGTTGTCTCCAGGTTTAAGCAAACCTGGGTATTGCAGAAGGTATACATGGACCTGCAGCACGCCTTCTCTGTTACATCCTTTCACAATCCCTGTGGCTGATAGCAGCAACAGCAGTCATTATGCAACAATTTCAAAGGTAGTGGAGTGGCAAGGCACAAAAAAGTGCAGGTTGCTCATTGTGTCATTGCTTAGTGCCACAAAAATTCCTCTTCATAAAAATATAAATTGATCTAAGAAAAACTGGTGCATTAGCCATACTTGAAGAACCAATATTGATATCAGGACTTGGAGATTAGAAGTATGAAGCAAATAGCACTTGGAAGTTTTTCACATACACAGCAAAACAGCTTTTGCTGAAGAAATGCAAAATGCATTAGTCATTAAGAATAGATATCTGCACATTTCCAATCACCTACAGCTATTCCTGGAAATACATGGCAGGATCAAAAAAGAAATAGCATTCAAGCTGTGAAATATTTTACTGAAATGTCTCAAGATTCTAAAAGAAATTAAAAGATTGTAGCAATCAAACTCAACTCTTGCTGAATGTAAGAATAAAAAAGGGGTTTTTTGTTAAATTCTTAGTTAGCTCCACTAATTAATTTGCAGGCATACGACTTCCATAAGATACATATGATTGTGAGAAGTTGCTTTTCACAATGAAATGGTCAGTTCTTACACCTAAGCTATCAGTTTAATTGGTGCTTTAAAGAGGTTGTTGGGGAACATGCAAGGAAAAGCGTGTAATTGATTTTCCATGATTACAGAGAGACACTGCTTGCTTTCTCAGGACTGCTCATGAGCATGATGTTTTAGATCCACCTTTTGCAGCAGAACAAGTAATTTTTGGTAAAAGTATTCATTTTATTTTCAAACACATTAAAAAAGGTTACTGTTAATATTGTCCATGTTTTGGGTGTTTGTTTTTTTTTTTTCTTATAGAATGGATGGAAATTTTAATTCTATTACAGAAATAAAAGCCCCTTTTTGGCATTTTGTAAGTAGATGATAATCTGTTAGTGACTGCCTTTTCAGTAATGTGGTGGTCTAAATTCTGAATTCTATTATTTTACATCTGCAGCAACTGAAAGTGTATTTTTTATAAACAGCAAACTTCACCTCATAAAAATTCATTACATAAGGGCATAAACAAGTACTTTTCCTTCCAGTCATTGGCGGTAAGTGATTCATCAGTTTTCCACAGAAAACCAATTTCATTGCAGATGTTCTGCAGACTCCCTGAATTGTAGAATCGTATCATCCAATCCCAGCACAAGGAATGTAGGAATTTTTTTTTTAAGGGTGGAAAAAAGGCTGTGCTTAGTCTTTTTAATAGGATTGAATATCATTTGCTGTCTCATCAGTTTTGTGAAATAACCATAAAGTAATCAGCTTGCCATTCTTTCCTTTCCTGTACAGGCTATCAACTTACTCACAATGCTGATTTCATAGCAAGTGCATAAGTGAATAACTTGCAGGAGAGAAAAATCTTCCTTTGAGGTTAAACAAAATGTAACTGGGTTACATAGTTGTCTCTCCTCCTTTTCTTCATTCTTTCTCTTCTCCTTCCTTTCTTCTTTCTTGCTTTTTTCATTCCTTTCTTCCATTCTTTGCTTCTTGTTTAATACTTCAAAATATAGAAATTTCCCATAGTAATCAGCCACTAATTTTCATCATCTAACAAACTTGCCATTTTTCTTCCTTAAAAAAAACCAAACTGACCAAATTAGAGTTTACTTTTATAAGAACCAGTAATTAACTGGTTAATTCAATTCTGTTTTTACACAATGAGCCAGAAATAAAGGATAGGCCGAAAAACTTCTTGCAAGTGTATGCAATTTTGTTTAATACTGTTCTATATAGCATATAGAATCCACCCTACTATATTTCCACTGCATTAACTTATGTAGATGCAAAATTTGATTCTGATAGCTGAAGGAGGGAAAGGAGGCAAAGGAATATATGTATTAAGGTGAAAGTGAAAAGGTATGGAGGTTTGAAGCAGAGAGACCAGAATAGTAGCTGGCAAGCAGCAGGAACCAGAAAGAAGTTTGGGTTTTTTCCAGTAGGAGGAATTAATTTTATTGATATCTCCAAGATGGGGTTGAATTTAGCCCTTAGAGAAGAAGCTGATAGTAGCAAAATGCACAGATTAAGTCTGCAGGTGAATGTTCTATACTGCTTTAAGTCTTGCTGTAAGTCTTCTATTTTCCATTTTGTTTTCTCCATCGCTACTATTCTCAACAGCATAGAGAGAACATTTCTGCAAATGTGTAAGTCAATGAGCTAAAACCAGCAAGATCCAATCTAGAATCAAAGAATCATTTTATTTGTAGAAGACGTCTAAGATCATCAGATCCAACCCTTGCCTTGACACTGTCAAATCCACCACCAAACCATGTGCCCAAGTACCACATCTACAGGTCTTTTATATACCTCCAGGAGGATGACTCAACCACTTCCCCAGGTAGCCCAGTGTTTGACAACCTTTTCCCTAAAGAAGTTTTTCCTAATATGCAATCTAAACCTCCCCTGGTGCCAGTGAGGGGGTGTGAGGAACGTGAGGCCAGTTCCTCTTATCCTATCACTTGTTCAGGAGAAGAAGCCACCCCCCTCCCCCCTCAGCCACAGCTTCCTTTCAGGGAGTTGTAGAGTGCAAAAAGGTCCCCCCAAGCTTCCTATTCCTCAGGCTAAACAATCCCAGCTTCCTCAGCTGCTCCTCATAAGAGCTGTGCTCCAGACCCCTCACCAGCCCTGTTACCCTTCTCTGGACCAGCACCTCAATGTCTTTTTTGTAGTGAAGGGCCCAAAACCAAGCACAGGACTTGAGGTGTGGCTTCATCAGTTCTAAACACAGGGGAATGATCATTGCCTTAGTCCTCCTGGCCACACTCTGCTGCTACAAGCCAGGATGGCATTGGCCTTCTTGGTCAGCCAGGCACACTGCTGCCTCATGTTCAGCCAGCTGTCACTTCTCACCAGACAGAAGAGATTGGTGCCTGTCCCTTAACTCTCCCTTCAGTGTCATCTTCTCCAGGCTGAACAGACCAAGTGACCTCAGCCCCTCCTCAAGGCCCTTCACCATCTTTGTTGCCCTCCTTTGGACACTCTCTAACAGCTTAATGTCTTATAGCACCCAAAACTGCACACAGGACTCTAGGTGCAGCCGCATCAGCAGGTAGGACGAGGTCAAGCAGAAACTGCCTTTCACAAACCCAGGCTGGCTGAGCCTGATGCCCTGACAACAGGGCAAAGCCTAGACAAGGTTTAAGCATGACTGTCTTCTAGGTTCTTTCTTTCCAAATTTATTTCTTGCTTCAACCAGGATGTTGACTGTATGTCAACAAAGAAAACCTGAATTTGTCATACCTCCTAGAGGACAGTGTACTCAAGCTACCTGTATTTGCCCTATGCAGATTATAGAAACAAAAGCTTGAGCCTATACTAAAGCCCTGAGCACATGCAGGCTCTTACTCCTTCAAAGATCTACAGAATTTATCCTGCATGTCTGTATTAAATTGTGTTGTAAACAATATGGATGATGAACAAATTTAAATTCAAGAACAGGATCAGATACTTAATTTCACAGCTTTGGTTTACATAGAAAGGATGAACACTGATGATATCATTAGTCATGCTTTCCTTGTGTATCCATGAAGATGGACCTATGGAGTAAGTGCCAACTAGCACAAACAGATCTGTTCAGTCCTAAATTCAAATGTGGTAAAAAATGAGAAATTGCACGCTGATAGCAAGGAAGAAATGAGGTTCTTCATGTGTACGTTTATACATCTATAAAGATATATGGTCATTTATGAACTATTATTCTTAAGATCTACTCTTGTAGAATTACAGACTTCCCTGTTCTGAAAGCAGTGCAGCTGTCCCCCAGGGTTCCAGAGATTGTAAGATCAGGCACCTAAGGAGAAGAGTTTACACAATTTTGTAAGAATGAGCTGTGACAAGACACAAAAAATATGTTCGAGGAGAAAAAAACTATAGACATATGGACGGAAATAAAAAGAAGAGGAAGTAATTTCAGAGAAAAGCTTAAGGAGGACTTGATAAAGGAAAAGGCACTTTGCAACTGGGGACAAGAAAATTTACCTCATGCAGCCACTGGGATGGAGAAAAGCAGCATGTAAAATGAAAAAAAAAAGTTGATTCTTACTGAGGTATTGAAAAAACCTATTGAATTAAGTTTTTCCTTTAAGATGCCTTGCTGGAGCTTTCTGTGTGAAAAACAATCAGTCTGCTAACTGCAGGCTCCAAGTGAATATGTGGGAAAGGATTTTTCTTTCTGTGATATAGGTTACAGTGACATGTAGAATGGAAGTTTAATACTGTACTTTATCATTAGTCCAATGAAATTACAGATATCAGCTCCTTTAACAAATTAAAGTTATACCACATGGAGAAAGATTAAACCACATACAGAATTAGGGTTAACATCATTCCTTTCTGGCCTTAGACCATTGAAATGAAAAGGATAGGTTCGAGAAAGTTGCTAGGAGACCATAATCACAAGTGCCAGAATAATACATTTTTATTTAAAATAGGAAACGTTGATTAATGAACATACTTAACACATAATGAGTAAAGGTACTGAAAGCATCTATGTTCAATCAAATTTGAGGTGAAACATTTAATTTATATGTTGAAAAGCCGATGAGAATTGAAAGTCTTCAAGGTAAAGCTAACCAAGTGTCATGGTTTAGCATAGTTTGGGGTTTTAGTTAAAGAGGGCTCCATCAGCCACGGAAGTGATTCTCTTGCAAAGAGGTGCTTACAGCTTCCTCTAGACCCGACACAACCAATCAACTGGCTAGTTTGAATACTGGCAACTTTTTAAAGCCACTTAAGAAGCCTGACACGCCTCTGTGATCCACATTTAAGAACGAGCAAAGCCCGGGAACGTTCCCTTGCTTCCAGCTTTTGGACAGGTAACGTGGGGGCCCACAGCCCAGCGGGGCCGGGCCCAGCTCGGCGCTGCCCAGCCAGGTCAGCCGTGGCGCGGCTTGGCTGAGATCTCAGCCACTTCTGCTCGCTGGACACCCGGCACAGCCCCCTCAGTGCGGGCCGGGCCGGCCGGGACACAGCCACCCTGGAGCCGAGTGGCCCTGTTCCATCCACGGCCCTGCTCCGTGCAGGCGGCCCCACGGCGTGGCCAGGCCCTCCCAGTGCAGCTGCGGAAATAAAATGCTACACTGAAACGAGCTCTGGCCACCACCCGGCAGAAATTAGGTGACCAACAGCAAAAGGCGAGTTCCAGCTGCAAGGCCCGGGTGAGATTAACTCTCTTAGTGCTGTTAAGATTCCTCCAGAACAGATGAAGCCTGCAGACGTCGGTCCTCTCCCACATCAAAGGAAAGGGAAAGGTAAAGGCACGTGAAGAAAACACCATAAAGACTGGGTTAATTCTGCCTCGAGTACAGACAAACCCATCCGTGGGGTTGTCTTTGCTCAGGGACCTGGTTGCACCTGATAGGTAATGCAGAGGGATGGAACAACATGTTGTGTACCGCAGGGAGATCTGATTGTTAGGTGAGAACCACCTGTAGTGTGGAATGCCTGTATACCACTGGTTGCTGAGTGTCACTGTCACTGTTTGTACATAGCTGTATATATTTATATATGTATGTATTAATGTGTGTGTGTAGAGTTATAATATGTTAATTTGGGCATTGAGCCAACGATATGGGATAAGGGGTGGAACATCTTGGGGTGACTATGATGTGTATCCCCTATCACTGCTCTATGCCCAGAAATTAATTTTGTGCCTTTCTGTGCCTTTAAACTGAGCCTGAGAGGGGGGAGAGAAAAAAACCGAGCAAACTTTTCAAAACAGTTGTTCAAGGACACAGACGCACACTCCTCTGCTTCTGCAGCAACAAGAGCGGAGGAAGCACCCTTCTTGCTTTTCAGCCAGTTTTCGGCTCCTTTTCTCCGGAGGGAGATGGAGAGGTGAACTTTGTTTTCCTGGGACTTCAGTTTTTCCCCTTCTCTTCTGGACTGTTTCAACATCAGAACACATCAGGAGAATTTTCCACTGAGGCCCTAGAGGTGGACCCACACCAACCCAGCTCCAAGGAGGAGGAGAGAGACCACACCTACAGAAGGACTCTGAAATCTTCCCAGGTTTCTTTCCACAGGGAGAGGTTTTATTATTTAGCATTATTATCCTTTTCCTGTGTGTTTTCTATCTCTTTCACTTTCCTTCGAGGAAAATTTCTTTTTTCCTGAACCTGGTGGGGGAGGGCCGGTTGTGACCTGCCTTCTATTAGAGGATATTTTCCTCCAGATTTGTCCAAACCGGCACACCAAGTCAAGCAGTTAAAACTGAAGGACACAACAGTTTCAGGAGTACTTAATCAGAAGCCCCTAGATACTAAGAAGCAAGAGGAAATATTTCCAATGTGTAAACCCAGTAAGTATAAATCTAAAGACCAAAAAAGGAAATTATTTAGCTATTAGAGTCTCATGTAGACATATTGTAGAAACTAAGGTAAGATGAGATAACTGCTTTGGAAGCAATAAATAGCACATTAAAATGAGAGAAAATTAAGCAATAAATTAAATTGATGGTAAAGAAACTTCAGCCTAAATAAAAGGGTAGCTTATTAAAACATGAACAAAAGGGTCCTAGGATTTATTATACCAAAACCCCCAACAGTGTCAACATGTTGATTTAATTTGTGTCAATTTAAGCAGGTATTATGCCCTGAAAACACTAGCATGATATTTTGCGTGCAAGATTTATGATCCTTAGGTTCATGGAACCAGGAGTCCAAGTTTGTTACATAGCTTGTAATCTGAAACTACAAGACATTGGCTCTCCTCTCTCACATTTAGGTGTTAAGTGGTAATGCATAATAAACAGTTCATTGTGATGACCACCTCAGCTTCATGAACATAGAATGAATTGTGTCCTTATTGATTCATGTCAGTGTCAAGGAAACCAGTAAAGAAGATTGTCCATCCAAGCCAAGTAAAATAATTTAACTGCCAGGAAGAAATTTCTTCCTATATGTCAATAGACACCTGCAGAAGACAGGAAATGAGATACTGGTCCAATGTCTGGCTGCTGATCACTCAACCTACTAGTAACAACAAATCTTATGCTAGATACAAATCTTGGTAAGTCTTCTAGGGAAAAAATCTAGTAACAGAGCAGGAATCACAAAATGCTCTTGAAATAATGGTAATTTGAAATAAACTAATCATTCAATTTTAAATGTGGAATAATCATAAAAGCATAATATATTTCTATGGTGGTTTTACTTGATAAATAACAAATCCAGACATTTCTTTTTACCAAGCCATCACTTAACTAATTCTAAATTAAATATTTCTAACAAAGTGTTATGTGCACAGGTTTATGTCTAAGTACAGCACATATTATTTCTAATAAGCAAGGGTAGCCGCATGCAATGAGAAAATAGTCATGCCTAAAACAATTATAGTGCGGGAAAACTACATTGTTGCTACCTGAAATGACAGCTTAAACAGAGACAGTGTAACCTGAAATAGTGTTTCACTTCTTAAAAAAAAAAAAGTTATTTTAATAATAGGCTGAAATTTGAGAAATCTTATAAGAAATACAATGTACAACTGATAGTTTGTCCACTATCCAGTAAAATAAATACAGTTAGGAAAAAAAAGTTTTGCTATTTTGTAATGGAGAACAGCAAGTGTACCTTGTGTGTACAAAAGAAGAAAAAAAAAAGGCTGAGATAGATAGGACTAATGTGGAAATAGTTTGTACTTCCAAATTTTATAGTTGCTTCCATTAACAGTTCCAAACCTTTTTGCTTTTTACTTAACCATTTTATTTCTGATCTGAATAAAGACTTCTGGGCAAATGGCAAAGGTCTGACACTACAGAGTCCTCTCTTGAATGGTGCCTTTATCACCTACCAGAAAGAAAAGTGAATAAGAAAATATTAGTATTTATTATTTTGTGAGAGAAATTAAAAATTCTAACAAAATATATTTGTTTGATAGTATCTTACTTAGTCATCTTTATATGGTATATTTATTATTCTGGATTGCTTGTTTCATTTATATTCCAATTTAATTTAACACCACATCTTGAATCTATATAATAGTTAATGAATCCAAACTCACCAGAAATACAACATGAATAATCAGCCAATAACTAAAAAAAAAAATAATTTCTATTAGGTAAAGGAAGTAAAGCACTGTATAAATTATTGTACTCTCTTTCTTCCTGCACCTTAGATGACTTATTTGCTGAAATACATAGCAGAGTTTCTTCTTCTCAGGAACCTTGGGGCAGCAGTTACTGGATAAATTTCATAGTTATTATATAGGGCCAGAAAGCAGATATGTAGAAGTTAGTAGTTTCCTAGGAACACTTAACGGAGAACTTTTTTAAAACTATATTCACAAAAAAAGACGAAATAATAAATAAGATAAATATGATTAGTTCTCAGAGATGATCAGGCTCTATGAATATATTCAAAAAAGTATTTCAGCACCTAAATTCAAGAGAATGATCCAAAATTCCAATGGAATATGTAGGCACCTTGCTTTCTAGCAATAATGTTATTACTACTGCAAATTTCTTAGCTATGTCTTTGTCTGGTCCTATGCATATCCCAAAGTATATCTCCTTTGGGGGAGCAGAACATGACAATGTCCAGCTTGTGTCTAAGAGAACTTGGGATTTATAAAGCAACAGTCCTATTACCCGTGTCTCCCTAAAGGTGCATTTCCAAACATGCATTGACAACTGTGCGTCGTACATAAAACACAGAAGCAGTAAGAGATGCACCTGCCTATATCCATATTTTTTAATATAACAATGGGTAGAAATGAGAGATTTGATCTCTGTGATTTACACCTCCTGGAAGTTCAACTCACACACAGGCCTGTGAGGAGACAGCAGCAGCTCTAGATTAGCCTGTAGGAGAGTCAGCAGTCAAAGAAGTGAGAGTTTATAGCATCTAGACTTTTAATGATCTCTTTCTTTTCTGTGTAGGTTCATCACTATGCTTTCCACTGAGAGAAGTTATCCCAACTTAAAAGGCAACAATGAAATATTTTGGCAGAACTACTTTGTCAATTAATATATCTTCTTTCTTCCGTTGACTACCTATTCTCTATCTTCTTGGAGTTCAACACTTGGGAGTCACTGAAGACCAACTTCCATAGATGTCAAGGGTAACTGAGTCAACAATAAGAGATGATGGCATTTGATGCATCGTTGAATGTAATAGTTTCTGCATTTTCTTATTTCTTCTTCATCTTTATCTACTGGACCTAAATTATATTCAATTGCATCATTTCCAAATTATTTTCTTTCTGTGAAAAGTTCACATATGGTAATTTTTTTTTACTGTGTGCTAATAATAATTAGACTTTTTCATGCCTTTATGTTCAAATCTGAGAAGTGACACAAGATAAAATACTTCATTCCATTATTTATTTAGTAACAGAAAAAATACTTCAGTTTTAACTTATGATACAACACTTTACTTGCTTTCTGGGCCTGAATTTGGAAAACCCTTTGAGAATGTAAACCTTGATATATTGTTTAAGAAACAGTTGTCTACTGTTCTTGAGAAACAAGATCTTCTCTTTTGTGTAATACCTGTTTTAGCAAATTAAAGACATATTTTTACTCACTTATTTGCCTCATAGATTGGAACTGCTGGACAGACACGTAGCAAACAAACAGGCTTTACATGAGAATTTTAGAATACTGACTGAAATATCCTGCACATATACCTAACATACAGTAGATGTACTGTTGGATGAGTTACGGTGTAGATACACACAAGGGAACTTTGGCTTTAAGGTTTGGTAGCTGAGGAGAAAGATTTGCTGTTGTGCAGTTCCTCCTCTACACAATGAATTTGTTCTGAATCTTTATCTCCACTTGCATCAAAATACCCACAAAATCATTCAGATTGTCTCTGAACAGCATTGTGAGCTGCATTTCTGGCATTTCATCTGAGTAGTGAGAGTGTCATCAAAGTAAATGCAGCTTTTTCTGTTGTTTCCCTCCCCCTTTCAAAGCTGTTAATAGAGTTCAACTGTTATCCTAAACAGCATTTACCCTCCAAACACTACATTAATTTCATGCATAAAAGGAAGATGTGTAAGTTGCTCTCTGTGAGACATGGAAGGACTGGCAGAAGGAGTAGCTGTGTGGGCTTAGCCAATGTATGGTGCCATCAATACAGTTTTACATGGAATGTCACAGGAGCGGAATTAGACTCATGCCAGGTGCTGTTTGGACATTTAATTTTGTTATTGTAATTTGTATATCTGTCTACTAGGGACACAAGAGAGAAAGAAAAGGAAGGAATCTAACAAGGGTTGTCAGTTCAGGCCCCACTTTATTCTTAGTGACAAACCTACCTCACATTTTCTCTCAGATTTCACGTGATAGCTTAGAAGTGCAAGGGCAGTTTCCAAGGACATGTAGCATTTCCTCTATTAATCTTTTTTCTCTTTCTTTTTCTTTTTTTTTTTTTTGACAAAACTTACAAATTTTCACATTTATCCACAAATGGTTTTTTTCCTGCCCTCTGTATGACCAGAACAGCAAAAAACATACTTGCCAAATGGCTCATCTAAATTGTTTCCAATTGCAACTGCAATAATTGTCCATTTATCTTTTTTGTTCAGGGATCCCAAATCCTTTTACAAAGACTTATAATTCAAGGAAGTTGAGAAGGACTGGAGAATAGAGACTGAGATATTTAATCTCCATTTTTATGCAGTTATCAATCTTCTTTATGAGAATTTTAAGGCTCCTCTTCCATGAAATGTTTGTACATGTAGCTGTTTTCCCTATACAATGTTGAAACATGGGTACTAGATAAGGTTTTAGGTGTTGCACAGAAGTTCTGTAAGGATCTACTTTTGAGGTGGTAAAGACAGTAGGAAAAATTCAAACAGCAGCAGAAAAAAATAAAACCTTACGTTCAACCCTTTTCCTTGTTTTTGTGTTGTATCTGCTACTATGTTACTAGCTTAAATTTATATTCAGTTCATGTGTAGCACATACTAGGACATTTTCTATCCTCAACACTATGTTTTACTGTTTTGTTTCATAAACAACTAAACCAATGAAATAGTACTGAGTGAAAAGATACTTCAGAATTTAAGAAAAGGGGAATAAAGTTTCATTCTTTTGCATATGCGTTTCATTCTCTTTTAAAAATGGAACACAGATACATGCCTAGGGTCTTCCCAACTCTCATTCTGCCAAAGAGAGAACTATGTATAGACCATTTTCCAGGCTTTCCTAAAAGTTGGATCTGTCATAGTAAATATAGTCCACATGTCAAAGTAAGCTGTACTTTGAAAATTTCCATGTTGCTGGCATCATCCACATCAGTGTCTTTCTCGGCCTCCACTTTTCTTCTGTTGGAAACCAAACAGTGGCCAGATGGACTGGAGTGCTCAGGTTCTATAGCAACACCAAATCCAAATACAGTTTGAGCTTCCCAAGGGCTTTGGAGAGTACCCTTGAACCTCAAAACATAGTCATAAACTGAAGTTACAAGCCTGCTTTAGTGTCTTAGCTGTATTGAGTGGATTGTCTGATGCTGTCAGGTATCAAACACCTTTTTAAACACTAGGGGAGGAAAAATGTCTCCATTCCTCCCTCTGTCTGGAACTCGAGTATCTAAGCCCTAACCAATATGACTGGTTTATTAACAAAACCCAGATAAATCTTCTACAAGTTACAAGACTGTAAATGGCATTGTCTCATATTCTACTAAAGTTTGGGAAAGAAAACCAACCTAACTTAAACATTCATTAAATTTCTAAATGAAACTTCAAAGCAATAGTAAAGAGGGAGGAACTGTAAGGATTAGTTTCTGCCTATTAATATTACAAATAAACACTTTACACTAAAAAACCCATACAGAAGTATTTGAGTGACTACAATTCACCCTTGTAAAGAAAATTTATATCCCATAATGTGCTATATATAGCATGTTGAACAAGACAATTCAATTACAAGAGCAGTCCTGGTTGCTCTCTTTGGTTTTTTCCCAAGTCTAGCTAAATCCTTCTCAAATGTGAGTTATTTTATATATTTTTTTTAAACCTGAAGAAATAAAATCTTTCTAAAACTAAAATATTTTCAAAAGGAGTCAAACATGAGGATTCTGAAAAGTACTTTGTAGTGGGGGTCCCAAAGCAAGACACACAGATCCTATGGTCACTTTTGAAAATCTTGGCAATCTAATTTAAAAAATTTAATCTAATTTCCTGTGCTTATTTATAGAACAGAGCAAGCTAAGCCCTTTGTTGAACTGCAGCCATCCTGTGAGCTTATGTTATCAGTTATAAAAACGTACCCTGCCCCAATTTCACAAGTCCTTAATTACTCATCTCCTCCCACAGAAACCATTAACAAGTGATATATGATACATATTTCTTAAAATATAGCATGAAATGCAAAGCAAAGTGTCAGGCTGTTCAGAAGCTATGCATATTTTGGTGACTCAGAACAATGCACAACAGTATAAGGAGATTAATAAAATTAAGAGTTCATTTTCATTCCCAGTTCCAATTGGTCTTATTTAAATGCTGGGCTGTCCTAAGGTTAAAAATAAGCTCTTCTAGTTTTAAGCTTTTAAATTGTAGCTTTAATCCTTTGCCTCATTTAAATTTGATGGACTACATTAAAAATAGACAGGTTATAAATATTCATTACTTATTTATTTATTTTTTAGATGTTACCCATTGCAAACCAAGGAGGTCGGCAAAATGCAATTTGATAACTTTCCACTGATTATTTAAATATATTTCCCGCATGACCACAAAAAATTTTGTTTAAGTTTTGTTTTCATATTTCAACTCATGACTTCCTCACGGAAAATTAATTTGTAGCAAGTTTTTTAAGGAGTCCATTAGATTGCGAATCATATTGCATTTGTTGCAGGAAAACAAACATTGTACATATTTAAGGAAGGCGGATATGTGATCTGGCTAACTACAGACATAGTAATCTTACCTCATGGAGATTTGAGAACAAATCTGGATCATAGTAGAGTTAATTATATAAACCAGAAGTGAAAAAATTCTAAGTATATCCAGCAAAAGCCAATCATGCAGGGTAATTGTACCTTTCTTGGGTAAATTAAAGGGTTTTCTAGGCAAAGAAATTGTAGTAGCTAAAATATATCTGGACATCAGATTTGCTACAAAGTAATCCAATAGTAAGTTGTTTATTAGGTTAATGAAGCTAGACTAGTGCAAGAATTGTAATATGTGTAAGAAAAGAGTGCAGGTGATACTGTTCATGGAAACTGTTAGTAAGAAAAATAAAATAGTTACAGTGATAGAAAATTAACATGGGAGAGGTCCAGACTACCAGAGCAAAATGGACAATTTAACTTTGGAGTAAAAGAGCTAGGATGACATAAAACAGTAGTAGGTGTGGGGTTTAGGACAAATAGCAAAGTTTCGTTGCTTACAGATAAAGTTTGGTACTATTAATCAGTCACATAAAATACGTGAACAAGCAATGCGAAGAGGCTATTGAAATGAAAAGTATGATCTGAGATTGTGGCAAGTAAGAAACCTGCAGTACAGAAAGGAAAGTAGTTCTGTTGTAGAAGACATTGGTGAGATCTCACCTCAAGTACTATTTAAAGTTTCTGCCATCTGTTTACCAGAAAGTTGTATGGAAATTACAAGAAGCATAAAGAAGTGCACCTGAAATATCTGATACAGAAAAGAAAGAGTACGTTTAGCTGTACCTATTATATGCAGAATAGCTCACTTTCCCCAGCTCATGAGATGACTTTATAGTCTTGTAATTGTGTTGAAGAAGTACTTTAAGCTGACATAGTCAACCTCTGACATAAGCATGTTCTTTTAGAAAACCTTGCCTAAGAAAAAAGAATGTAGAATGTGTAGGCTGAAAAGTGGTACTCACAAAGGTGGTCCTTAGATTGGAAGGATAATTTTTCTTTTCCCTGCAATCTCATAACAGTCTGTGAAAAAAAAGTTCCTTCAAGGAATGATTCAGAACGCATAAAATTAAGCTACTTTCCAAAATGGCTGAAATTGATGAAGTTGGTATTTCTGTGTAGTGTTTCTTCTTTTGCAATATTCAGACACTTGTATATTTAATGTAAATGACTAGGAGAACTTCAGAGAACTGAAAATTATGGTTCTTAGTGGAAGTTTCTGGTATATTTTTACTGCCTAACTAGTTGGGGAATGCAGGCATGAGAGACACAGACATAGCCAGATTTTTTTCAGAAGATGAAGTGTGTCAAGTTTTTTTATCAGCGCACTCATTTATAGTAAACCCATGACCTGATTCGTGGATGGACAGTATGAAATGTGAGCTGTTGGAATTAGGGGAATGGAATTTCTCCCAGAAGAGGGAAGATGAGTTGATATACCACTGTAACCTACATCAAAAGTGGAAAATGTGAAGCTGCATGTAGAAGTTAAGGGCCACTTAAACTCGTATCAGCCACATCAATCTATATCCCCACCTCCTAAAGAGCAGGGCGTGTATCAAAGTGAAGTTCTACCAGCATTTTGGATTAGATAGAAAATAGCATAAAGCTTAGTATATAATGTCTCTGTTCAGTTAATTGTATATTATTGGATTGAAAACTTATATTTCTTCAGCCAAACTATTACTCTTTCTTCCACAAACTTGTAGGAAATAATTTATGTTGCAGGCTTCATTAGTGGAATTTCAATTTAAAAAAATCTGAGTGTTAACAGACCCAGCAAATAACTGAGATCACTAGCTTGAAGTGTTTTATTTTAGAGCATGTTTTTATCAGGATATATATCAAAAACAAATAATCCTCAGGCCGAAACTTTTTTATACTCTGGAGCTTTCTCTCCCATGAATCCATGAGAGATTTGCCTAGATAGCTCCTATTAACACAAGTGGGAGTTGCAAGCCAATCCCCTATGCATTATTTGAAGAACTTATCTTAAAGCATTGCCCAAAGCAAATTTTTATGATAGCTTAGCACCCCTGGGAACAGGGATTTATAATGGCAACAACTGAAAAAGACCATAATCTATAGTTTAGTGATGGGAATAAGAGTACTATTATACATTTTCAGTTATTATGCTGCTGAACTTGAACTCCAAATTGTTTCCTTCTTGAAGAAATATTTGAAGTAGTTTTATTGAAATAACTATTATAATGCTTTAAAGTTTCTAAAGTATTTTAATATTGTCTCAGATTTCAACCTTTCTTTCCTTCCCCAGTCAAACAACATGCATTAATAATAGCAGCTATATAAAACCCTTGAAAACCACTAAGCAAAGCAACAAACACTCTTGTAAGTGTAACTTTAAATAATGTTTTCCTAATATCTATAAATTTAATCTATTACTGGTAATTTTCACTGTGATAAAGGATCTGACTTGTTCTTTGGGTAATCATCTCTGTTTTAAAAACTTCCAAAAGGAAATAAGAAACAGTGAAGACTTAAACTAAATGGCATGAGTAATGCTCTGCAAATTATCTTGTCAATATTACAGCCCAACATTTAAAACCCAAGGATGATAAAAGCATCTAAATTAGAAATCTGTTTAAGTTGGGTGCTTTTTAAAATCCTTTGGCATGGTAAATGTTGCCATTTTGTAATTTTAGATTTTTTTCTACTTTTCAAAAAATACTAATGAAAACTTAATAAAATGAAGTTCAAATGTTAATGAAACAAGTGGGAAGTTGATACTAGTTTATTCATGGTCATGTTTTTGAATCTTTTGCCAAGAGAGAAAAAAAGACTTTCATAAAATACATAATGGTGAAGGATTTTTTTTTCCATATGAAGTAAGAATATTTATAAAGACAGGTTTTGTAGAAACTTGAAAAAAAAGATCTAGAGTAATATATAGATCCCCTATATAATAGCATTGTTTGCAGACTAATTAATGCACTTTAACTAAAGTGAATTCCTTTCACTCAAGGCCACAGAATCATGAAGTAGCTCAGGATAGAAGGGACATCTGCAAATCATCCGGTCCAAGCCCCCTGTTCAAGCAGGGCCTCCTAAAGACAGTTTTCCAAGATGGCTTTTGAATATCTCCAAGAAGGAAGACTCCACAACATCCCTGTGATGCCTTTTCCTGGTCTTAAAATCAAGAATCAAACATGGTTAGAAGAGAAAAAGGGATTTTATCTTTGTATTTATTTTAAGGATCTTTAGGTACACTACGTCCAGTTCAAATGCACTCCAACGCACACCGCAATGCCACACACAATAGATCGAGTATAACATTATAGGTTTTACTAATTAGCATATATATGAAAGATTTCTCAATGAGAGGCTCGAGTGAGTCCTCTTCTCCAAGGAACCTTCCCCTGGAGGGTTCTATCTTAGTTTACAGAATGTGTTCTGGAGAGGACCTGGGTGTCTGGGGCATTTTGATCTCTATCTATGAAGCTTTTAAAATGTTTAGTCTCTTAGCTGGACAAATAAGTCTAATAATGTAGGCTAAAAACCACTAAGAATACGGAAGATTTAAAAAGGTATAAAAGGGGTATAAAAGAAAAGGCAAAAAATCATCATGGCATCACCTGGGCAACTTGTGCCCATGCTCAGTCGCACTCCCAGTGAAAAAGTGTTTTCTGATATTCGGGCAGAGCTTTCTGCATATCCAGCTGTGTCCCTTGCCTCTGGTCCTGTCACAGGGCACCACTGAAAAGACCCTGACTGTCCTATTTGTACCATCCCTTCAGGTGTTTACAGATATTCCTCTCTGAACCAGTTCTAGTAGAACATAGATTAAATATGAAAAAAAAATTAACTATGTACTATCCTCATAAAAATATATTGGGATGAATCAAAGACTGATCAAATCTATGGCACACTGTACAGTTAACAACAATAATGAATTTGTGCTGTTTGTCTGGAATCAAGTTTTAACTGGAAATTGGGAAAGGTAAGATCATGAAGGTACAAACTAATTTGGTCCACTATTTTGAAATTTAAATTTTGTAAGAATTGGATGTCTAAAACCATCTGGAATAATTAGACTATATTAATGTGTTGTTCAATTAACTTCCATTTGTGGGGGTTTTGATATAGCTGATGTGCTTGTTCCTGCCAGTTGCTATTGTTCTTAAATTATTTTAACCTGCTTACTTATCTGTGCAAGAAGGTTGTATTTTAAACAATGGTAAAAGCCAGGTAGTTAGTTTGGTTTTGTTTCAATAGATTACTCCCTCACTTCTTTGTCAAACTATTAGCTCTTGATCTGTGAGCTCTATGTCCTCTAATATATGCATAAAATGCCACATGCCTTCAGCCTAAACATAGATATCTGTATTTCACTGTTCCCTTCCCTACTTCATATAGTATTAACTTACAAAGCATAATCTTTCTAACAAGAAACTAACAGATTCCAGGGTTTTTCTTTAATGATAACCATACTTTTTTTCTCTCCTTCTAACCTTCAGATGAATGATTTAAAATATTTTGCCATAATGAAGATGACCAATCTCTTTATCACTGAGTGCTTGCACCTATACAAAATGTGCTACACACATCCTTTTTTGCTGTTCTGTATTTGTCTGAAATGGATTATAGGAGTTTCATTTTTCTTGGTATCTACAATGAAGTAGAATACTACATAAATAGAAAAATCCCATTGACCCTAAATATATTTGCAACACTATTTCATATTATGGACATATTCAGTTTTCATTTACACTGACCTCTACCTAGGACAGCTGCTCACCAAGGGAATAAATTGAGAAACACAGATCACTGTAATGAAAATCAATGTTAATATATATCCCCTACTTTCTGGGAATAGAAAGCAAACAGGTTACTGTCTGTTTTGAATAGCTGCATAAAAATACTGTATGCAAAATAATCTGTCGTGAGCTTTCTGTATTCAGAACAAATATTTCTGAATTGTTTTAAACATAGTTCCATTACTTCTTGTACCAGTAGAATTCCAGCTTATTTATTAAAACCTGAGGGCCCATCACATGATAGGTAGTAATCAATAAAACTTGTGCCAACTGATGTTATTCTGTATGTCAAGTCATATTGCTACAGTTCTGTCCCTAGGATGTTACAAAGCGGTAGCTTGTTCGCAGTGTTCTTTTCTACCTTCTTAGCAATGACTCAGGAATTGTTTCTCATAACTATAGCAACTGTAAAAAAAACCCCAAATCATATTCCATTCATTTCTAACAAAAGACAAAAAAACCCACACCAACGAAAGCAATAGAAAATTCTGCTCTAATGCACCGTTACTGCATTGCCTCAGATGCATTATGCAAACTGAATAAATTACCTTCTGGTAAGAAACTTGCATGATCAGTCACATCAGCGTGTTGCCAGACCTGACTAATCTAAGCAAACAAACCAACCAACCAATCAACCCACAAACTATGTTTGACATTGTCAGATCATCTGAAACACTACAGCATTCATCCAGATTTACTTGATATTATAAGGAATAACCTAGATTTTATATGTAATTTTTTTTTTCTCTGCATTGAAGAAGCTATGGGAGAGAGGGATCTTTGAAAGGAAGAAGTTATAAGAACAGAATCATCAAGGATAATGTGGTAAGTATTATGGTAGAGATTCACAAGGGAATGATGAGGCCAAGATATGTACTGTCCTTCAAATGCACTACTGCCAGTTCTATGACTCTTCAGGGATCAGCTGTTTAAAGCTGGTTTTGTTAATCTAATATGTATTTACATATATCTAGAGACAGGAAAGGATTTCTGTTGCCATTTGGTTTTTGACAACTGGTCTGCTATTTGGTTCTCATACATTCTTTCATTAATGTCTTGGACATTGCAGGAAAAGAAGACAAGACACCAGGAATGTGGTTTAAGTAGGCCGTGACTTCATAAATAACACATCTGGGAACCATCTGGCAATGACTCGTCCAGTGCAGGTCATACTTCCTTTGTAATCCATACCACGTGGTGGCAAACTGCCATCAGCTCTCCACCCTGCTAACATGGCCTTAGCATCACTCCTGAGATCCATGGGCCCCTTTCCCCTGAAGAGGACCGAAAAAAGAAAAAGGTGGCTGTATCTTTACTCAAATGTAGCTCCAACCTTTTTTGCAGTCTTCTGTTCCCTTCTCACTTCTGTTTACAGTTTATCATAAAGTGGAATCATTAGTCAATAATTACCTTCACTGGAAATTTGCTGCAGTGAGGCAACAGCTTTTCTACCCCAGCCAAATTCCCACATTATCAATAATTGCTTCCATTAGAGCTGCCAGCATCATATTCCTTTTCAAGTCAGAAATTTGAATAGAACATAGAATTCCATTGAAAGCGCACTTCAAATGAATAGTTACCTGATTTTTCTTTTCAGTTAATTTATAAATCAGCCGAATTCCTCCCGTGATCACCTAAACTTTCTGGTGTGGTGTCCTGAAATCACAGTCATTTTGCCGTAATATGATCTGGCTGTACTTATGACCTCTTGTCCTAATCTCAATTCTGACATTATTTTCCCCCCCATATGTTTTATCATGATTTATCTTCGTCCATTCATATGGCCGCTCCCTCATCCTGAATGAATCAGAGCTAACTTCTGACTCCCTGCTATGCTCTTCATTTGGGCTAACGCCTACCTGAAAGGGAACAGATGAACTTCCAGGAAAACTGGATTTCTGATGTAAGCCAAATGCACACTGTTAGCCAGACAGTATCTTTATAGTCTGACATACCATTCTGAAAAACAGGCTGAACTTGGATATTACTGGAACTGTCCCCTCTATTCTCATGTGTTGTCTCAGATATTATCAGTCCCAACCACAGTCTTCTGGGTTCCTATTGCCATGTCTGCTTCAGATACTTTAATATCCATGTGGAATGGAGGGAAACCCAGTTTGGGGTGATAATGGCTGAAATACCTATTCTTTGACATTGACATGAAATTAAATATTCTTTATTAATTAACTGCCTTCCATGGAAAGCAACAGTAGCATGGCATCCTTGTCACATGTGAATAGTTTGAGAAACTCTTACACTACTATAATACAGAAATTTACTTTCTTTTTAAAACAATATCCTCAGAAGCAAAGGAATTGTAAGCTGCAAAGGCAGCTTTTCTTCATTTTTCAAATGTCTGATTTGTAGATACCTAAGCTAAGGCTCTACCTGAATTGCGTTTGGCCAGTTCTTGAGAAATTCTGCAACTATCCCAATGTTAGAACTACTTAAATCTCACATAAAGTTTCTCTTAGGCTGATATACTCCTAAAATAATGATGATCAATACTAATGCAAAAGAAAACAATTCCAGATTGCCTTGTATTCCAAAGAAAAAAAGATGAAACATGGAAATTTGTAATATTTTAGGACTGATTTCTCCACTTAGGAAAGGTGAATAAAGTTACTTCTACTTACACACTTCTAGATGTTTTGCATGTTGGCAAAATTTCTACCAAAAATCAGGATTCCAGAGGGCAAATGTAAATAAATAGGCTCCTTGCTGGCAAATTCTCCCAATCTTTAGTTCTTTCCCTCTTTGATTGATTCGAGAAATATTTATTTTTTAGTATTTCTAAAAATCAAATTAGTACCGCTTTTGCAACTGGGAAAGTTTACTTGCCCCATAAGATATCAACCTATGTTAAATGGCTGTTATGGCTGACTGTAGACCTACTCTTCCATTTAAAGTTAAAAAAATCAGGATCTCTCACAACAAAGTACACTATTTCTTGTTTTCTCTTCAAGAAGAAAATTGGTCTGGTCATTACATAAAACACAGCTGATGGGAAAGTATCAGTTTCAAAGTGACTACCCAAAATATTAAAGGTACCATATCTATAGTTAATTTTTTTAATACTGTCATCATCTTAATGATTTTAACAGTGCTAACAGCTTTAGTGAGCATTTATTCTAGTCTCCAGCTGAATTAACTAATTGTAGCACTGAATAGAGAAGGCAATTCACTATTTTTCATTTGTTGACAGTATCCTAAACTCACTGGCCAAAAGAATATAAAGGCAGCAATCTTTTGTCTTCTTATGAACTCTTAAACTGAAGAGAAGTTCACTATGGTGACTGCTTTCATAAAACATTTAGGCTGTCCACATATATTGATCCACATTCACATTAGTGCACTTCTATGAACCTGCATATCTTTTGGGTTGATCTACTGAAACAACCTGGACTTTTTACTAAAAGGTGGTTTTAGACAGAAATGTACTTAATAATGTTCTAGCTCGTCAATGCATGAAGCTCTGTGAAGAAAATAAAAAGAGTGAGTTAGACTCCTGGCCCCTGGGTGATGATGGCAGATAGGCTCTGAAACTTAGTCCTGCTGGTATGACTGACATTTGTTAATAGACCTCTAATCCTTTGGATGCATAAAAGCAGATAAACACACAAGTGTTTCTGCTCCCTGCCTTCGTACAGCAGCTTCTTCTTCTAGGACCTGTCAGGTACTGAGAGAGATCTTCTCTAGAGCTACAGATGCATATGTGCATATGTAAGTAGAATGTCCTCAAGGGAAACCACTCTGTGGATGAACAGGAGCCGAGAAGCTGAACCCTTTAATTCACCAGCCATCTACTTCTGTCTTCTCCATGCCTGAGAAGAGCTTGAGCATTCAAAGAGAAGGTGGGTTGAAAAGATGATATAAAAATCAAGTCTCTGTTGATCCAGATTGCTTCCTGAGCCTCCAAAGATGTGGAATGGGTTCTCCAGATGGACAGTGCATGAGGCATCCGTTACAATGCAAACTTTTTTTAAAAAGTTCTGTAGCATTTTGATTCAGAAGCTTTCTCTTGTTCCTAGAGCTTCATATAATTATATAATTCCCTAATTGCTACTGAGAGAATGTGCTTTGAGTTGCAAACTGATGAGAAGAGCAATAATTAAGAGGGTATACCAAGTACATCCGCCTTAAGCAAAAGTAATTTGCAATACTGAATTAATGCATTCTTTGTCTATCAGTGATATTTGGTGCCACATTTGCTTCTGTTATTGTTTTGGGCATATTTATTTATTCTGACTGATTTTGTCTCCCCAGAGTGTGCTATTTCCCCAATCTCACTTTCTCTTTTATTTCCTGAAAAAATGCAAAAATAAATATGCCAGGAGAATGCCTCTCTGTGATACCCTACACAAAATCAAAAGCATTTTTTTATTGCTATTTACCAGAAACTCATAAAACACATACATATCTTTTGACAGAGCCAACTGTTGTCTGAGATGTAAATAATTTTTTAATTAATTTTATTTAAGAAGCATTATTTTCCTCCTAATTTTATCCATTTCAAACTTCTTTTCCCCTGTCACTTCAATAAGATTCCAACAGGCACAATGATTATGAGATCAATTTAATTTTTGAGGGCATTATTTAGGTATTACTTTACCTAAGCATGTCTCCCGAAGATCTTTCCGCCTCACAGATTAACAAAGGTTAAATCTGCAACAGGATTTAGGTGTTGAACTACAGATTATTGCAATACTTTTGGCATCCTGTTTCCCAGTTCAAGGCATGAGGTGAGTTGGGTTCTTAGCTGTTGACTCAAAGCAGCTAACAGTGAGTGGAGAACCCTGCACTTTCAGCTAAGGATATGCACAGATTGCTAACACCATGTTTCTCAGAGGGACTTAATTGAGTTTGGATTTAGACTGCATAAAGTTCTTCCTTCTGTTCTGGAGTCACATCTGGAAACCCTTTCCTGAATGAGGCACCTATACGAAGGCAGTCATTTCCTGAAAAGTAAAATCTGTAGGGAGTTTTTGGTCCCATTAAACCCAGCTGCCTGGTTAAGGCAGATCTGACTACTTTAGCTCCATGAAAGGATGTAGGTGATCTGTGTTTAACTGTGTCTTTCCATGCCACACTCAGAGCATACTCCTGCCTGTTGGGATAGTACACTCACCATGGGGATATAGTAGATTTTGGGAAGAAAAATCCTAGTTGCTTTTACAGCCTTTTTGTATAAACTACTTACGTATTCACTTGAAGGAAGGAGTAGGAGCTGGATTTCCCTGGTGAGTGATTTAACCACCAGGCATTCTAACTCCCTCTCTGGACTAATGAATATTTCATATTTTATTCTGTGGAACAACATATTATGCAATCATTCAATTAAGCACTGTCTCATAATGCATATGCACAAGGTGTTATTCATGAATAACACCACTGAAGCTGAGAGGCTTGTTTTGTAAAATAAAAAATGCTGTTCTTCATTATTAAGCACTACATCTTTATTGTTCTGCTGCTGAAAGCAGAGTTCATGTTTGGAAACAGTGTATCAACCAGCCATTATTGAAAATATCACTGAACCCCAGTTAACTTCCAAACCAGAATGGAACTGGAAAAAAAGGATCATGGTCTTTCTCCATCACCTGAAGCATCTTCATCTCTCTGTAAAGATACAGTCAGCTTCAAGGAGAGGGAAGACAAGAAATGGAGTCCAAAGAGCAGAAATAATGAATATTTGGGTATAGGAACCCAAATGGGAGGCACAGGTTACAAAAGACAGAAATGAGTGAAGAAAAGGAGAACAAAGAACTGAAATTTCAGGGGCGAGAGACCATTGTCAGACAAATATTCTTTTTTTTCCCCCCCTGATCTGAATAAAGAGAATTTGTGCCACTGACTCATCCTCAGAGAAAAAGTAAGGGGAAGATGACAGGGAGATCTCAAGAAGATAAATTATCTGGTAAAACTGTTTGCTGTTTTTCAGGAACTTAGCTTGCTCTGCTTCAAAAGAGCACAGGTGAAGACTGAAGAGGTCTAAGAAAATGAGACTGCTTGTAAACTTTCCTCAGCAAGTGTCAGAAACAGAAAATTTGAAACATTGAATTAAATAACCACACTAGAAAATTTTTAATTTTGCATAAAGCTTGTATAATATTTCTTAAAACATTTAGTGCCATCTACAAAGATGTTAACCATCCTTTTAACAGTATTCTGAAATGGATTAAAATGTACTGGAATCTGTCACAGATGGGTATGCTGGAATGGCTGCAGGTAGCTGGAGATACCTTCTGAACTTCTAAGCACCCTCAGTGCTCATGGAGCTTGCTGAACACAAATGGCACATGGGTAGGTAGTCAGCTCTTGTGAGTCTGCCACATGACAGTGGAGAAAAATATCAGATGTGAGTTGTGCTAAGAAGCCATATTAGAGTTTGATTTGTAGTTAAGGGAGAGACAAGGGGAAAGGAGACAGTGATGGGGACAGTAAGTGGGATCAATCTGTCCTTTAGCTCCTTAGGTAAGGTAACATAAGGTCATGCATAAATATCTGTTGCTACTGACAGGGCTATTAAGGGGCCTGATTCCCCATTACAGGAGCTCTTACACTTCAGGAGTGGGATTTGTGTGTACAGGAACTTAAGGAAGAGCTATGTTTATGTGTTTTCCATAACTCTTTTGTTTAGAAGGTAATTAAGCCTTTAAATTTTCAAATAAAGACATATGTTTATATGCAATTTTGACCTTGTAGAAAATAAAAAAATTGTGACAGTAACATCAGTCAATTGCAATCATGTTTGTCATTCAGCACCACCATGAAGAGATGAGAAGACAGGGTAGTCAAATGTTTATAAAGTCAGCTATGGCTGCAAAAAGATACAAAAATATAAAGTCCGTTTTCTCTGTATTTTAGCTGAATGGTATTACTAAATGCTGGCATGACATCAAGATCCCTGCTTTTTCCATTCTCATTCCTATACTGCCCACTTTAAGTCATACTAATTTGCTTTTTCAAGTTTTAAAGTACTCTAACCTTTTGTTGTCCTCTTTCAAAAATAGTCTGCTATAAAAAGTTCATATTGATCCTCTGCATTAATCCTTGATGAGAACTCCCGCATTGAGCTAGTTTGGCCAAATTTCCTTTCCAAATTAAGTTACTCAAGGTCAAAACTGCTACTGTTCAAGCCATTCTCTTCAGGCACAATGTGCAAAGCTAGACTTTCAGGACTTGTGAACTTGGACTACAAGTGTTGTTACTCTACAAGTTCCCATGTTGTTGTGCATTTCATTTTTCATAAGAGATATGTACTTCCACAACAGACAACTAAAACCCCCACAACTCTCTAATGAGAACTAAACACCCCGTGACTGTATTACATCAGTCAGCACCTCCTGATAGTTTCAGAGAATACATTATCTTTTGAGATATTATTGCAATCTACAAATGACAAACTTGAAAAATTGGTGATACTATCAGTGACCATATAGAATCCAGAAACACGTTTTAGATTGTATTCAAGAGCATCATAAGTTTTGCTGTACACTTAAAAAGGAATGCAATTTATAGGGTTCAATTAGAGTACTTCAGAAAGTGACCAAACCTGAAAAATACACAGTGCCTTGAATAATTTAATGAATTTTTACAGCTATAGCTGTAAGCACTTCATACAGGTGAGATTTAGTGCTAAGTTTATCAAGTCAAAGGAAACCTTTTCTTCACTACATTGATTAGGATCTTTCTCTCTAATTACTTAGCAGTCAAGCCTCATACCATTCTGCACTGTATTTCTGGGATGCATCACTATTTCCTGAGTGATGCCTTCTCAAGGAGATGCTGTTCACTTTTAATGTGCAAGGTCTGTGGGCATCTGAGCGAGGCTGAAAATTCCACAAGGTATTTGTGGAATTATAACAGAGTAACAAGTAGTTTGGCATTGAAATTATATTTAGGAGTGTAATTTAAGGATGTAATTTTGCATTAATTAGCATTTAAGTTCAGTTAAGACCTTTAAAATTCACACAGACTGTGGGGCCTCTGTTTCATAATTATGTTCATAAAAGTATTCTGTTTATAAGAATAAAACCAGAATCAGACATTCAGAAAGAGTAAAGATCATAATCTCCTTTCAGTACATGTATTTACAAGCATCAGTGTTCACTCTTTTTTCCTCCTAAAAATGAGTTAATTTGCAATTAATAATTTACTGCTAGCCTTACTGTGTGTTTAATTGTAAATATTTTATACCATCCTTCTAATGGAAATTTTTTTCTTGGGCTTATTTTAATGTGATTTTGTGCTACATAATGAGACAGACAAATCAGTATTTTTGGCTGTTCCTTTGTTCATTTTTGCAGTAAAACTCTGTTTTTTATTGAAATGTTGAATAACATTAGAACTGAAACTTTTTCTGCTGCTTTTTGGGGTGAAAAAGTCCCCAGTCAGTATTTTAAATAAATTTAATTTCCAAATATCTTAGAAATACTCTGACTCTTTCATCCTTCTTTTTTGCTAGAATAGAAAAAAAACCTCCTCTCTTTGTATCTCATCCTGTCACCACCACTAGTTGAGGTTAACATATTGTCTGTCTACTTTTAATAGAAACATTCCTCATGTATTCTAACAAATCGCGTATATCTGAGTTCTGCATACAAAGCTGTAATTCCATCGAGAGTTTGTAGTGACATTGATAAATGATGTCACCTGAACCCTTTGCTTGAATTACAATCTTAATTATGTACACCTGGGTTCTTAGTATTCCTTATATTATTTCTGTCATAGCACTATCTTGTCCTATTCTTACTCTGATGCTAATTTGTTTTATCAGTAGCCAAAGCACTGCAGCTTAGCAAAGCCTGTCCACGGTGTTTAAATGACTGTAAATTTCTTCCTTGCTATTGCTGTTTTAAAAACAGAGTGCAGCAGTAAACAACAAAGTCAATTTTTTACATGAAGATGATGCAGGTTTTATGTAAAGTTTTTGGGAGTTGTTTTTGTTTTCCACAGAGTTTTCTTACTTGGGACAATCCAGCATTTCTGAGTGCTTCTCGTTGTTTTATGTCTCCTGAGAAAAGAAGAGCAAAAAGGTTTGGTTACTCAGTTATTTTGTGTGGGACAGGAATTCCCGTATGACTGAAGGTGGGAAACACTGTGTATGGTAAGCCTGAAAATGAGAAATACAAGTTTCTTCTAGTTCTCATTCTCTTGGGCTTTTTTCTATATTCACCTTGTGAACCTAACCAGGATTACTTTGTCACAGAAAATATAAAAGACGCTGCTTTGAGTGCATGTGTGGCCAATGGAATCCCTTTAAAAATGATCAATCAGGCTGTGGCTTGCTTTGCTCTGGAAGGCCCTTGAAGAGACAAGCTTACAACAAAGGTGATTAAAAGTTCCCAAATCCAATTTATCCTCCTAACATTTAAAAAATATGAAGAAAGCAGAGGCTTCTAGGATATAACTTGTATCTGTTCATTATGTTTATTTAACTTGAAGAATGTAGGTCCTATCTTGTACAACACTCACAGTTACACACTTGCAAAAAATTCAGAGCTAAATGCTAGCACATTATTTTTGAACTTAGTCTTTAGTCAGGCAAATGCATTCATGATCTGTGTCAGAACTTAAAAAAGGACTTGGAAGATTCTGATTCTTATAATCATTTATTCCTTCCCCTTTTTCATCTCTAAGCTTTCTCTTATTTCTGTAAAAAAATCTGAACTGCACCCTCTAGAAAAACATACATTTCTGTTTCCTTCATGGCCAGGCTGGCTAGGACTGAATATTAACACTTGTCTTCCCACCATCACTCCTGATCACAAATTCTTTTTTCGTTCTGCAACAGCAATCTGCAAAAGCCTGAAACAATAGGAATCAAAATGCTCTGAATTTTGGATGATTCTTTTCTGTAATATCAGGAGAAAAACTTCAAAATAAAAAGTACTGTGGACAGAAACCTGGACAAGGCTATCATAAACATAATCCTTGTGCCAAAATGGTTTTAAGCAAATATTTACTTACCTTTTAATTTCGTTAGGATGACTAGTATATTTATGGCAGTTATTTACTTGCATACAATCACCTTCTCTCAAGCCTACACTACAAAAACAATTCATTCTTGGCTCGACCCTCTGCCACTGAAAATTTTTACTTAGATCATTTTTCTTGGCAGTTGTGGCATTCATCTTTATGCTCTCAGTTCTTTTTCATGAGATGCATAGGTCCAAATGAGCCCTTGAACTTTTCCTGTGCTGTTTCTTAAGCATTAGGTCTGTTCTGATGGCTCTTCCTGTCCCAGAAGTATATGACAAGTTCCTTCAGAAAACATTCAGTCGCTCTTCCATTCCCTGGAGAGACTGTAACTTTTATGGTTCCACAGCCTCTAAAATACTAATTAGACCTTTATCAACCCATGAGTTGTAATTCTGAACTTTGTATATTTCTTAGTTTATCCAGCCTCTGCCCCTAATTATGACCTTCTGGAAGCTGCACAAGCCATCATAACAATGAAGAATACTGAAAACTCTTGGAAGCTGGCTCAAAAGCCAGTACTGTCAGGTCAGAGAAAATCTAAGCCTGCCTTTACTTTGCTAATCCTCTAAAGACTAGGATCAGTTTTCAATAATCTTTTTCACACTTTGTAGTGATCTGCTTTTCAGGTCTTGGCATCCAAAGCCCACTTTGACTTCAGCCAAGGTTTGAATTGCATGTTAGTTGTTTTAAATATACCATAATACACCAGTTTCCCATTCTGCTACCCCTTACATTTTTGAGAGTGTATAAAACACCTTTTTATTGTGCAGCAGAAAATCCAAAGAGTTTTTTAGTCCTTAGTTGATATGTATGAATGTGCACACACATGAAAATTTGTGTAGATGCTCTTAATGAATGGCCTTTTTTTCTGTCATTCCAAGGTCTGAGTCGTGTAAATTATTGCCTAAAACTTGGAGCCCACTCTGAAAAAAGTAAGTCAAATAAATAACAAGATGAAGCACAGATACTGTTATAAACTGCTGGAGAGTTTTGAAAAAGGTAAGCTCTTTCTGGTTTACTAGTTTTACTTTGGTCTTTCAGTGATCCACAGTAGAAAAGTGAGAAACTAAAGGGAAAATTATTGCTGGAAACTTAACATACATTGCCTACTAGGCAGAGCTTAATCCACATAAGGTTCCTTAAAAAGCAGTGAGCCAATAAACCTAAGTTAAATATTTGGAGTTCAGACACGTAAAGCTCCATTGAATTAGAAGTTTTACAGAATCTCAGTACTAACATACATTTCCACACGTGGTAAAAATTCATGTACAAAACTGACTCGTGTTAGAGAGGAGAAGCAGGGGAACAGACTCCTGTGGTGGGGATCCGGTTCTGTAATTCTCCTATTAATTTGTGTTTGTGGAGATGGAAGAAGTTTCTATGTAACTAGAGAACCTAATGGAACAACTTCCTTATTATTTTAAAATTAACTTTGTCATTGTTGAATAGTGCTTAGGGGTAGTTCACATAGAACAGGTATGGCCTGGAACAGAAATAAATGAAACTGTCCCTGAACTGCTCATTTTAATTGTTTAAGTGGGAATTAAATGTCAAGCGGTGTTTTTCCTCAAAGACTGTGAGTTAGGACCAACAAACTATTTAGCTTGCTGTTTTAAGCAGGCACATGGACTTGCATGGCTTGCTTTCTTTCTGTTTATTGTGAGCCACTCACTGATTTTTCTTTTTTTAGCTTAGTTTCAAGCCTATTTATAACTGGGATCCAAACGAAGGTGTAGAACTGACCAATACTTCACTGCACATTCCTAAGGTCACTTTGCTTGAAAAGAGTTTTGTTTTTTCCCCTGTATTTCTTCTTTCCCTGTCTTTTGTTTCCTTCTGCCAGGATGCACTTCACCTGTCTCCCCATGTTAGAGTGAACTCTTCCTTACAATAGATTTATTTTTCTTCCAGAGTTGAATGGGATCCTAATTAGATAAAGGTCCCTTTAGTGTTCTAGTACTACAAAACTTCAATAACAGCAACAGCTGATCTTGCAATCAAGCACTTATGACCTGTTCTTGGACATGAGATGTACATAAATTCTACTGAATTTAAGAGTTTTAATTTGTCCATGCCCTTCTCAGGGGGGTTGAAACTAAGTAATCTTTAAGGTCCCTTCCAACCCAAACCATTCTATGGTTCTAGGAATGCTGATACAGATGTATACTTGAAGAACTAAATCAGATTTTTTACATTTGTCTCAAATAGTTTGCTTCAAAACTTTTCATGTTCATCACTGAGTCTTTTGGGGGTGGGGGAATGAAATCTGAAAAGCTAATACTTTTATTTATTTTTTTTAGTACACCCTGTATAGTTAATAAAAAAAAATCAACAACAAAACTCTACATCAGGGAGCGTCTTGGAAGACAGGTTTTCTAATCTCTCCTTGAGATTCTAACATAAAACAATAAGATACAAAAAATACATTGGTCAGTGGCCCTTGCCCTGACCATATCTGGGATGCAGGCTTGTTCACAGTCATCAGTCAAAGCTCAGCCACTCTCAGTCACACTGGTTGGCTGCTGCCTCCAAACTGTTCTATCTGCATTTCATAGTGGGAAGAAAATTATTTCAATCCTTCCTGGTGCACTCAAGTTGAAGGAATGCAAAATGTACTGCAAGCAAATTTCTCACAAAAAGGGAGAAGATAATGCCATTATACTTTTTTCTTCTCTTCCCAGAAGTCGTGTGTTTGCCATTTTCTCCAATTACTGCACAGAACAACTTCTTTCCTCCACATTCCTGCTCCTACTCATTACAATTTCCCCACCTTTGTGAGGCCCAAAACCAGAGACCCTATCATTAATCTTCTTTCCCAAAGTGTTTAGGTCCATGAGATCTGGCTTTAATTACCAGCCATGAGAAGAACTAATTACCCGAGCCTAACAAAGACAGGATGACGGAAGCAGGGTGGTGTTGTGAGAATCTGACAGTGCACATCTTGGCATATTAGATATTCCCATTGCTACTTCTCTGTCACTTGAAAAGAGAGATAAAAAGACAAGTATGCAGGAGTTACTCCAAGTTTACAAATGCCTCCAAAGATACTTCTGTGGGAATTTAAGTATGCCTTGTGGGAGTACTTGTAGAGTGCAGAGAAAACAGATAGCACTTCCAACAGTGAATGCATAATCATAATGAGTTGACCAGTGACTCAAAGCTGAGCTATGCAAGCCTAAAATAAGCATTACAAATGTGGGAGTCTATAATTCTCAATCAAGGGACAAAATGTTTCACTGCTTTAAATGTAAATAAGCTACTTATCGTTCTGTCAGCTGATGTTGGATGTGGCCACATCACTTCTGAAAAGTTCTCATTTTCTGTAGAATTTAGTTAGTTCATAATGCATTTAATATGTTCAAAATATACTTTTTTGCTTTAATAATCTTCTTATTTAGCATGGACTTCAGACTGGAACACTGACTTACAAATGAACACTCTACATTGAACGAAGATACAGCTTGTTGAAGTTAAAGCACTTCAATATTTCAGTCAATAAAACCTGTTGTTTCTCTGATCCTTCTATGTACATAAATGAATTGACTTTGTGATTTAAAGTATCAAGTATAACACAGGAATAGCATTTAAAGGGAAGGCTGTGTATGGCAACTTTATATTACTTAGTAACTGGGACAATAACATTAAAAATGATAACTGAAATGGGAGTCATTCCAGGAAAAATACATCATGTCTGAGCTTGCAGCTAAAACATCTTGCAGAAGGCTTGAAAAGGCTAAAAAGATTGTAACTTTTCTGGAGAATCTGGCATTCAGCTATTGATTTTGGTGGTTGTTGGGCTTTTGGTTGTGTTTGTTTGATTGATTGATTGATTTTGTTGTTGTTGTTTTTTGAGGTTATTTTGGTTTTTTTTCTTACTGAGAACTGTGGCATAACACATCTGGCACAGATGTGGCATGGTATGGAGTTTCTGCCCAGCAAGTCCTGCTGTGCTTCATCTTTCCCTGCTCTCATACCCTGGTTTGCTTCATCCTCTCCTCTGTTCCCAGCATACTCAGCAGTTCTCCCCTAACTGGGGAATCTGTATCAGGGGTATTACTGATACTTGCAAGATACCACATTGACAGGTATCATCAGTCATCCTGTGCTGCTTTGTGATTTTAAGGTATCTGAAGTGGTCCAAAACATAGTTAGCTTCCAAAAGCCATGTTACTATGTTAATGTGTTGCTCTGCCTGGTTTAATAGATGCTTCTTCCTACCTGGTTTTAATGTTAACTACTGAAAAATAGTGACTCTTTTATTGCCCAGAATGGTATGCAGCAAGTGCTTTCCTCTGAAGTGTAAGGTCTGCAGAAGCTCTCCTGCTGTGCCATCACACCCAAAGCATCAGATCACCTTAACTGCTAGGTGTTTTGTGCTACATTATTAATTACTGCAAGGCTTTTAAAGTTTATTTACTTCAGAGAGATTTTGGTTCATTTACTATGATTCATGACTCAATCTGTGATGTGGAATCAATCATTTTTAATTGTCCCAGCTATGGCACCTACGTTATGAGAATTAGGAAAACAGTGCCTATCTGGTGAATATTCTTGGGGTCTGAGTTTTCTTTAATCGATTTTGTTGGAAGGCCTAGTCTTTGGGGGATGCTGTTCAGGGCCAGTAGCGTTTCTACATCATTTTATTGGTTTGGAAGGGGTAGGAGAGGGAGTGCTGTACGACAAAGTATTCTGTAGGGTTTATACCTAGCATGAAAAATGTCGTGTCATGAAAGTTCTTAGTGTAAAATTGTTTTGGGTTTTGTTTTTTAAATACACCCAAGCTGCTCAGATTGCATAGAGAAACTATTTTCAACTCTCTCAGTGCCTCCAATCATTACACCTTCTGGATGACTGACAAACTGTGTTGAAGAGCTACTGTGTCAATGGTTTATGTTGCAGCTGACTCATCATGACTTTCATGCACACATAAAAGTAAACAGAAAAATTTTTGTTGATTTGCTGAGTGCTGTGCAATCCTTCATGTATCTGAAGTCATCATCCATCTGAAGCTGCCTACAATAAATATACTAAGTAAAAATACATTAAGTAACAAATTATCTAATGCTTTTCCAACTCTTATCAATAATGAATGCTGCAAGTATTTGTATATTCAGGTTGCTGCTCAACCTTGTGTGACAGACCAGAATCAAATTACTCCACCATGAATGGCCTGTAAGAGAGCTGGGGCAGTAAGTGATGCAGACTGTGCAATGGCAGAAAGGAATGCACGTTTCTGAGCTCACTTCACTTTGGCTGTAGGCGAGCATTTATTTTCTGCATTACATGAAAGACTAAGAAAAGTTTTATGGCCTGTGTAATGCAGAAAGCAAACCTCTCTGGTCATAATTATCTATGAATTCCAGACTAGGGATTCCCAGTCCACAAATCCCAGCTAATCTGTTTTTTTCCCCTCATTTCCATAGGACCAATGGTCATAGGGAGTGGTGCATTTCACACAGGCAATCATTTCTTCACTTCCTGTGCCTGAAGTTTAGTGAAGTGCGAAAGATCAACCCTTCCTGTCAGACTGAGTAGAGCAACATGAGGAATATGTGTATCATATGGAAAGTGCAAAGGAAGGGAGGAAGGAAGGAAGGAAGGAAGGAAGGAAGGAAGGAAGGAAGGAAGGAAATTTCAAAAATCCCTGAATGAATAACAGAAAATGAAATGATTTGTAGAACATCATGCAAGATACATAAATCAGTAAACATAGAAATCAACTAAAAGATTTTTGAACTATTTCTTATAGAAACAGTTTAAAAATTATATTTAAAAAGGAAAAATAGCAGTACATGACAGAACCAGGAATGATTTAAAATAGATTTCAGGTGGACTTTCTTCCACACTTAATTATTTAATGTTCAGCTTTCTAGTCTGCCTTCAAACTAAGCACTCTTACAGACTTTCTTATTTTGAACTGAAACCAAGGATTTAAAACAACGAGCTCTAATGCCTCAACACTGAATTAGCTCCTGCATATTATATGATTATTTAAATAAATTTTTAGTGTCAACAAAATCTTTTTTGAACAAATAATGACATATCACCATATACTTTTCACACCATCTGTTCTAAAACAATTGTGTCTCACTGAAATGAGGAGTTATTCCAATAAAAACCCTAAGCAATTTGATCAAGGGAATTTTATGCAATATTAACAGGGTCACCAGATAGACAGTGTGGGTAACTACTTGATAAATATGTGTAAGAAATAAAATAGCAATTACAGTAATTAATAGCTATGGGGGAAAACCAAAAGAAGATCTATGTTCTGGCAAAACACCAAAAGATTATATAGATAATTAATTTTAAATGTAGATAGTACTTTTCACCCTAGCAGGTTCTAAACCAGTATAAACAGTCTCAGTGAAATGCCTATTATATATGGGGTAGGGGAAAAGTAGGGCAGCTGTTTATTGCTCTACAGCAATGCTGTACTACATGGCTTTGGAAAGGAAATAAGGAACACCTTTTCTCTGTGGAAACAAGTGGGGAATTTGAGGATGCAGAATATTTTTCCCCAGACTGATTTTTGGCCATCAGCTTTAAGACCCTTGTTCTCATAAATCTGACATGAAATCTCTAAAATCACCATAGGCAGCAAGGATATGTCTGTCTTTGTAAGAATACTATGTAAGCCACAGAGTTTCTTCAAATATGTGTTGCACCCAAGAATCTGTAGGACTTAGAAAAAAGGGTCCCAGAAGTCTGCAATCCCACTCCCTCCCAGTTCTCTGATTTTTTCTTTTTTTTTGGAAGAAACTGTTCAACTAATATACCAACCTGGCCTACTGATGCTCGAGTCCTGAAAACACATGTTGTGAAAGAAGGGTCACAAAGCAGCCCCATCACGTGGTGCAGGAGCATTGAACAACACCACCGATCACTTCGGTCAGAGTAAACAGCTTGTAGATGTGTCTATGAATATTAAACTCACTTCAAACAGCAGGGAGCGGGCAACCTACTGTTTGAAATAAGAATGTGAGCTTACAAATCACCCACTATTGAGGGACTTTCCCCATTAGACCCCAAACCAGCAGGCAATCTAGTTTTCACTTTGATGGTTCCTACAGTGTTGAAATGGCTTTCTTGCAAAATCCCACTCATTTAATCTTTGCCTCTATTTGAAACACCCCCCCCAAGACCCTTCCTGCCCAAAAGGTGTTTGCAAAGTTACTGCGGCCACATACTAGTTTAGATCCTGGGTTGTCTGGGTTGCCTGGGTTTGGGTTTGCTTTGTCTTTTTTCTTCACATTTTGTGGGGAGGTCTTATTATTTATTTAAATAATTTCTTTGCCTTAATTACATTTCATTTTACACTGGCCTTAGTACTATGTCACTGAGAACCAAAAGCCCCTCACTACTATGCTTTACTTACCATTGTTTGATACCACACCATTTACCAAACTTTCCAGACAGCAATGATAAACAGTAGCATTGTGGGCCACTAAAATTATGGTATCTATTCCTAACAGAACTCACAGCAATCTTTTTGAAACCAGTAATATAACTGATTTGGCAAAAAACATTTTAATTCTCACCTGACCAGCCAAATTAGAAGAGGACAGGTTTTCAAGAAGGCATCTTCCCATTGGGTACAACCAGAATGTAACCAATACAAAGAACACATGGGGTTCACTTGACAATGTCTTTCCTTGTATGATATACAGAAGTCCTGTAGTATTTTATCACTGCTGTTCTAAGTGAGCTGATTTATTTTAAGGTTCTTTAAAAAGCTTAAATATGAAAAAGGAAATTAGATTCCTCATCTTCACAAAGTTCTCAATCTGCAGGTATATAATTAGTAAAATCTTTAATGCAAGTAGCCTACCACTATGCTAACTGCTTTATTGGGAAGTTCTGTTCTCATTTTCAGTGGTATCTTTTTATATCACCACACATTATCCTAAACTTTCATATGCTTTTAAAAATTTATTTTAAAAGAACAAGCTAGCTCTATGTTGTACTAACACATCAGTGCTAATTTCTTAGTTAAACATTATCTGTCACATGAGCCAGTCACCCCTGAGGGTTCATTTTTGTGTGAGAACTATTCTGTAGGAGAATTTTTGTTAGGATGGATGCCTAATTTCACAGAATTTATTAAGAAAAGAAAAGTTACATGTACAGATATGCAAAGCCTGTGTTTTGAAGGTGCTTGACCGTGTGTCAAGAAAAATGGTAAAATACGAATTCTTATAGTTCATATTAGGCTTGTCAACATGATATATGTGTTTTATAGGCATTTTAATCTCTAGTCATTCTGATGTGGTCATGGCGGGAAAATAATACAAAATATAGAATCACGACAATTAAAATAATTCCTCTAGTAGTTAAAAAAACTTTGGATATCTGTATTTTAGAGACACAACAGAATGCCATATAAAGTTTTGAATCTATTAAAGTCATTGTGCATTTTGACATTAACCACTTGCCACACAGCAAATATTTCACTTGGTATCAAAGGGAGGAGGTAGAAAGAATTATCAAAAGGGTGAGGCACATTTTTTCTTTGTCGCTGCAATTATATAGAATCAGACATTTTTATATTCTACCTTCCAGAGTAACTTGTAATAATTTTTAAATTTTGGGAATAGATGGAGTCCAAAATTTGGATGGAGGCCTTAACTTTCAAGAAGATCTGGGTATTTATAGACAAGATTCTGGAAAATAAAGTTGGGTCATCTTGACAAGTATCAACTCTCCTCTCCAGACAGTCTTTATCTCTACTTGCAGAACTCTTACTTTCATAAGAAGGAACGTGAAGGCCAAAGAGAACAAAACAATGTTCTAGCAGTAAGATTCAATGTCCTTTAAAAGCATCCTCTCAAGGGAGGCTGCAGTAGACCCACTGCTTGAATCATTTAAATCTAA
>NW_024581127.1:6090187-6120187 GCF_017639235.1 Corvus kubaryi | reverse complement strand
GTACTTTAACACAGGAACACTGCTGTTCTTGGTTTACTTGAAGCATTCAGGCACAACGTCCTCCACGTCATTAGAGAAAGGAACGTAAGGAAGGACTGGTTCTGTCTGGAGGGTGCATACACACAAGAAGTATGCCTCATAACTTAATGGAAGAAATCTTTCCTCTGTTTCAAGTACCAGATATAGTGCAGTGGCTGGTAACAGTCTATTAAAAAAGCAACTTCTGTGAGATGTATAGTTGGTCAGAAAATTAAATGATAGCACAGGGTAGGAAAGGCGACTGACTGTAAGAGGCTGTACATTACACCCATTGTCGTTTTTTCAGGCAAGTCAGTTTGCTAGAGAAAAGAGCACACAAAGTGTGTCATGCACATGGAACTGTAAAAGTGAAGTTATGTCAGGAACAGTCTACTAGTGCACAGATAAGAGAACAATAAATGCAGGCTCTGTAATGGAGGCTAGATAGGTATTAGCCACAAGGAAGCACTAATGGAGTGAACAAGAATAACGTTTAAATCATCAATATCCAGGTGCTTAGCATTACTTAAGAATAAAGCAATTAGGATTCAAAGGGAATAATTATCAGATTTCACAAAGAGGCCATTTAATGTTTGTCACTGTGTCATTACTCCAATTTAATGGTAGGGGAACACTAAGGAGTTAAAATGCATTGTGAGCATGAATTAGTACAGTGAAACAAGTCACAACAGCTATAATTAAAAAGTGGGTAATTGCCAGAGTTACTGCACAATAATACTGAAGATGCTATTACTTGCCCCTATGCTTCCAACAGGAAGTACCAGGCAATTGTGTGTGGAGCCTGCTGAAAATATATGAAATGATAAATAGCGTGGATTGAAAAAACTTGAGTGATGCAGTTAGTGTGAACTGCTGCCCCATCTTTGTCATGGTTATTTGGGCTTGCCACCCACTTAGGATTTTTCCGATTTTGTTTTATTCTTAACGTCTTCAACCCTTGTACATTTTGCTGTCTTCAATCTAAGCACACTGATGATGCCCAGAACAAGCAAGATCTATTCAATTTTCCAGATATTCTTTGGAATGTTTTGAAATACACAGAATTCAGTCTAATATCCAGACAGATTGCTTTAGAAAAGTGCAATCCACTTGTTTTACTGGAAGTTAAATGTAGAACTGAGGGTTTCCAAAACTAAATGAAAAAAAACTGATGAAGCTAATGGTCAATTTACAGACATGAGAGATACAGAGTGCAAAATGCACTAATCATGAACAAACATTCTAATCCTGCTAACTCTTTTAAGTGGCTATCAAAGAGGAGAGACTTCTCTTTCACTTGGAGGAATTGGAGGGCTAAAAATATAAAAATGAAACTGCTACCAATGGGCCAAAAGCAAAGAGAGAACAGAATTTAATGCACTAATAATAATGGAAGCCATTGCTGCTGAATCAAATTCCTCTCTTGATAAGATTTCAAAACCCACTAAGTACATACTACCCAGTGATGTGTGCATTCTTGGAAAAAGCTGCTGTGAATCTTCAAGGCAGCACAGGCTTAAGTGATGTGCAAAGAACCTATGGTAATGATGATGACATTAAAAGGTTCATAGAACCAATATTAATAGCTAGAAGCAAGATGAAGCACTAGCTTTCTGCAAGGGATCATAGGCAAAAACACAAAGCTAAGAAAAAAAAAGAGAATGTGGATTTTAAGAACAGATGAAAACAGCAGGTGAACTCTTCTATCTACAGTCACCTAGAAAATAAGGAGCTTGAAGAACAAAGATGAGCTGAAACTAAAATTCTGTATGAATTAGAATTCCACCAAATAACTCCTTATTAGGAATTATGCTGAGCAAACACTGCAGTAATTTTCAGACCTTGCTCAGCATTTGATGCCCATAAGATGGTAAAATTACATTATCTAGAAAAATGTATCCCACAGGTGAGAGGATTGTGACATAATCTCAGAACTACACAATAATTCTGACATTAAAACCCACTTGTTTAAGAAAAAAATAACTGAATTTAAAGTTAATAGATCCTTTTATTCAGAAATGAAGCTATCTTATTTCACAAAATCTAATAATATTCACAAATAATAATCTAGTTTAAGCACTATATAAAGAAGATAAAATGAACTGTAGCTTGAATCATTCCATCTTTTGTGAATTAGCATTATTTTCAAGTGTTTCATTTCAAACCTTTTGTAAAAGCAAGTACTGCATTTAAAAAAGCATAGTATTTTCCAAAATTTAGCTGAGTTTTCTGTATTTTGGAAATCCGTAAAAAATTCTGGATGGACGAACATGGAAGTGGAATCCCTTAGAAACTCGTATTAACCAGTGAAACTAATCAGGGTTATTTCTTTGTCTAGCATGAGGAAAGAGAATCACAAAAGAGAATTTTAAGTATGATGTTTACGATTAGGTTTCAACAGTTCCCTGTCTGAGTACACACATTCATTCTTTCAAATTGACGATCTTACTAACGTTAACATTGTCCCTTGAACAAACATGTAGGACAGAATGGATAGGCTTTGCTACAGGAGAAACAGTTACCAACCCTGTAAGCATCAGTGAAAACAAGTAAATATTTCAATATAAGGGATCCCAGTGAGGCTTTTTCTGAAGTGCATTTTTGGGTTTGGGTCCTAGAGAGAAGAAATTACACACTTGCAGGGGAATTCACAAGAAGCAGACTTGAACTGTAAGATAGTGAGCCGTCAGGGAGCTTCAGCAAATCCTTCATGTAAAGAATGATGCAGAGCAATTGTCCTGCTGGCTGAAAATACACATGCTGCTAGAAGAGCTGTTGCCAAGGAAAAGCTTGCTTGGAAGCTTGCTTCCAAAAAGATACTTCTTAAACGGTTCTTAGCATCAAATATGAATGTGAGCTATCAGACAGAGCAGGGTAGAGAAGAAAATAGAAATGGGTTAATTAGGTGCAGAAAATACTAGTGTTGAGTACATGCTGGAGCACATCTAAGTACATTACTGTTTTTCTATGATGAATGATTAAAATAATCTTTTTTTTTTTTTTCTTTCCACTCACTATCACTGCTCCATTATGTATCATTAGGGAATGGAGATTTATGTATGCAAGTATTTTCCAGGCAACAAAAGGGGGATGTAGGGGGTATTTAGCATATGGCAGAAGAGAAAGTTAACAAGATTCTAGTAGCTGGTTTACACAGAGGGCTTTGCCCACAATGGGCTAATTAACCTTAAGAAAATGAAAGATGAAAGAGGGTAAAAATCCATCTCAGTTGGCAGTGCACTGTGCATGATATCAACGAAGAGATAGTTGGTGAAAATTAGAAAATCTGAATATGGAATTGTTATGGAACAGTTGGCCTGTAATCATGCCTTTTGTATTATTAACAGGACAATTTACAGACTTTGAGGCTACATTGATACTAGTGAGTTAAAGAGTATCAGTGAACATTTCCCAGAAACTGAGAGTAAACCATCTGTAAAGTTAAACAGTAAGAATGGTTACGGACACTGTTTTGGCCTGGGCCAACTAGCCTCCTCACAAACAACTCCTGAGCACAGCTGAGAGGCTACCATGGGTCCATGATCATTCCCCGGACACACTTTGCATGGGAACTTCCTGGTGTTGAACTAAAAGAATATATTCCCAAATAAATTTCTTTTAGCAGTATAGATAAAGCCTGAGTTTTCTGAAGCCCTTTTTACCTGAAGGTCAACCTAGCCAAAGCTATTCAGCAAAGTTATATACAGAAACCATATCTATAATTTTAATGAACAACAACCAGCCATTTTAGGACCAGGACACTGTATGCCATTAAGAAGGAAATACAGCAACTTTATATTTCCTTTATATGCAATCTCTGTGCCAATAACTATTTGACAAAAGCCAGAGGGCACACAGCCAGAGACTCCATTGTGGAAGGAAAGCTTCTCTGATCCAATGAAGAGAAAAACAAGATGCTTTGACCACCACTTAGGGAAACAATAACATGATCATCATCAATCAAAGTAGACCTGGGTAGTAGAGAAGACATTGCTACAGTCTCAGTATGTCTAATAACACTGGTGATTAAGCCTCTACTTTATGTGCCAAAGTGTGTTGCTTTCTAAAGCAAAGTTTAGAGATCAACAGCAAGTGGGATTACTGGATAAAATGAGATGAGGGGTCTTAACCAGCTTACTAACTCTTCTCTGCACATATTTGATATGAATATGCAAAGCTAGAAGATGAATGGGAGAGCTTCAGTCTGCAAGGCTGCAGTCACAATGAACCTAGACTGCAAAACTGGAGCCTAGTTCAAGAAATAAATTAGGTTCATTCTTTGAGGACCAAAAAAATCATGCTGCAGAAAACTTGATTCCTTAGCATCAGTGAAACTTATTGCAAGAAGAAGTGCTTTCCAATGTGAGCAAAACCCAGAGTCAAATGAGAGTTAAAACTGTCAGTAAAATGAGTTAGATGTTCTGTTAAAAGTGCAAGCCCAAATGAAGTGGTACATGTCTGCAACGACTTTATAAACTCCTGGAATTTGGATTACGATTGAAACTGCCTTTACAAATCACCTTCAACAAACCCTTTTATATTTTAGCAAGCAATTATTCAGAAATATAACAGAGGGTCCTGGTCAGCATTTTATGTTAAATATTTATTCTGGATTAAACAACAGGTTGGAGTGGTCTAAGGGGTGAACCAATTGCCTGATGAACTGATAATGTGAGAATCTATTTTGTGCTTCATGAGATATTACATTAAATATTTGCATACAAAAATTTCCATACAAAATTCTAACCCATGTTTTGACTAAAAGAGTATCATTCAAAACAAACAAATAAGTGTAACAATTATATATTTCTATTGCTTTTGTTAGAAAAACCTAGTATGGGCTAAAAATATTTCTCTCTCTCTCTTTTTTTTTTTTTGAGAAGTCAGATATATCATCCAGGCTACAGCAACAGTAGAGAAATGTACTGAGTATACCTCACAGGAGTACTTTTTAGCTATCCACGACAGTCTAATAAGCATGATACAAATGCATAATATGCTTTGCCTTAGAAGGGGATGGTGACTGTGCAAGATGATCAAATTAATAAAATGAGAAAATCATCCCCTTATAGACTTACTGTTTGAACTTTGTGGAAATCCAGGTAAGGAGGATGGACCATTCATTCCAGGCAGAAGAACAGGAGGAAGGCCAGGGAGTCCTGGATAAGCTGCTGGCAAACTGATACCATGAAGAGAACTGCTGTCCATCATGCCTGGCTGCTGTACTGTTAATCCTAACACATCAGTAGCCTTCTTTATGCGATCCAATTCTTGCTGTGCCATCAGCTGTCTAACCGTTGTAGGAGCTAAATAATCTTTCTCCCGGTCTAGCTGACTTCCCACAGTTTCTCTCACTTTTGTAATATGTTGTTTGGAAAAGATATGATCTCTTATGGACAAACGTGCAGAATATTTCACGCCACATAGAGAACATTCTGGCTTTGTCCCATCAGGTCCAGTCTGATTTATCATGAATGGTTTCCCTATGTTAATTTTGAATTTCTTTTCTTTAGCCCGGGCATTCTGAAACCAGACCTGAACCACACGTTTGGGCAAACCAATCTCATTCCCTAGCATTTCACATTCCTGCATGGTCGGAGTTCGGTAGTCACTAAAGCAAGCCTTGAGAACTTTAAGCTGAAGGTTACTCATTTGTGTTCGGAAACGTTTGTGGCCTGGCCGATCACTGTTTTTGGATTTAAAGGGATTGCTAGCTCCAAATGGGTTAGGTGAACTTGGATCAGCTATGCTTGAAGTTTCACTGCGATCGGCGTTATCATCAGGGTCATCAGTAATGTAATAACTTTGGTCATGGTCGCCATCTTTTTCACTGAAGTGTATTGAAGGGCTTGTTAGGGAAAAGAGAAATTTATCATCAGTGTTCTCATTTGTAGGTGTAGTTGCTGCTTTTGGTAATGTGTCATTCACGAGCGGTTTTGGTTCTTTGGGGGGTGATGCAGGTTTTGCATCCCCTGAACTGCCAGTTGTGCTTTCCATTTCATTGTTCCCCTCATCCCCTGTTGTGGCATCACTAATTGCTGTATTAATTGATGAAGTCTCATCAAAGTCAGTCTTGTTTTGATCATATCCAGAGTCAGCAGGAGGAGCATTCAAATTTTCTATATCCTCACTAGACTCTGCTTTAAAAGAAGAAGGACTTAAAAGGTTCTTCGGTGACATTTCTGCAGTTTTGCTAACAGGGGTTGATACAGTGGAGGCTAATTCATTTTCACTAGATAATTCAGTTTTTGCTAATGACAGTGATGGGTAATCAAAAAATATGTACTTTTGTGGACTTTCTCCTCCATCTTCATTTGATATCAAAGGACTCGGAGGCAAACTATAACCGGCCTGTTTTCCTTCATTCCAATGTCGGGAGCGGATGTGACTTTCTAAAGCTGATTTTGCTTTAAACAGAGCTCGACAGAAAGGACATCTTTTATGGGACTGGGCTGGACCAACTGCACGGAATTGTCCCTTTCTTTCTCGGGCTCTTGTGTTCTGAAACCAGACTTGCACGACTCTCTTTTTCAGTCCCACTTCACGTGCAATATGATCCAGCATCTTTCTGGTGGGATTGGAATCTAGCAGATACTTTTCATAGAGTATTTCCAGCTGCTCTGGAGTAATTGTAGTTCTTAAACGCTTGTCACGATGTTGATCTTCTCCACTGTTTCCTCCTTCCTTCTCACTACAGTTATTGTCTTCTTTATCATCTAGTTTTCGTTTCAGGGAACCAGAAACTGTAGCAGGGTGTGCTGTATGTGATGAGCCAGTTTGTGGTGGCATCTGAGTAAGAGAACTGTTAAGTAACTGTCCAGTCATCAAAGGATTATTTGGGTCAAATATCATGTAGGGCATATCCATTGGTCTTTCTAAAAACTGGGAGTGAAGAAATTGGTTTTGGGCTGCTAGGAAATGCATGTGCTGGTGCTCTTGCCAAAGTTCTAGAGTTGGAAAGGCAACTGTACACTGATCACACTGATACTGTAATAACTGAGGAGGTAGACTGTTCTGTAGAGAAGTCATTGAAATTGGCAATGGACTGGAAGGAACAGGTGTGTTTTGTGATGCAGAAGGAGGTCTCCCTACAATCTGGGATTGCTTTTGTTGCGGTGGTTGAGAAGCTGAGGGCTGGGGGTCAGAAGATGTTACTGGAGTGGACTGTACTGGTTTGGTGCTTTGGGAAGTTGTATCTGTTTGCTTAGAGGTGGTTTCATTTTGTTTTGGTTTTTCTGTGGACTCCGGTTTAGGAGAAGCCTTCTCAGGTTCTGGTTTGGGTGATGGAATCAAAGGAGTACTAGAACCAGAGCCAGAGCTGGCTGCAGTGACTGTCAGGCTTTTTGACGAGTCATTTTGGCCAGAAACTGTACAGTTCTTATACACTGTTTGATCAGAGGCATCCATAGAGTCTTCAGTTTGGCTTTCATCTTGAGCATCATCATCTTCGTCTTTGTAACACTGCTTTTTCTGGTGTGTAATTAAATCAAAGATCCTGGGAAAAACCACACTGCACTTTTTGCACTGATACTGCATGTTACTGGTTCGGATGTAACGCTCATTCGTCAGTTCCCTTTTCTCATTGTCTTTAGTTTCAGCTTGATTCTCGTAACTTTTGCGAGCTTTTTGTCGTGCATTTTGGAACCATACGACAATAACTCGAGTAGGTAGGTTAAGCACAGTTGAAAGCTGTTCGATTTCATCATCCTTTGGATAAGCATTTGTGTCAAAGAAGTCTTGGAGGACACGAAGCTGGTAGTCAGTAAATCGAGTCCTGGATGACCTCTTGCTGAAAGATGCATCAGACTTGTAGGGTTCTACAGCCGAAGGTTGAGGGTCTATTCTGATATCTTCCAATACGGTTATAGGAGGGTTGCTGAAGTTATATGGAGAATCCTTATTTCTCTGTCGTTCTTTAAACAGCGTATTTCGAAACCAGTGCTTGATAACTTTCTGTGAAAGACCAGATTTCTCAGCCATTTCTTGGATCTGCTCTTCACTTGGAGAATTGTTAATATCAAAATAAGCCCGCAGGATTTTTAACTGGTCATCTGTGATCCTTGTACGTGGACGCTTGAATTGAGAGTGCCGCAGGAAATTGGGATCTAATCCCAGCTGCTGCTGGCAAAGCTGGGTAAGATCGGCAGATAAAGTATCCATTGGTGGCAGCTGGAGGGCGAGCTGAGGAGGCAGTGCAGGATGTTGCACTGGCTGCATCATAATTGGAGGGAAAAGTGGGAGATCAAGTGAAACGGGAAGCTGGACTTGAGGTGGGGCTGATGGTGGTGGTGGTGGAGGGGGTGGAGGTGGTGGTGGAGGAGGTGGTGGTGGAGGTGTAGGTGGTGGAGCTTGCAAAGGTGTAGGAGTTGTGTTTTGAATTTTTCCAGCTCCAGCTGAAGAAGGCTGAGAAGGAGTTGGAGGAGGAGGAGGAGGAGGTGGTGGAGGAGGTGGTGGCGGAGGTGGTGGTGTTTCTGGAGAAGATGGAGAAATTGGATAAAGTTTGTCATATGCCTCCCTGTACTGTCGGGCAAATTTTTCTAACGCTCCATATGGAAAAAAATGTCCATGCACATGTTCTTGATGACTCTTCAGAATAAGAATGTTGGAAAAAAGCTTACTGCAGGTTCCACACTCCAGTTTGTCTGTGTTTTCACCATCCCCAGTCTTGCTTTTTTTCTGCACTTTTTGTCTGTTCTCATTGTACTGGATAACTAACTCAAACCCGAAGTTCTCCAACAAAGCCTTGGCTGCATTCCCCCTTGCTCCAGAAGCTATTCTGGGTGGTGGGATGGCTGGTTCTGAGCATTTTGGCTTCTTCATATCTTTGTTTTCTTTTAGTCCTTCATTCTCATTAGTAAATTCTTGCTTTGGCTTCTCGTGTTTTTCAGAAACTTCTTCTGACTCCTTATATGATGGCATATCCTTTATCAGCTGGCAGTCTGTACTTACTAAGGTATTTTGCTCTGCTTTCATCAGCTTACTACTTTGCTGCTGCTGCTTTTGGGACTGAAGTTGGGGTTGGGTGGACTGATACTGCTGTGCCTGTTGCTGCAGTATCTGTAGCTGGGTTTGGCCAACATGGTGCTGAGTTTGTATCTGCTGCTTCAAATCTTCAAGCAGTGATCCTGTCATACCAGCCATTCCAGGCATACCGAAAGTGGCAGAACCAGGCAAACCCAGATCTGGGCTTAAGCTAAATTCTGTCCCAGGTATATAGAATGGGAAAAGGAACTGAGGCTGTTGAAACTGGAGCAGTGCTTCTGGTGTCATTGGAAAGTGAGGCAAAAAAGCTGGATTTAGAAACTGCGGTTGAAAGAACGCAGCTTGTTGTTGCAGTTCATGCTGTAGTTGCATTTGAAGTTGTGCTGGTGACTGGGGTGGGTGATGTGTAGGCTGAGCAGAAATTAATTCAGAAGCTTGCTTTTTATTTAATTCTTTGGCATCTAAGTGTGTTTCTTTGCTGTTAACTGCTGGTAAGCTCATAGATTCTAGCATTCCTTGGCTGGGGCTATTAACATTCCCTGCTACACTATTTCCGCTACTTATATTACCACTTGGTTCTAGTTTTGCAGCCCTTGCCTTTGTCTGATGAAGCACAGATCTCATATGGATTTCCAATGTAGAACTTTGGCTATATGCAACATTGCAAATGCTGCACTTGTAGGGTTTGTTGTCAGTGCTGCTGTTGGTTTCTTGAGGGACAGGACTTGATGCTTCCTGCAAAACCTTTTTGAGTTTATGCAGATGGGACACCGAGTTATAGTGGACCAAGAGAATGTTCTTTTGGGTGAAAGACTCTTTACACACTGTACACTTATATGGGCGAGATGGATCTAGAAATTTTTCCATAGTAAAATTTGGCCCTTTTCTAAAAGGTAAGGTCCGCTTTGGTTCTGAGCTCATATCATCTGGAATAGAGCTACTATCGCTTCCTACAGGACTTGCTTTACCTTCCTGGTCCATCTCATAATCTCTTTCTATTTCCTGTTCTAGTGCATGATCATCTTGTGCCATACTTTCACCTTCTGCCCAGAGTTCACCATTGACAGGTAAAGATGCACACAGCTGCTGAAGCTCAGCTTCATTGAGTTCAGGGTGGCCTGCTTCCAAGTGTTTTTTTAAAGCCTGGAATGTACGGAAACTGCGTTGGCAAAGGCTACACATGGTAGCCGCCCGAATAGCGTGATACTGGGAATGTATCTGAAGCTTCTGCATAGTCTTAAAAGCCAAGCTACAATGGTTACAACGGTACTTATAGACATGGCGGTCAGAAACAGACAGCTGTTGCTTCTTCTGCTGCTCATTTAGCTGGTCTGTCATAGAGTCAGTGGTCTTTGTATCTTTACTGCTGCTCTTATTCCAATCTGGTGTTTCAGTAGATTCCTTAGGTGGCTTCTGTTCCTCAGTCTTAATTTCCATTCCAGGTTTTGATTCATCGATCCCAGGGGTACCTTTCTCATCCACAGGACTTTCACCTAATTAAAGAAAGTGAAGTGTCTTTTACACAAGTAGAAGAGAAAGCACACAGTATTCATTTTAATTTATTTTTTCATCAGAAATCAAGAAAGGCGTCTAGCATGCCATGTTTCGGCTTAGCAAAATATAACAACCTGTCCTTGTCCCAGAAAACAAAGGAGGACAAACAGGAGGTTAAAAAAAGGAAAAATCCCATACACAACTGGCAGTGGCATCTGGCCGAGCAATGGCATACGGCTTTCCTTTGCCAGAAGGTAGGAGTTTATTGGTACAATGGGAGCACCAAACAAGAAATAGAAATAAACAGTAGGAAAGAGGGAAAGAGTAGAAAAATGGGGACAATAGGTAGGACAGATGATTAGAAAGAAGATGATAGTGGTTGGAGAAGAGAGGGAGAGGCATGCTGTGACAAGTAGCAAAGTTTACCAGTGCATAATACAGTGAGTGTCCAGGATCAGAAACCTACTATTAATTAAGGAAATTAAGACAAAATCACTTACCTAAAATTCCACATCAATGGTTAAAGTGTCACTGTTTTTTGGGACTGGGTCTTATTTGCTGGTTAAACGAGGAGGATCTTGCCCTCAAAGTGGCTAGGCACTGCTGTTTGATTTTACCTCCACCAAAAGCAAACAGTCTGGCATACATGTGCATTCTACTAGCTCATCCAAATTCAGACCCTTTGCTACATTTATCTTTTTACGTCTGTGGCTATAAGCAAGCCAGAAAAAGATTCCCTTTACTAAGTAACAAGTAGTTTATTTCTAAATTGCCCATACCTAGCTTCGACATGTCTGGGCTTTTTCTTGCATACCTGGATATTTCCCAGATCCCTCAGCTGTAATGGTTGCAGGTGTGTCACGTTCAGATTTCTCTGAAGCAGCTGCTGGCAATAGCATACTATTGGGCATCATGACATCTGGTACAGGAACCTTTGAAAACCAAGAATATGGTATTATTACAGAAAAAGTCCCACTATTTAGTACTACACAACAGTATAAAATTATAATTCAAAAGATCCACCATATCTGGATGACTGTCAGTACTAAATCAGGATCCTGATTCAGTCCTTGATAATGGTTTCTGAAAAATCACAATCCAGAGCATAATGTGTCCCTTGGTGGAGAATCAACTCAAAATAAGCCACAATAAGGGGATGCTACAAAACTATATGCACTCAATATTCCATTGGTCTCAATATCACCACAAAGAAGGTTTCGGTGACTTTGCCAGGGTCATCAGATTTATCAGGGAAATTTTCCTAGGATATCCTCCAAAGACAAAGATCATGTTGAGATATGGTGACCAGTCAGTCCTTCACTGTGGGCATTCCCACTTTTCTTCACCTGTATTTTTTTTTTTACACAAATGCTGGACATTCCATGAACATTGAAAGAAAATTGTGTTTATTCCAATATAGAAGTAACAACGTATTTCCATTTAAAATTAGACTTTTTCTTTTTCTTGCCTTCAGTTTCTTATGTGTCTTCTTCAGATTGCTTTACCTGTTGTGTTACACTTTCAAATTTAGACAGAAGTCTTTGAAAGATGTACTCTTAGTCTGGTAGGACTTGGTTTAGCTGAGTTGACATGAATATTTGTTCAAAATGTCATGTTTATATTTTGCTTTGATCCTTAAAACATATTCATATCAGAAATATAGGACTGTTCTATTAAGTCTCAGCAAGTTAAAGTTCAAGTTCCTGCACTGCCAGATTCTGTCTAAAGGACCTTGGGTAAATCAGTACACACTGTGCTGCAACTCCTCTTCTCTAACAGAAGCATAGGACTTTCTTCATGCAGAGGTAGAAAGATTATGCACAGAAGAGATTTCTGAGTTGTAAATAAGTAATGGAAGCTACATTCCTTATCAGCTAGGAGTAGAAATAGCTTTTGTTCCTCTAACACTGGATACATAAGAATTACATATATATATACACACACACAAATTGCCTCTTGGAAAAAATATTCTAAACATTTAAAAAAACCCCTGGATTTAGTATATTTGTGATTTAAACATGGCATTAACAGCACCCTCTCATAGGACTAATGACTTTGAGTTTACTTGGGAGGGAAGGACTTTTAAAAAAAATTATGTAGAGAACTGTAAATGTCCCAGAGAAGAAAAATTTGCTATAAATACTATTTATTTTGTTGTCAGAGGGTTCAATTATGGACAGAGCATATTAGTGTTAGTAACGATGACAATTTCAATTATGCAGATTATGTTTTACAGTCTTTTTCTCTGGGAAACATTGGGGCTTTTTCCCCTCTCAGAAACATTGGGACAACTCCCCAGCACCCGATGAAGAAAGATTTCAAAATTGCTTCATTATTAGCATAGAGGGAATCATGAAGAACTTGAGAAGAAAGCTAATGCTGCTCAAAATGGAGGGGGAGATTTTCCATATTTTTCCATTTTTCTAAAAGGGTCTGTGAAAGTTAAATTTCTACTGCATTTTCCTTTCAGTGGGCCAAAATTACATGGTCTGTCAGAGCTAATTAGTAGAAAACCAAGGAAAAGAAAAGAAGATCCCCAAGTGTGTATTTGCTCATCAGCTCTAAGCACAAAGAACCCTAGACTTTCAGTCAACAGCTCTCAATTCTTTCTAATATTTTTGCCACTTGGTAGGTCTATAACCACAACCATATAAATGAAGGAGTCTTTTATGGATACAGAAATAAGTACACAAAGAGTTGGATCACTGAGATTTCCAAGTACATTTCCATCTAAGAAGGCACGGCAACCAGAGTCAGTGTGTCTCAGGAGGTCTGTTTGGTAACTGAATTTGTGCTCTAATAACAAATACATACTAGGCCTGATTGTGGTTTTACTGACATTGTTTTGACTGGATATTTGAACTGCTACTTCACAGCGAATTTCATGTAATGCAATGCACAGTTGAGGTATACACAGGAATCCTTCTACATTTGGGAACGACATTCTTCAGGGAGTTCCTATTATTTTACAAATGGAAGTCACAATACTTCTGAGACCTGGATATTATTAGACCAAACTTTCAAAGTCATGCACTTAGAGACATGGACTGGCTTGACCTTTCCAAGGTTAATGTCAATGAGGAATTAGAGGCTTTTTGCATCTGTGAAATCCACCTTCAGCCCTTTTCCCAAGGGATAGCAGTCACTGGATGAGCTGACAAGAGAACCTAAGAGTCCTGACCCACTCCCCTCCTCAGGCTACCTGAATACTACGTCACAACAAATACATTGCACACAGGCCCAAGTATGTTTGTGTAGCATGTGCAGCAGTATTTGGAGCACTTACTGTCATGAGCAGTTTCTCCACACAGTCAGGGGACACACTGTGCAGATGGGTCAAATGAAGCTGGAGATGCATTTTGTTGCTGAGGACATCTTGGCAGAGGGGGCAGCAGATAACAGGTTGCATTGAATGCTGTGACAGGACATGCATCTGGATACGATTTGGGTCCCTACCATTGTAGTTACAGTAAGGACATTGATAGAACTGGAAAAAAATCAAGTTAAGATGCAGGCTATTAGTCAATGTGCTTTTTATAACTTGCTGATATAGCTATTTTAACAGCATATCATCTCTGTTTCAGTCTTGTGTTATTTGAAAAAGAGTTCTAGAATGCAATTAAATTGTTACATTTCCTTTTACCTGCTCATGACAAAATTTATTGTCCTCTGGAGGCTTTGATTTTTTAGCTGCACCATCCTCTTCTTTTGCCAGAAGAAGCTGTTGTGCCCCTACCACAGTGTTCACTTTTGGCTCCTTCTCTGGTGTGACTATTCCTGTTTTGAAAACATAATTTTTAAAGAACATATTTTAAACTTTAAAATATCCTGGTTTAAAAGAGGCTCTGACTTCAAAGGTCTGTATTGTCTTTGAGGGTCTTTTTTTTGTTTGCTTGCTTGTTTTTTAAACTCTGAGGAAAAATAAAGTTGAATAAAACAACTCTGGTACGCACAAAGGTGAAAATACGCTTTTATCCTTGATACTCTATAAATACATTTCAAAATGGACTCTTCTCTACTGTTTAGATAACCCTAGGTTGCCTTTAAAGATTAATCAATAATGTTCTTTCTCTAGCAGCTCAGTATGAATTTGTGTATTACATTAAAACAAATCAGCTTTTGCTTAAAAAGCCTGTTTTCCAAAATAATTAATTTGCTGCTGTTTAATTACCCTCTCTCTTTTCTAAACTGTCTGAGCAATATAATTATTGTGCTGTTTTGATAACTCCTGCCTGGTTACTATTCTGAAGCTAAATATAGCGAGGCTTTAAAAGAAATACTGTGGAGAATAGGATTTCAGAGCTAACTTAATATTAATTATATACAAAGATCAGTCATTTGGGATTGCTTTAGATGTTTACACTGTGAATTTTTATAGTCTGGCATTTGTGATCAAAACCAGAATATAATTGTTTTCTATAGATAGTTGTACTATTAAGTATTAAATACTATATTTAATATTATGCCTGAGCTAGCTGTGTAATGTGGCCCAGTCTTGCACACATCAAAGAAAAGAGTGCAATTCTAATTTCCCAGTCCATCAGAAAATTCTTTCCAGCGTCAATTTGCCAGATAATCTCTTCTGCTAGGCTGGATATTACAAGAGCATTGGGTAGGCATGTCACATACATCTCACGACAAACACAAAACCTCATTTACCAACCATTCCAATCTCATCATAGTGCGGCATCATCTGACCTTTTTTCTGCTGTTTATTATGAGTATTTCTAATTTTAACTTTCAATTTTCACCATCTTCCAGTCAATTTGCAACTAAATTATTTCCAGGGTGAGGACACTATCACTGGACACTGGGTGCAAATACATCTTGAAATGCAATGAAGCTAAACCATTGATTGCTATCAGACCCAACGTAAATATATAGTCCAGGGGTAATCTGATTGTATGCTGTGCATGAAGATTTATCTTGATTTTTTTCAATCCACATAAGGTTTCATATAAATGAACAAATTGCACCTCATTGCACAATAACCTAGGATTAATTTAAAAATAAGGTCATGGACATTTTGGCAACAAAGTAAACATGAACAAAGAAAACACAAAATCAAGAACTTTTTATTATTGTTATTATTTTCATATAGACTTTGTGCAGTGATCTTATAAAGACAACATTAAAGAGAAGCAAAATAAGAGAACAGTTTTCAAGGTAAATATCAAATCCTCCTGGTAAAATAATAACCAGTTGAAAATGGAATCATACAGGGACATTTTCTGAAGGGCACTTTTTTAAAAAAAAACCCATAAAACATATTTTATGACTTATACATTAATGGTGCTTTCCCCACACACTGATTTTCATACCTAAGTTGTTAATTATTTCTTTGTGGTGTAATTTAGGCCAGTGATTTTTGCATGTTCTAGCTCAAATTAAAGCTTATTCATGGTGTATTTCCCTATTCAATATTACCAATTCATCATCATTGATTTATCACCTGAACAAGTCCCTTTCTGGAGACCCCTGAATTTTTGCACTCTCAGGAACAGATCCTGGAGGCCTCTTTTAGACTGCTCAGTCACTGCTGGGCCAACAAACCAAAGGACTCCCTATGCTTAAAGGTAAAATCTTAAGTGATGAAATCACATAAGGCACCATTTTATTACTCACTTTGCTTTATGACTATTAATAGAGTACTCCCTGGCCTATCTATATTTACATATTATTCAAGTATTTCAACTGTGAGAATTATGGGAAGTAAAACAGTGACATACGATATTAAGAGAGAAAGGTTATTTCTTGGGTTTTAGAAAGGCAGATTCAAATTATTAACCTCTTTTCATTTCCAACTGTCAAAAACTTCTCTACTGTTTCTTACCTTATTAATATGTCACTTTTAAAATATCCTTTTTAAAGACAAATGGACCAGAATCTCAGCTGATGTAAACGGACACTGCTATACTGGAAGCTGAATTTAAAACACAAAATGAAAAAATTCCACCTTCTCTTCCCCTCATCACACTAGATTGTTCTCAACTGGTTGTTACAGAAATTATGAACCAAATTCTCCTTCAAAATTTTGTGGAAATGCATCTAACTGTGTTTTGGCAGTGATATTTAACTGCTAGTGAAATTTATCTTGAAGTGCACTCTGTGTGCACCTGGGCACACACAAGGTTAATATTACACATCATCTTCCACCACAGGATGGAATAACTTAATTACTTCAAAGGGCCTATAATACTCATGAAACACATAGTTCTTGTTTCTATAAAAACAAGGGGGGTTTTTTGGTTAAATTTCTTTTGTGGTTAATATAATAAAACCATAGAGTTATAAAACACTGTGCTGGGGTCAATAAATGCATAACAAAGCACAGCTTTTTACAATGTTTACTACAATATTTATATAAACTGTCAAAGTTTACAGAGGCTTTGTTGTTTTTGTTGTCGTTTGGCTCTGGATTCATTCAACCCCAAACACTGTTACTTCTTATATGACTGAAGTTGCATCTGGCCAATAGTAATGTAACTGAGTCTGGAACTTCTGGTGAGCTTTAAAGAATAGAAAAAGGGTGGCTGATTTTGCCCTCTGGCACTGGGGAGTCACTTGCCCCTGCGCATGGTGAAGATCAGAGTCCCCGAGCCACAGTGAACATGCCAAAAGCAGCGTTCAGCTTTTTATGCAATGATCCAGCTACTACAGCTCAGTCCCTTGTCTCGCTATACCAATGCTCTGCTTTCCACGTTGAATTTGCTGTTTTAGGGAGCTTTTGTAGAAAAGCTGTAAACACCTCTGGTCTTATAGAAAGGGTATCAAAGGAGAAGGGAGAGAGAAAATGTTACAGTCTTGAGCATGCTGTGTGGCACTCTTTTCATAGCTAGATGTTCCACTGCCATGCCATTCTTACCAGGCAGTTGTAGGAAAAGACTAAATCCAGTGGTTATTCATGTTTTAAATACTCACTTTTTATTCTTGAGACACATTATTTGTAGGTTTGGCGCTTTTTTGCAATTGTGAAACACAACTGCAATTCTTTTTATAATATAAAATACGCAGCTTATTTTAGATGAATAATGTAATTTCAATACATTTAGCTCAAAAAATAAGTTTAATTATAAATAAGTGCCATGAAATAGACTAGTCAATGATTGCCTGTCAGTAGCAGAATTTATTATTTAACTTGTGTAGGATTACTAATATAAAAATGACACAATTCACTGCAATTCAGATGTCATCACCTTCATAATATATTTTGAAGCCCCAAAAGAAAAATAAAATGTTTGTGCTTATTGACTAATAAGAGGGAGAAAGTTAATACGGTACATCTACTAGTGAGAAAAAAATCCAGGAAAAGCCATGATAAAACCACTATTTTCTTATTTAAGTATCTTTGTATTTGATAAAGATTGCATAATTTAAGACTTCTGACACATCAGATGATGTTATTCAGACTCAAAATAATTCTAAAATTATAATTACTGGTAGAGTATTCTTTCTAATTAGAGTAGAATGAAAGGATAATTTTCATTGCAATAATGAAGGTTAATTTCCATCCTTCCTCATGTTTACTACCTTATTAAAAAGTGCTCCCCTTAGCCATGGCAGAGACATATTACATTTTCAATGCAAATGTATTAATCTGGATAAATTCCATATTAATTCTTGCACTGCATAGAGCTGTAATTTGGGTTATAATTAATCTAAAGTGGCACTAGATTTAAATGACAATATAAATGAAGCATTAGTAGGCTTTTCTATTCTGAATGAATATTCAACAAATATAACTTGCATATTGCCAAGTCTCATTTTGAAAGCTCTACTCCTTGAGATAAGGTAAGCAACGCAGCACAACAGCTTACACAAACACACTGTTACTAAATACATGTTAATCCTTTCTTGTCTAATAGATTCTGTGCTAAAGAAGGGTCACACCACTTTCCTGTCTAACTTGTTAGTATTGTGATTAATTTATTGGTTTTCCTGAGATTTCTTTGGCAAGACTTGCAACATTCAACTCAGGAGAAAGCCCAAATTAACATTCAATTACACATAAGCAGTTATGCAGTCATTAGAAATACTTGTCAGATGAGTGGAAATTAAGATGATGGTTGGAATGTTACATATGCAGAATTAATATAGATTACAAAAATAAAAGTTTCTAAAATATTCAGGATTTTACAGTACAAACTATTTTCTGCAAAGCACAAACGCAATCATGTATTTCAGCCCTTGTTTTTATATGAATCTTACTGCAAAGTTATTTGTGTAATTGCTGGCACGGGAATGCAGAACAATTATGCTGTTTTTTTGTAGTGCACCCAGTAGGCATCTGGATATAGGTTTGTCCTAATTAAACTTGGCCCTTATGAGTGGCTAATCCTGGTGGAATTTTGAGAATTCCCCTTCAGTATTTTTTTTCTAGATTCCATTTTTTTCCTTTTTTTTTTTTTCTGGATCTTTAATACCACATTCTTTCCAAAAAAACTATAAATGGACCAACTTAAGAAAAAGAGAGGGCTTATAAATTCCCTGAAGTGGTTCACACTGTCCCCTAGGCAAAGTGTATGGTAGGAAATGCAGGCTGCAAGTGGCTGTCACCCCTCTCCTAGGGAGTGTCCAGGCCAGTCCCTGAGGAGACCACAAACTAGGACCTGTGTCAGCCTGGGAGCATGGCTTTACTGCACTGCAGACAATTTTGACCAAGTCAGAGAGCCAGCCAAGGGGAATATATATTTTAAACCACAACACAGCTTCTTGCTCAACATCATCCTTGTCATCATCAGCCTTCCCTCAGTCTCTTGATCTCAAAAAATAAAGCGACTGAAGAGCAGTTGAGGTTGTAAACTGTGATGGGTACTGACCTTAGCCCATCAACAAGCAAACTTAAAGGAAGCTTTAATCTTTAAGTCAGTCTTCTGAATTGAATTCTGAAATAGAAAGGGCCATCTATAATTTTTTTTGGAAATAAATTCAAAAATGTTTAATATGTAAAGAGCAAATTGCAGTACGGGCAAATTTGGGTGTAAAGAAACTCAGATGTAAAATGGTATTTTCTCTACAAGTATACGTCTTTATGGATAATACAACCTCCTTTGTATGCTGCTGTCATCAGCATACAAGGAAAAGATATATGACTACCTGAAACTAATAGGCTTCAACCTGTTTCAGCACTTCTTCTGCTTCAGTGAATCCAACATAATGTAACTAGGTATAGCGTGCGGCAAAAGTAGCCAATGTAATATTCATTGTGACCATAGATTTCCATCTCATACATAAAAAGCATGGGTGAAGTCACATATTTGCCAAATCAAACACAGAAAAAGCCTTGGGTATCTACACCAGATGCTGGCCCTGGGTTTGTTTGTGCACAAGTAAATGTCATGACATAGAGGTTTTGTTTTCAAAGACAGTAGCTTTCATTACTGGGCTTTGTCTATTCCAGGAGATCAAAATTACCCAACCCATAATCCGTTTTCAATGATATTTCCTCTTTCTTAGGCTGAATCATCTGTAAACTTTTTCACTGGATTTTGTGTATTTTTTTGCAAATGCCTCAAATAAATGCCCAGGAAGAGGCCAGATTCTTGGGAGTAACTAATCTGTGAGCAAGAGCAAAAAATAATAACAAAAACCCCCACATTCTCTGGGTTAAAAGGGGGACAAAACCTGATTGAAGAAAAAATTCAAGTGGTACCTAATCCTATGCTTATGAAAAATTAATATGCCATCAGAGGAATCACAAGTACAGCTAAGATTAATGAAAGGCGCTTAAAAAATTACAAGCACACAAACTGATTTGATTAAAAAATAATCTCACTGGTCGTCCTGTAATATTCTTCAACTTATCCGCATCTATCCTGTCAGATGGTTATGATTAAAAATAGGTCAATGGGAGGCTACTGATAGAAATCACATGCAAAATGTACATGCAATGAATAGTAGTGGGACAGTTTAAAATGAAAGGGCATTTCATAAGTTAAAAAAGGGGGAAAACAAAATTCTAGCATCTTACCAGAGTCTTTATTAGATTTTTTGCCTTCACTATTGTCTCTCTCACTTGAGTCTTTATCATCAGCCACAGCCACTGATGTACTTTTAGCAGACCCCTCTGTGTCTTCAGCTTGTTCTTCTGTGGACAAACACAGAAAAGATCTCAGGAAAGGAACTCAGTGACCAGTTAACAGCAGTTAAAAAATATGTCCTGTAATAAGAACAGCACTAACGGAGGGTGGCAAAACAGGGGGAAGAAGGGTTGGGGGGAAGAAAAGGGAAAGAACAGTGCTTTAAAGAGGCTGGACATTAATTCTAAATAATTTGCAATATTTCAAAACCTGACTGTGTCTTTACAAGAGTACCTGTTTTCCCCCAGTGTGACAGATTTAAAGTCTGTCATTTCATATTCTTTGGCTAGAAATGATTTGTGTTAAAATACATGCACATGCATGCACACACACGCATATACACACACCCCCCACAGGCTGGAACAAAAGCAAGCACATGTAAAAATGCATCTTGGAGCCAAAAAAAAAAAAAAGGGAGAACTCAAATATAAATCCTATTAGTGCAGCAGTATCCCGCTAATTGCAGTAAGTAAGTATTAGGTATTAGGTACTGTATTAAATATAAACCTCTGGCTTTGCGGGAGAAGTTTCAAATTTTGTCTCCAGGGGGAGCCATTCAGGATAAATGATGCAACTTGGTATACGGCTTCTGAGGAAGCAGCATTACCCACACCTCACTTACGTGTTCACACCAGCTAGATTACATGGAAATCTTCACAGTAACTCAAGCCCATTTAATTATTCGGTAAATCTTAGCTATGCTGCTACTGGTGGATTAATCTGTTTATGCAGTTAGCTTCTATGCTGGGGCTGTGTAGCACTAATCCGTGAAAGGCCCACTGTTCCTTTTCATCCTGTGATCATTTGTCTCTCACTGTGCTGATGTCACATTTTAATGAATTTTTAGCAATCTGAGTAATGCCAGATAACCAGACTTGCAACTCCCTACAGCACAGCATGCTGTTTTCATTGCAGCACACACACACACACACAAAAATAAGAATCATATTTCCCTGTTCAGGTAGGAATTATATAAATTAGGAGGTGAAGGTAAAATGGGATTCAAAGCACCAGGCCGCTCAATTTCATAAAATCTTTAATGACCATATAAATTAACCCTGGAAAGGCAAAAGGTCACAGACACACATTTGCATACACTCTTCTATTCACTTTTGATAAGCAGAGCTTTTATGCAGGGAACATGATACAATTAACCCTTCAGGAACCATACAAAATGCAGCTACCGACATTTTAAGTGTCAAGCATTAACTGAAAATTACACACTGCATAAAATTTTCATTGTAAATGCTATAGTGATTGAAAGGGGAAATAGTGGCCCTCTTCGCACCCCATGTTTTATTAATAACATTCTGACAGCCGAATGAAATATCCTCTGTCATATGTAGCAGCTGAGCACAAAAAAATTGCTGCCTATTGCCTTACTGCCAGCCATACACTGAAACCCTATGCCTAGGCAAACAGCCCTCAGATCGATGTGGCAAACCTATCTGATTCTCAACTCTCTGCAAAACCTTTTGTAAATCGGAAGAGAAAAACACAGCTGCAATTTTGGAAACCGACCTTCCCCCATATCCCCTTAAAAAAATCCTGACCGCAGATCAATGTGTTTTGCATTGACATGGAAATACAATAGGTTAGGACTAAGCATGTGTGTCCACTTTTTGGAACAATGCAGGGAGAAAGATGGCCCCTTCTTTTAAAAATAATTGCATATTAAAAAAAAAATTTCCATGCGAATGGAAAGCCCCCTCATGCTGTGTGAGCGCTCTCCTCCCTGCAGTCCCCCGCCTCCTCCCACGCTGATAGCTAATCAAACATGGTAGGTATCCCTGCTGCAGCTGGAAGAGGGGCTGTGTTTGTCAGGGTGGCGGGGAGCACGGCGCGGGATGCTGCGCGCCTGTGATCATGCCTGGCTCGGGCTGTGTTGATGCTGAGCGCGCACACATGAGGCTCGTATCCAGTGTCAGGCCCCGTGGCCTCACGGAGCCGATGGCAATCCCTTTTCGACTCATCCTTGGGAACAGACGCATTGCTTATTTTACTAGATTTACTGGCCCAATCCCCCTGGGCTGGAAAATGAAGTGTCAAAGTGCTACTGAGTGTCCTTATCTTGAGGGGACATAAAATTGTAAGGGCTATCGTGGCACACATTAATAAAACATTGTGTGTGTGTCAGGCAAAGAGAAAGAAAATTATGAAGGTACTAAAAGAAAAGCTACAGTATCATCTGGGTCTCATCAGACAATTTTTGCAGGGTGCTCTCCTGTTTTTCTGGTATGTGTTTTAAGTGTGAGAGAAATTCCCAGACATGTTCTCCTATACATCATCGTGGTGTCTGACCTCAGCCTGACCCTGGCAACAGTTTGAGAAATCTGAATGTGAACAAAGACTCTGTGTCAGCAGCAGGGAGAGATTGCGGGATAGACTTTCCCCATCAACTTAATCGCAAACAGCAGTTCTGAGGCCATAACTTTACAGGGCTGCACCAAGCCACAAACACATAACCTTTAGAGGTGAAACTGCCCCTCACTCCCCACCCCCCTTCTGTGATTTTTCTCAGTCTTGTGGTGCTCCCTTTGATGTAGCAAGGCAATTAGCTGTAATGTTAAAGTACTGCAGACCTGTTTTATGGATTGGAAGGTGAGAGCTGTTTATTACAGGTAGGCTCCTGGGGGCCATAAAGGCTTTGCAAATTTTTAATCATGCAAAAAACTAATCAAAATGTAACTTATACACACCATAAAAATTAATATCATTATTATGCATGGTATAAATTGCCTGCCTTGGCTTTCAATGGCACTCCCTTCTAGAAAATACATTTGGCATTCATTTCAGAAATATGTATGGCATTCACTTCAGAAGTAAATTTCATAGACAGAAATGATAATACAACTTCTCCTATTTTCCTTCAAAATTACGGAAAGGTTGTCTGAGACTCGCACTGTCACCACATATATTAAAAGGACAAGATGGAAATACAACAGCTCTAACTTAAAAGCAGTTAGCAAATTACAAAAAAAATCCTGAAGACCGTTTGTCAGAACAGATATTGAGGATATGTAACTAAGTGTGATGTCAAAGACATTACATACCTATGCCAGAATGCAACAAATATCTTTTTTTGGTAACATTTTTGTTCTTACTACATATGCCAACCAACAAGAATACCATGCAAAACCAAAAACTGGATGGCCCCTGCTTAAAGACAAATTATGAATTATTATGTATCACCAAAACACAGTAGGATTGTGCTACAGATTCCAAAGTAAGTCCGAATACTCTGTTTTAAATTTACAAGTATCCTGCCCATACACATTTACAAATGTTAGCTTTGAAAATGAATAGAACACCCGATTCAAATGCACTTTAATGGCTTTAATAACACTTACTATTGCAATATGATATTTTATTCACACCTGGTTTTATTTTGTCCAAATGTTGAAAATTTCTTTTGATGTTGGATGTCTTGAATTTAGCCATTATCAACCTTTTGCCTCACAACTGACTTAGAATTAAACACAAAAATGAGGTTAGCAACATTCTGCATTAAAACTGTGAAATAAAGAAAAATGAAAAATTTATGTCTCAGAGGTAACATTAATCAGTTGATACTGTATATTCCATATTTTATGTCATATATTTTAGTATTTTAATCTACACAGAGGTCTAATTCTGTACTGATTTTATGAAGTAAGACCCTTGTGATTTTCCTCAGTCCAATGAAGTCAAGACACGTGAAGATTTCAATTGCAAAACCCAGGCCTCAGACAAAGCTGAATAGCAGGTATCAGCAACGAAATTAGATAAATATTCATAAATACATTAGAAAAGCCTGACTTATGGAGGTGTGATGTAAGGAACAGATACATACACCATAAACAAAGGAGGGTATAGACAAAAATATAATTTAAAAAAATTAAGTAGTTATTAGTGAAACATGATATGGACAAGTTGAAACAATCTTCTCACCTTTAATTCAAAGGCACTGTGATAATCACAGGGGCAATCACCTTTCCCTGTGTTTTATCAGAGAAGTTTCCCTACTGATGAGCAGCACTGAGAATCTGTTTTCTAGTCTGTTTAAAAAACCATATTATTTTCAAGGGTTGATTTTGGTTCGTTTGGGGTTTTTTACATCACCGATATCTCAATTAACAGCCAGTAGTTCTTGTTTTGGTCCTGGATTACTTTGTTGTTGTTGTTGTTGGTATCCCTTTTGCCCTCTCCAAATTGCAAGTAATTTCCTAAATAAGGATGATCTACTGGTTGTGGGTGAGTAATTGTGGTTATGAGAGAGAAAACAAGATTAAGCAAGTGTTTGTGGCTCAGGGCCGGATGGATGGGGAACAAATAAATCAATTGACTAAAGTAGTGAGCAAATAAATATGAAATGAGAGAAAGATTTTTAAAAAATAATTATGTTTTTTTACTGAATATGTTCAATAAATAGCTGAATCTAAGGTACCCGGAAATGTTCATAACAGGTGTATCCCAGGTTCAACCAGCAGAGTGAATTGCTTATTAACTGTCCCATGAGAAGGGAACCACCAGTAAAGGATAACAGTAGGGTGTGGATTGGAGGGATGGAAAGACAACAGATAATGTAGGGAAAGGAGAAACAAAGGAAAAGGAAAACAAAAACTATGCAAAAGAAGTAAAAGTTAAATAAAAGCTGGGCTTGTGGGTTGACTTCTGTATTATCCTAGTTATACTACTTTGTTGATGAACTTTCCCCAACTTCTGCATTGTCATTTATTCACCCAAATACTCCAGAAAGTATTTGTTCTATATTCTGGCTGGCCTTGCAGTGCATGACTGAGGAATAGGATGCCTCACTCATTCAGGATCTTGACTGCATCCTCTAGTGGTCATATTTCATCTTCAAACAGGATTTCTAATTTCTCCTTTAGGGACTCGGGGTGAATAACGGCACCAACCTGTTAATAACTGTTTTTAATCGCTGTGTTATATTCAAAAGTAGAACTCTTAGAAGGCTGAACTTCCCACAAACAAGCCTATAATTAAGTGACGATGATGATCATATTGACCAGAAAGTGCTAACTGGCAGTTACTACCAAATGGTATAATTTTGTTTTGTGGTGCATCATTTGAATTTTTATGGCAGTCTAATGCTTCTCATTGAAATGTATCACCGGGCCAGAGGAGGCCGACTGCAAAGCTGGCTGGACAGTGTGCCATGGTGGCTCCTTCCCAAAGAGTGTCACAAATCACATCCATTTTATCCACCCATTTCCACCCAGCAGCCTGTATTCCCCACTTGCCACACTCAGCCTCACCCCCCTGGCTGCTGGAAAGTGGCAGCTCTTATCTACCCTACTTGGTTTTGCTTCTTAGCTTCTGAAGGCAGAAAACATCCATTGTCATCAGCTAATCTGCCCAGCACTTTATTATTTCCTGATATATTTTTTTCTACTTTTTTTTTTTTTTAAACTGCAGTCTACTTCCAGCTGCTGGAAAAGGAATGTTCTCCCCAGAAGTTTGGAGGGGTGGGGTGTCCTTTCCAGTCTGGCTGCTGTGCAAGCTTTCCCTCCCTCTCATTGCTGGCTGAGATTGCTTTCTAGTCTCCCTCCCGTAGTCTCAGAGCAAATCAGGAAAAGAAGCATGTTTTACTCTGATAATGGCGCAAATGTGGAAAAGAATTGTTGGTAAACTTATGCTGAGCCATACTGATTTATAAGAAAATAGGAAAAATTGTGGTTTGTATTTTTGTTGTTTTATTTCTACATTAATATTTTATCAAGTATTTTGCAAGAAGCAAAAGAAGCATATGCTGACAAAACCATTAACAGAGAATGTCAGCTATTCAGAATGAAACTCAGAAATGCTTTCCAGATGTGATTGGAGATGTACAGTTAATCATTTATTATGCAGAAAGGGATACTTTTCTTACTTGGCCATCTCTAGAAAGGCATTGAAGCGTGAAACTATATTGAGAATAGTCTAACTTTTCCAACTGATCGTTACTTTTCTTTTGGCTGCCATTATGGTTCATAGAAAATGCTGTTTCCCCCATCAGCATAAAGCATGAAGAGCACTACCATTGTCTGACTTGAAGACTAATACATTTCCATCAAGGTTATGTAGAAAAGAAAATTAAACCTCACTGTTAATTCTTATTCAACGTGCTGGATATACCCTGCCTAATTTCAGGCATTGCTCTAAGTTCATTCTCCGTGGAGAGAGAGACACAAGGGCACAACTCTGACTTTTCATAGATGAATTGTTAATTCCTCCCTGATTGCAGAGGGATTTTAAAATGAAGTTTAGTGTTTGGAATGCAGACTTTTCACCTGGGCAGTGCTGTTAAACACTGGAAGTTAGCTGGGTGAACCTACGCCTGACCTAAAGCTCAGAAAGTCAAGGAGGGTTTCCTCATGACCTTCACCAGTGTCCTTCCTGGATGTTCATTTCAAGCCAGTGGCGGGAAAAAAAGCAAAATACTGCATCTTCACAGTATAATTCACTTTACTTTTTCTGTTTTGCTGTTCAATCTGTGTGTTCAATGTCCCTTCACATAGAAACACTTCTACTGTCCCTAATTTCTTGCATTTTTTCCTACGAGCTGAGTTTCCATTATAACATGCAAGTGGTGAGACTGATTCTCCCATTCTGTTTTCAGAAAAATCCTTCAGAGTTTTTTTACAAAGAAACTATGATGTTAATTAAGAATTCATTTAAAATGTCATTTAAATCATGTATTTTATTAGTGACTCAGTTTGGGGGTTTCTCTCTGATACACACTGTAAAATCCCTTTTATTTACCTTCCAGACTTTCTCTGAATTACTCACCTCTTTTTGGCTCGCTAACAGTACATCTCTGAAATTATCTGTAAAGAATTCTGTTAGTGCATATATTTCTTCTTTGTCTTTTGAGAATACTAGAGGTAAAAGAATTTATTTTCTTTGCCATCTCCTGATCATTTTGGAATGACTATCCTCTGGTGGTCTAGCAGACCTAATGACTCCTGCAGGCTTTCTATTTCTGAGATACTTCAACAATTCCTGTTTAGCTTTTCTAGGTACCTTCACATATTTTCTCCTCATAGCCAATCTCTATGTTCAGTTTTATTAACATCACTTTGGCTTTATTTCCACTTCTAAGGTTACTTTTTCTGACCTGAATAAATTCTTGTACTATGTCTTGTAATGTAGCTAACTACAGCCCTCCAGTTTAAATATTCCTCTTTCTTGATGCTGTCACAGGCAGAAGTAGGTGATCTATTTATACTGAGTAACATTTTTCCTGAACAAAAAACACCTTCTGAATTTTTTAAAAAATAATCTTTTAATCAAATAGCAGAATTATTTGTTGGGGGATTGAGGTGAGGGAGGTGTTGGTTTGTTTGTTTTCTACAATTACCTGACAAGTAGTCTATAGCATGTATAGCAATCTATGGATTATTTTACAAACCTACTTGTTACAAATATTACTTAAAGCTTGGCTTCTTTAACATATGCATGAACATATGAAGTGGTCCTTAGGGTTTTCTTTTTCAGAAAGACAACACAGGTGTTATTTTAGCTTTTCCTCCAACCCAGATTACAATGTTGGAGTGATTTGCAAGAATCTTCACCAAGACATCCACTGCAAATTACTCCAAAAATTCTTCTGTAAAAACTGGATTTCCTGGCTCAGCTGGAGCTGTACTATTCAAAATATAGTATACTGACACATGGTCAAACTCCTCTAACAGGAGGAAAAGATAAAAGTCTGCTCATCAAAACCAGTAAAAGTAGTAAAAACCAGCAGTGCATTCCTGCCTTCTTGCTGGCTCTCAGCCCCTTCTGTTACTGTCTTTACTTGCCTTCTGAAGACACAATATGGAAAATTCAGACAACAAACTTTTGTGTAATTACTCGAGTATTATGAAGTTTTGAGGAATGTTCCTGACTGGTATTATAGTATTTCAGTGTGCTTGGGATGCATAGCCATAACATCACACATCTCTATCCCCTTTCCACAGTAGCAGGATCCTTTCAATTTCAGTACTGTGCTTCAATACCTCAACCTGGTCTTTTCTTGCTGCATTGTTTGGAATCAGGAATTACACTATACTATTGATTAATATGAGTGCACTGCCAAGTTTGTTAGAGACACTTTGATGGCATACTTTGAAGACGAGAAGTATCAGTTGGTTCTCAGCACAAAGATGTGTGACTCACAAATACTGAAATAGAGGAGATGGCAGACAGATTTTCTGAATTCAAAAATGCTGGCTATATCTAGGGGTTCTCCCAGGGCCAAGTCAAGCATTTCAGGTCACCCAGTCTTTCTGTAAAGCTATCTATCACAGCAACAGAAGGGCATGAGTTGGCTTGATTTGTATCCATTTTGCTTCTCACACATAAAGCAGTGTGACATAATAATTTCCTCCATCTTTCATTTCCTCTTTCCTTCAGTTAAGTTTTTCAATTCTCATTGTTCAGTGTACTGCACTGCTCTTACTTTTCCTAAATGTTCGTCTAATTTGAATGCTCTTTCTCCCATACACAGCAGATGCCCCACACCCTCTAAATTAATTTTCATTGTCAGCAATATAATTTTACCTCTGTGGAAGCTTAAAGACTTGCTTATAGAATCCTCACTCACAACTGCCCAATGAACACAAATCTACAGTGCCAATCTAGCTGAAGTCCTGAAATGCCTTGTGAGGTGAGTTGTTGATACCACTGAAAATACCTCAGAGAAAACTTCTGAACAAGACTTGAACTTAACATTTGTTTTTAATGTCTTTAGACAAGTAGATAGGAGGACCCATTTGCAAGTGTAATCCAGACTTCCCACCATACATATGCCTTTTCATTTGCTTATAGCTTCAAAACTTTTAAGTGCTTGAGCTGAAATCAGCTGTGCTGAAGCCCTGCTGCAGGTTGGATAGCATTTGCCTTTTTTTTTTTTTTTTAATTTCAGCCAAAGTGATTAATCTACTTCTAAGTATAGGATTAGGAAAAATATATGTTTATATGTATGTGTACATTTTTAAAATCTTTAATGTTCCAGTGATTTTAATCTAGAACCCAAAATCTGGCAGACAGGATGACATCTGGATGTGGTACATTGGATTAAGCTGCCCAAATTCAGCCAAGCAATACAGCTTTTAAAAATTCTACTTACCCATGCTCAGAAAAGCTCCTTGCACTGAAGAGCTGACATTCTGCTAGGAATCTGTAATCACTGAAGACAGTCACACCCCCCACAGTGCTGAGAGCTCACCAAAGTGCACAGGCAGTCACATCCCACAGAGCTTCCACAAACCCCTTCACCCAGCTCCTGTGTGTACTAACCAAAGCACATTCCCTCCTCAAAGGGAGACTACAACTTAAATAGATCTTCTAAAATACAAATTCTCCTGGCAGCTTCCCTGCACAACTAAACTGCAACCACATTATCCTTACTATGATGATAACCAAGGGAAACCAATCTTTCCCTTTTTTTTTTTTTTTT
>NW_024581127.1:6052961-6090087 GCF_017639235.1 Corvus kubaryi | reverse complement strand
CCCCCCCCGTGCTCATAGGTTGGCAGGAGCAAAAGAGGTATGGAAGGGAGATTTTTGGGTCAGAGAAAGAACTGGAAAAAAGCAAGCAGAATTGGTCTGAGGAAAAGAACATGAAAATCCAGAAGATGGAGAAGGGAGGAGAAAATTAGGATCAAATGAAAAATAGAAGGCAGGAAACTCTAATCAGCCACACACCAAAGTCCAGAACCAAACTGGACTTCAGGAAATAGAGCTGGCTGGGACCAAAAGTACAAAAATGCACAGAGAAAACAATAGGTGAAAACAACGATTACTAGGCAATGAGATTGGAAACTTAATTTAGAAAAATATGGTGTCCCCCAAGGCCCAATATTAAATCCCTGATTTTTTGCCATTATTATAATTCTTCTTCTTGCTTATTGCACTACCCTTTGCCAGTGTTTATCCACAGAGCAGACAAAAACATTCTGCTACTCTCAGCTGGCTTGCTAGCTCTAGCAAGGGGGCTTGTGTAGCAAATTCAAACCCACTGCTGTTTCATGAACCTTTCAGTAGAGTACTACATGGTCAATTTTTTTTCCTAGTTTAAGGCTTAATAGCTATAGGACTGGAGATGCAAATCATCCCGTCCCCCCTATGTTTTTTGAGCTATTAATAATATCACAAAAGTAAAATACTTTATTATCTTTAAAAATAAAATACTCTCCCCTTCTGACACAATATTTAATATCTTGATCAAGCTCTACCTTATGCAAAACCTCTTGCCTTATTCACTGCACAAAGCTATTGATACTTATCTAGTGAAAAGCTATTCAGGACTTTATTCCTTACTGTTTAGCATGAAGCCACATGTTCTACTTGCTACATCTCCTCAACCTACTCTGAAAGTCAAATTATTCATTTCATTATTGACTTCTTATTGCTGCACAAACATTAATGAATTTATCTTCATTATCTCCTAAGAGATGAGGAGGAAATTCTGCAATTTCAGAAAGGGAAGTTATACAGAAATTGAGGTTAAAAAAAAAATCTAACTTGGAGAACCCAGTTTGATACAGATGGGACCCAATTTTTTCAAAGTACATAGCACTATATAGCACTTAATATGCTCAAAGCACAGCACTGATTGCTTTCATTTGCAGCTCTGTGTGTTCAGCACTTATTTAACACTATCGTAGAGCCTCCAATCAAGCACTTAGAAAATGAAGGCCACACAGTTAGTGAACTCCTATGAAAAGGCTGGGTAAGGTGACCTGCTTAGGAAAAAAAAAACCCAACTCTCCAGCAGAAACAGATATGGAAACAAGTTCTTCATTGTCTTAAATATACCACATTATTTCTCTTCACACTGTATGCATGAGGATTTTCCTGCACAAAGTAGGCTGAAGTTCACAGGGGTGGTGTGAATAAAAACATAACATTTTACTGATTTACTCTACTATACTAGACCTAACTTAGCTAATTTAGGAATAGTATTTAGGAACAGGACTTAGGAATTTAGGAATAGCGCAGTGATTGTAGTTAGCAAATATCATAGTGAGTGTAAAACAAAGAGTCTTCTTTTTTATTTTATATACAGGCAGGTATCTGTTCTAATGCTGATGAAATGCAATAATTTTGAGTTGGCAAACAGTGTTTTCAAGCACAATAATCAATTCATACATGTTGTAATTACTAAAAATACTGTAGCTTCTCTTATGATGGAAAGAGACAAAGATGAGACACAATTAGAATTGGAGAGATGTGCTACATTTGTGGAAATTATTGTTTTCTTTTTGAAACAAGATGTTTTGATCACCTCAGCATAAATTAGCTCCACAGTTATCACTAAGATGAAGAACAGAAATAAAAATATATGAACTTTTTTAAAGTATTGGCATGGATTTTCTTTGCTTGAGTAAAGGTATTCACAGAAGTTGAAATTTTCAGAGGCCATACTACAAAAAAAAATGGGCTTAAGTGAACCCACATTTGATTTCCAGAAGTGCTCAGTGTTAATCTTAGCACCCATGGGCTGAAAGCTGAGCAGTTTTGAGAATCTCCATAGTCTCAGAGGAATTAGCAAAACGCCACACATTAGGCACAGAGGATTTTTACCAATGAAAAATAGATGGTCAACACCTGGCCTTTAAGCAGATTTTATAGTCCTCATAAAACATATATCCTCTATACATACCAACCTACAAATATATTGAGAAAGTTCCACTCATTTCAAATCATGTGTTCACAAAGCCATGTGTGCTGGGCTTTGAGGTCTGGGGATTATAATAGCCACTCGTTTATAGCAGTATTTCACTTGAAAAGTGGAACATGATGTGAAGCAAGCAGCACATAGCTTCCAAAATCAGGAGAAAAAAAAACCCTATGAAGTTTCCTATTATAAGAGCAAGATTAATTTAGGCATCTTCATAAAAAAATAAAATAAATTCTGCTGCTTACTGTATAGTTAATCCATGCATCTTTAAAGACTTCTATTTTTAGTCTCATACAGCATCTGAGCATACAATGTTGAGATCTTTTTTAGATATGGGTAAAAGAGCTTGAGTTTGGTTTTTTACATCTTCTATTAATCTTTTTTAACAAAAAAAATCTGCGAAAATTAAACAAGTGGCTTTTAGGCACAGTCCTATCTTTCTGTTGCTGACAGAGAGTCAGATTTGCTGATCTGGGGACATTTCGGAGCCACACACATGAAAGACATGAAATGCTTGCATCCGACAAGCATTTCAGATAACTGTCTGAAAATGCAAGATGAAGCAACTACTGGAGGCACCACAATTTTCTGTCTAAACACCTCTTTTTTGAGATACATTCCCTTCAGTATCCCAGAAAAGCTTGGGCAGATATCCTTTTTCTCTCCAATATGTACCACATATTCGTTTGCCACTCATGGAACTTTTTAAAATGCATTGTGTGGTTAAGAACCAGTGCTCCAATTCAATTCACTGCAGAAACTGCATTCGAGATTTTGCTTGCCTGTTTTATTTGCAACAGCCTCTGTCCCAAAAGCACAGGTGGGGGAAGGAAGAGGTATGCTACAGGCTTTCTCCTCAGAATTTGTTGTGGAGATGAAATGGGGCACCATCAATTTCATATGAACACTATTTGGGCAGGAACTAGTCATCAGTCTGACATTTACATTTATCTAGATGCTCTGCGAAAGCTTCCACATCTGGTTAGCCCAGCACACTTGACATAGTGAAGACCAGCACTGATAAACATACTTGTTCTATTCTCGAATGAGGAGGAAATACGAAGAGACTTCATCCAAGGCTTTTCAGAGTTAGTATCTATTTTGAACTGCATGTGACAATGAGGTGACATTCCTCACTCATTCCCCCATGTGCAGCACACACTTTGTCAGACTAACAAAAGCCATGTTTTAGCTGATGGCTAAAAGGGATCCCATGCATGTTTTTGTGTCTTCAGAGAATGTCAGCCTGGCAGGATCCTAAGCTCAAATGGATTGCATGACGTGTGCCCATTTCAAAATATATGCATACAAGTACAGCAGGCTGGTTTTGGAGACCATCTCACAAAGTTATTACAAAGCTGAACATCATTAAAAAGTGAAAATGTTTTGCTCAAATATATAATTACAGAGAAAGAAGAATCAATTGACAAGGTGACTTCAACAGAAACTGAGAACACAAGGAATCAGAAGTGTGCAACTTTAAACTTGCCCCTAACTAGGGGAGTTAGATGCTTCAACATGAAAAAAAGAAACAGAACTAAGCTGAACACTTACATTTCATCCATCATGGGGTTAAGTAAGACTATTTTGCATCTTTCAAATATGGAAATTCAGACATCAGTGTAACAAAAATAATTTTTACCTTTATTTAACTAAGACATTTAAAGTCAACTTTTAAAATAGAAAGAAAATACTATTCCGTCAGGATTTTATGAGCTATGACAAGCCCATACATCCTGCATTTCCAAATAAAATAGAAACATGATTGGTCTGAAGGTCCATTTGGGGACACAGAATGTATGTCAGCTCTTTCTGAAAAATCAGGTACCATACCTTTAAGAGAAACAAGCTGAAAATGGAATCTGATTCAAGTAGATCTTCTTCCTCACAAGTTACTCATTGAAAATCGTATAAGAAATGCCACTTGAGACTACTATAAATTCAGCATAACTAAGTTTGAACTCAACCCTTAGTTTCTAACAGAAAAAAAAAATCAAAGGTGAAAACAAAATTGCTAAATACTTCAAAGACAACATGCAGGTTCAGCAGCTTTCAATGAAGTTTTTCCAGAAGCAGTTGCTGATCAAACTTTAGAGAAGACATATTTAATGTGTGTTCATTAATTCAAAATAGGAAAGTTTTCAGTCCTACTGCTGTCATTCATTCCCTCATAGCAAAAAAAATGGACTGCTACTGGAAGCCAAGACCTACTGCTCAGCCTCTAGCTACCAAAGGCAAGTAAGGTGCTTCTGTGAGCTAAGTAATAGGTGTGCATTACTGCTGGCAACAGGAAAGAAATGTCTTGTTGCAGGAATGTATGAAGAACAGTCAACTTTTGGAACTTTTATGGAAGGTCTCATGATAGGTGCTCTACTCACAATGTTGGCTTAAGAGTTATGCAAGAACATGAGCTTTCACTTGGTAACAAAGTTGAATAAAATAATGTCATATTTCTGGGGAAAGAAAAAAGAAGAAACTATTTAAAAAACACCACCACCATTACATAAGGCCTAAGCAAATAGAAAAGCTAAAACTCAAACCCAAATATGTTATAATCAGCTCACAATTATCCAGAGTAGAGGGGTGGGGTTACTTAAATAAAGCAAAACCATATGTAAACTAAACTAAAAGAGCACATTTAGTACATTCACTTTTGAAGTAATTCTCTTACTTCCACTTGTAAATAGCTACCTATGGAATGAAGAAATGGTGTTAAATTGCAGTGAGCAGAGCAGACCTGATAGAGTAGTATTTATTTTGTGTCATGTATTCTGTAACTATGAGCTGCAGCTGGTGGTGTGGACAGCAGATGGGCTCTGGTTGAGCCACAATCCAGGTAATCAATTCACTGATAATTCAAATTTGACTTCTTTATAAATATCAGGAATTTTAATGCAGTCTTATGACTGTTGAATTATGGAACTGAAAATATTACAAACTGTCAAAAAATACAAGCTACCCTCCAAAAACCTTCCCCCAATTAAATTCCCTTGGCTGTAACTTAGAGTAACTGTAAGCCTTGTAAAAACCCTTTTACTGAATGTCTCCACCTATGTTTTTTCCCTCCAGCTACAAGCATAAGGAAAAAAAAGTTGAGAAATGAAGAAGCTGTGAAATTTGATAATTGGGTTAATGATAATAATAAAAAGAAACCTTTGAACAATTGAGGACAAAAAAATCTTTTATTGGGAAGATGTTTTCTTCCTCAGATGAATTATAGATCAACTCTGCGGAAAACACTGTTTGATAATTATTCAAGGGCTCCTATGATTAAGAAAACAGTACACAGCCTGTTCCATTTTAAAGTGTCCCCACCCTTGTTCAAGCGGAAATGCAGTTACAATAATTTTATGGTACATAAAATGAAAACAGTTGGCCTACCAAGTAACAGCAAATCAGCATACACAGCTTTATAGATGTACAGTATCATTTAAACCCTGCTGTTTCATTTGAATTGTGATGGATCTTTTTTTATCGTTTCTTCATCTAACCTAATTTTCCTAAACCCCTTATTTAATATTCCTCCTACTGTGTGTTTATTTCTCACTGAAGGAGCACAATAGCAACAGAAACAATAATTTCATATAAATAAAGGCTAGAATGGGTGCTACATCTTCTAAGGAGTGTGAACATTCCACTATCTCTTTCGATTACAGTGCTTCACGACTTTTCTTTGTTAGGGGAGAATTTAATACGACAAATAATCAGTCATGAAGAATGAAGCAGAACTCTGCTAGTGACTGCTGAGCCCAAATGATCCATTGTACAAGGAAGAAGACAATAGAGTAATTCTTTGTAACAGAGGACACCAAAATAACAAGAAGCACACAACACAAGTTCTAAACTATTATAATGAACTCTGGGACTAAAGACCAGCTCTTAGGCTTTGATAAAGTTGTTTTCCATTGCTTCAGCAGCACACAGATGCCTAAAAGATGGTTTAAATGGCTGGGAGGAAAGCCCTAAAACGAAAAGGATGCCCAGTGGCACAGAGCCAATGTAGTCAGTTCATTCAAAGTGGACATTACCAATTCCTATGTGTATAATAAGATATTCCAAACAGCCTTAAACTGACCTAAATTACACCAGTTTCAAAATTTTTTGGGAATGTCTGGAATTTACCTCAGTTAACTCCCTCATTTTCAAATGCAGAGTCACACTGTGACATCAATGCAATTCTGGAGACAAGTACATTTCTCAACACTCATGGTAAAAGAATATTAGAATTTCAAAGTTTGTCAAGAGCTGGAAAGAGAATAAAGCTTGGTTTGGTATCTACATTTTGAAAATGAGAAAGCACATCAGACTTTCTTCCTGAATGGAGCTATTAAATCTATTACAGAGGAAGCAAAGTGAAGTTTATAAGAATCTTGCCCTCTGAGAATTTCAATGGGTAAAAGCTGTGGAAATTTCACTTTATTGCCACTGTTCCGCCTACCATATGGGAGCACTTGTAATATTGATTAAATTGGACATGGACAGCAGAAAAGTATGTAACATTTAACACAGCCCACAAATGCAAGAAAACAAAACCAGAAATTCCATTTGTTATTGTAGGGTCTAGAAAAATATGATGGGATGTACCTTCAACACCACAGGAAAACAGTACTGCCTGTGTTCGTGTCAATTGTTGGAGAAGCTGCCATACCTAACTCTTAGTTTCTAGAAACACTAACTTAAACCCAAAGCCAGATCACTGTCTTGGAAACCAGAGATACACTTAGGAACTTGGACCCCACCTCCTGACCTGGGCCGGGCAACATTAATTCTGTCATTCCAGCCATATTTATAGTCTTATGCTTCAATATTTTGACCTGAAGAAGTTTCATGAGTATTACCTCCCAAACTGAAAACGGTTGAAAGCCAGGTGTATTCCATTCCTTTAACAGATTCTTTGGCTCCTGGGAGCAATCAGGTTTTTTTTGCCCTTGGGGTGCTTTAGTCAGATATCTTGCTGCAGGATATGTGGAGTAAAATTTATGTTGCAGGAAGATGCCATCTTTCATAGTCAACTATTTTCATTAAAAAAGCTATGACCAACTTTCTGGGGAAAGGCTTTGCCTTTGTCTTTGCTGAGCAAAGGCTTAATTTTTTTTTTTTTCCCATTCTCAAGTGTCTTTCCAATCACATAAAGGGGATCCCATTTAATTTTTTTTTTATAAAAAAGTGACTAAATTAAGGATGCTCGTAATTTTCACAATATCCATGAAATTATATACTGCTGTTTTGATCGAACCCTATTAACTCAGTTTCAGAGATCCTTTTTTTCAAAGGCCGTATTCAAAGACCCTTCTAATTCTAACTTGCCTTAAAATTAATCAATGTGGTGATACTCTCTCGCTTTCTCTGCCACATCTTATCATTATGTAAGAAACCTAATATTTCCCTAAAATATGGTAATGGCTCTTAGTCTATTAATGGTCTTTAGATTATTTTCTATATCACAATTGCTATGCCACTTCTGCAAATGTGCCTAGATTAACACCACCCACCCTTGGATTTGCTCTCTCATGAAGTGCTTGACATTTGCTCTGCTTTCTCAAGTCTGTTCTTTAGACTCGTGAATTAGGAGGTGGACTTCTCTCTCCAATAATTTTGAATGTCTTGCAAATTACAAGCTTAAACAAAAAGCACTTGGGAAAATAATTTTACACATTCTAAACAAAACAAAAATCCCATATTGCCCACATTGCAACCAATAGCGTTGCTTTTCAGATATCAGGTGTGTTGCTGAGATTTCTCATAGGAGAAGTAGGTTGGAACTTCTCATCTGTCATGACAGTATTTGAGGTCTTTTTTTTTTTTTATATTAAAAAACTGTATCAATATAGAGTTGCCAGCAAATATATCTAGAAGACTTAATAGGTTTTGTGGAAATCAGTTTGTATGGAATGCAACCAAGTAATGAAAAACAGCACAACATGTATATCCCCCAATGGTGAATAGTAAGACAGAACAACACATTAGCTCATCCTCTATGTACCTATTCGTATCTATAATGCATATATTTCACTGGAATCTTTAGGAAAACTAAACATACAACTTCGAACATTTTTACTTAACCAGCTCAATGAAATAAAGGAAGAGGGACTACCAGATGAACATTTTAAGTTTTGAAGCTGCCAGGACAAAATTATTTAATTCACAGCTACACCTAATATAGCTGAGTAACATAAACACTAATATCCTGTTTCTTACCCTGGACAGCAAATCTTGTACTGCTTAAATCTAGCTCGTCTTGAACTAATGCCACTTTATAAAAAGAAGAGGAAAGCTTATCAAATATGCTTCAGAAATCTCTGAAAACAGTAAATACCAGTCTTTTATTACAGCTCTGGAACAAAGTCAAAATTCTGCTAAGTTCCTAGCGCAGAGCACAACTAACTGGAAGTCTGGATGTTTCATAAATGAGTTTCACCAAAGGTATCACACACTGAGATTCCAGGCCCATGTGTCATGCCCTGAAACATCTGCAACAGAACATAACATTCTTAATAAATGAGATAAATAAAAGTGTGCACTTAATGAAGTAATTCTGAAAATATATCTGTTCATCCACACAGATGAAAACCTGTTTATGAGTTTGCTTGGTGGGAAAGGGAGTTTCTAAGAGATATTTTTTCAGTTCTGTTGAAATACACCTGGAGTATTTCTACGAAAAGTCAACACATGAGTTTAGCAGTGTGGAAATATATATATATGCCACAAAGATTTTGATAAAAAGACGTTGTGCAATCCTTCGCATCTCTTTACATACAACAGTAATAAAGAAAAAGCATTCCATTTTGTCATATTTAATAACACCTTGAAAAAAAGCCACACATACTTTAGAGTTACGTAATATATTTCCATGTTTTAGTGGAAGGGAAGGTAACTACTTAGAAAATGTAGGTTTGCATTTTTATGCTAAATTAATGCTAATTATATTGCCACTTCTACCACATTCACATCCCACTCTCGCAAATTGCTACAAACAATTAAGAGCAAAAATCCATTCAAGTTAACAAAATGACAAGCTTTCTGCTACTTCAGAGTATTTTTAGGTATGGTATGTTCTTAGCCTGAGTTGGTTTTCAGCTGTTCCTGTAATTCACAACTCCTCAAAATAACTCCATAACTCTCCCTCTCTTTCTTTTTTTTTTTTTTTTTTTTTTTACACTGTTTAATCAGGATGGGGATCTGAACTATGAGTTTATCCAAACCAATCTCTTTTTAGTGCTTGGGGATTTTGCTGTGCCAAACCACTTCTGGTGTTTCAAGCAAGGCAATGACAGCATACCTTCTTGTTATTATTTATGCATGGAAGGCCAAACCAAATGCTTGGGTGGGTCACTGAAGACATGAAGTATGTAGTTTTTTCCATCCACAGGACCCCATTTACATTTAAATGAACTTGCTCCTTGTGAAAGATTGGCTCCAGCAGAGAATACCACATGACCACAGACATTGAAATTAAATCACAATCACAAGGATAGAAGCCACCAACATACTGCTAAAATCAACCTACAACACATATCTGCACAGTCTTAAATATGTCAGTAATAAAGAGAAAATGTTCCATTTTATTTTATAAGATGCATCCCACTGTATTTTTTAAATCCATGCGCATAATAAAACACTGCTGCTGAAAGCAAGAGTCAAACAAGTAAAACACAAAGCTACCTCTGCCATGGCTGGGTTTCTCACAAGCAATAGGAAAATTGTCATGTGCAGCTCCAGGCTTTAAATGGATGATTTCTCCTGGCTGATGCTGGACTGGCACTGACTTGACAAATGTGGGAAAGTCCTCAGCTGTGAGATGGGGGCTTAGGTTGTGGGCTCTTGGTCAATTGAAAGGTTGCATTAAATGTAAATTATAGGACTGTTACTTAGATATATACCCTTCTCAACCAGGTGAAAGGCAAACAGCGCCCTGCACTAATTCACAGATGAACTGGTGATAGGCTTGCTGAATAAGGCAAGCAGGCAGGCAGCAGGCAATTATAATTCTCATCTTTGAAGGAAGGAAGGAAAGGTATTTTTATATAAAACCATATTAAATTTCATTTTTAAGTGCCCCTATGTATTTCTCTTTTCAATTTATATGGAAAAGTATTAGGCAAAAATCTACAGCAGAACTGGCAGTAAATATCACAGAAACAATTGCTCTTTTATTAAATATTTATTGAAAAAAATTCCTGTGCTTTCTCATTTTTCTTCTTCTGCTTCCAATATTTATTTACAGCTGATTATTAACATCTGCCAGCGTAACAGTTTCATCTGTACAGAAGCTGAAGCGTAAAAAAGTCACAGACCCCCTCTAACATGACCTGTAGTTAGACAGAAAACAGTTTTCCCAGTCACCGCTTGGCTTCCTGTCTGTGACCTCTGAAAAGCATTGGAGGCCAGGGTTAATGGCCTTTCCAATCTCTGTGATAAGAATTCATTTTGTTCTATTACCAGCAGTTATCTCAGGAGCCTGCTGCATCACTTCAGCAGGGTTCAATCAATGAGAGGACCTAATGAAGTAACCAGCTGTAGCTCTATTTCCCTGGTCAACTCTATCAGACAAATAAGATCTATCAGTCACATCTTAAGGCCGCTCCTAGAAACAGCACCCTCACATGCCGAACCCATATGCATATGAACCAATGATACCTGGCTCTTTCTTTTTAATCTTCCCTTTTAATATGGCTTTTCTAACAGAAAATGAAGCGAAATGGGTTTGAAATGTTGCATTAAGAGGACAATAATGCTGGATTAAGAAACAGTGGATTTTCAGAACAGCAGGAAGCATTTGTATTAATAACAAAAATAGAGTAAATTATATTGCATGTCAGATTTTCCCCCCCAAGCAACCCCTATTCTCCTTAGACAGTACTCTTAAAAAAGAAAAAAATGTTTATTATTTTCTGCCTTAAATTACTATGTGTCATAAACAGTTTTATGTTTGGGGACTTAATTTTTCATTTGTCACGTAGGAAATATTATCTAACCCTTCAGTTAAATGTCAGTCAAAATAATTGTCAGACAATTTTATTTTATATATATGTCAGATCACTTAAAATAAAAATGTTAATTTTGACAAAATTGTATATATATGTAATTTTGTGATTTGGTATAATTAACTTTATGCTCTCATACTTCAAAAAGGGCTTAATTACTTAGAAGTACAGACCCTCTTTAAAAGGCACTGGATTTGAAAATTGAAGAAGAAGGCAAATAATAATAAAGGCTAACTTCAGGACTTCAGAGCTGTGTACATCAAAGTATGACTTTGTAATTAATTAGAGGGTACAGGAGAAAAATTCAATTCATATTGCTTGTACCAAAGTGTCCAGTCTGACTTCATCACTAGGTGTGACAAACTAAATCGTACTAGGCCACTACAGGCAAATTACTGAAAGTGTTGTGGGAAGGCATCTTAGAAGAGTGTCATATTTGCTGAAATGTTGAAAGCCCCATGTAGCTAGGTTTACTTTATTAGGTTAATCTCAACAAATCTCATGAAATGAAATTTGTATCCTTTTAACTTGTGTGCTTTGTCAAATTGAAACAATATAGCCTTGCTATGTGCTGCTGAGGAGACCATATCATGAAATAAAGCTAAAAATTATTACTACTCAACATGCATGCACAAAGTGTACATAAATGTCTATACAATTAAAAGCTAGGTATCATTTTGCATATAGTAACACATCTGATGGATTATGACACACAAATTCCAGAGAACATGTGCTTCATATAAGCCCTTATCTCTCTTTTCCCTATGTGCAAAACAAAGGCATTCTTCTTTTGCAGTCTGCCTGCACTAATAAAACAATATGAATATTACTTGTAGAATCAAAGGAAATCCAAAACCTCTTCGTTTTTAATGTTAAACCACCTTATTGAAAAGCAAGGGGAAGAATGCGTTTTAATAGTGCAGTTTGGTATTTAAGGAAATCACATTTCTGCCATAGATACCTGGATACATTTGAAAAGGACTGAAATATCTATGCTACATATGTAAACAGATAAGAATATGCCTAGCAGGCATTTTGGGAACATCTGTCAATTTTTTATGGAACGCACTGATTGTGGGCTATTGATTGCATTTAAACAAAGTTGTTTCAAAAAAAAAAAATCAGCTAACAATTCGTGTAGAAAGGACTGATCAATATTTAAATGACTCTCTTTATTGATTTAAAATTAACTTTCAATTAAGAGATCCATAGGACTCTTAACTGCGACACTTATCCATTCAAGAGAAAATAAAGGTACATTTATCGATACACTTAAACAGCAGTGGCTGGTTTCCTATTGATTCAGTCATTTGCGCTGGGATTCGTTAGCGTCATCTGACTTCAACTCGCTTACTAGGTCTTCACAGTGTGCCATGCTGAAAGATGCAGGAATGTACAAAACGATACAGGGGAAGCAAACGGAATTAGATGTAGGCAGAGGTAAGTCATACTTATGCTTTTTATGTCTCTTAATGAAGGAAGTGACCATTTAAATACTGCCTAGCTTCTGGGTTTGGTCAGACACAAATTCCTGTCAACTGACCTGTTATGTACTGTTTGAGACAGGAAACATTAAAATGAACGAAATTTTTCATATTGATAGGTAACAGTTCTATTGGCTCCTATCAGCTATGACAAGATCACCTATTTGTATGTATTGATTAACGTATAATCCACAGGAAGGTAAGCTCATTGTTTGCAGAATGATTTTAAGTGGCAGTATCGTGATGTCCTGCATATGTTTCTCTCTCTCTCTCTCTCTCTCTCTCTGATATTTAAGAAAAATATAATTTAATATTGTTATATGGAATCAGCCATCATATGGATTTTGAAAGACTTACTGAGACATTTGAAAGTAAACATTGTGTGTATCTCCGTTTTAAAGAAAAACTCAAACATATTTGCACTAAACAAAAATATACTACAATAGCATAGCTATAACTATAAACATGTGCAAAAGCATCAGTACATTTAGGAACACAAATTAAAACCAGGACTGTAATTACATACTTCATTATTTATATGTATTCTGGGTATTTTAGTATACTATGGAAGCTGGACATGTAATCTCTATAGTTAATAATAGACCAAATTCATCCCAGGTGTAATTTCATTGAAGTCAACAGACCTCGAACTGCACCTGGAATGAATTTGGCCCAATGCTATGAATGCCTCCTGACTCTCGCCAGCCTAGATTTACATATAAGATATAACACAAAAATGAAATAAAAATAGAAGATGTCCAGGAGGCATAGCATGTTTACAAAGCAGAGTGGTAATAACCTTGCCTGATATATATGTGGCAGTGCTTTGCTTAGCCAGACAGTATCATTGGGAGTGGGGGAGGGTTAGCTCTGACGGTGGCTCAGGTTTGCCTGTATCCCTTCATGTCATTGCCTATTTCTTTCTCTTTTTCTCTCTCTTTCTGTTTTTGAAGCCTCATAGCCCAGAACCGTCCAGTGAAACGAAGCAGCCCCAAACTGACTCATTTATTACCTATTCATTTGCTGTGATGAAATCTCCAGGAGCAAAAAAACTGCTGCAGTATAGTAATGTTTAAACATTAAGACCTATTCTGATCAACTGAAATTATTCCTTAAACTGAGAACCACAAACAGAATGTATATAAAATATAAATTGCATACATGATCACCAACATTTTGTTTTTCAAAAAAATTATTGTGCTAAGAAACAAGATCAAATTCTTTGAAGCACGGGTGTGTTTTACATTATGACAAGCTGCTGTTTCCATTATTTCTTCTTTTCTCTGTCCACTAAAGGTTAAATCATACTTACCAAAGGCTCATTTACAGAGTTATGATATGAATCAGTGATATCTTTAGGATCATAATAACACAGAAAACTGGTTATGGACTTGTGCTGCTGGGTGAGAGTCAAGATCAGAAAGACCACTGCACAAATGCAAAGGAAATACCCCCTCCTAATATTTCTAAATCACATAATGTTAGTGTAACATAATTTGGAATATATTATGATGGTTACAATTACTAAAAAGTGCATGATGCCATTATTTCCAACTGGAAATTAGATGATTATACTAATTAAGTGATAGCAGGTGGCACAATGACTGCTACAATCTTCTCTGATGTGCAGAGAGAGATGCATGGTTCACTGTCTAAAACACTCAGGAATAGTAACAATTGGCTTAAGCAGTATTCTGTCCCAAGATGCAGAGTAAGGATTCACTTTGATTTAACACTTCCTTATCACATCAAAGAGGTGTAGGGACATCTTTATGGATTGTCTTAGGAAAAAATATGCTACCAGTTCAGCTTCCACTCTTACAACTAACGTTTCTTGATATAACAGAATTAAAGTATGAAATGAATTCCAAGAGAATCATGTAATTTTAAAATGTCAGCAATGTTCTTTCAAATTGCAACTGGCCTAAATTCATCATTACTGCTTTTAAGTTCCTTAATTCTGAATTGCTATAGGTGTGCTATTGAGTCTTGTAAGTCAAGCAAACTGGAAATGCTGTAGTAAAATAAATATTTCTCTGTCAATGAAAGCACTAAATACTTTTAAGAATATATGTGGTCATTAAATACATTTGAGTTTTAACTCAAATTTCCTAAGCAGTATTTGCACATTATTTTTACAGCAGGATTTGAAGATTATTCACAATTTCACTGAGTTAGACAAATAATCCTCCAGTCCCATGAGTTATTTCAGAGCTTGCTTTTCCTGTCCTCTCTGCTCTATGGTCAGACTGTAGTAAGGCTAAGTCATCATCCACAATTAGTTTTCCAGATAAGTCATCGTTAGTTTTAAAACTAAGAGATAGGTTTGAGAAGCTACTCTCTTTTATTTGGACTTCCATGTGTTTCTGGAGTGTCACCTCAGTTTAAGGATGGCAGGGGAGCAGATCTGCTGAAGAACCACGCTGTGCAAGAATGCAACCACCATATGCCTAAGAGGCAAAAGAAGCAATTCTTATAAATGATGAAAAATAAATGTTATCTAATTTCTGAAAACAGCTTATCTAGATTTATCTGTCTCTGTAGCATTCATTTTAGTTTTGTTACTGTATTTCTTACTAAAGATCAAAAGCATGGCTGATAAGACTTAAGTTCAGATATATTTGTAACATGGTATGATATCTTACAGCATAGCTAGTTTGTTCAAACAATTACTGCCTTCTCCCTCTATATTTTGCAAAGCCTTACCTGTGCCACAATTTCAAGGAGTGCTTTTGCTATCTGACTTTCCACAGGTGAATACAAGAGATAGCTGGATCAGACAGTAGAAGGTGAAAAACTATTGTTTTCCCTAGGATGTTGTGCATTACATTCTGGTGACATTCTCTTCTCAGTGATGACATGTGCAAATTAAAGCTACCCTACTCTTCTTTTTGCACTAAAATTCACATAGGCGTATGTGCTATGATAACTGCAAGTACTGTGCAGAATGTCTTTAGCAAGTACAAAAAAGAAAGGTTCTCCAACTTGGAAGCCTAAAGGAACCTTTTTGTTTAGAGCAAACCCTGAAATTTTGTGAAAATCACTCATCCCCATTTTCTAATGTTTTAATAGAACTAAATGGAAGGAATCTAAACTTCTGATTACAAAAAATGCCTTATCTCCTCCATGAATACCAAACTGCTCAGCATTTAGAATACTATCATACAGATGTTGTTCAGTGAATTGATATAACAGTTGCATCTTTTCCAGGACAAAATTTGAGCAAATTTCCTGCAATGAACATGACAAATACCTCCCTCTCTGTGGCTAAAATAAAAACCTTTACTGCTGCACCCCTGGATATTCAATTACCTGTGCAAATGGGAATAATGGTAGACAGTTACTCAGAAGCAGCTACTGGAGAAATTTGAACTTGTTGTTCAACCCAAAAAAATAACATTATCATACTATAGGCATGAGGCCAGGTCTCTTACCTTCACATGCCACTGATTAGTTCAGCCTTAGCTGAACAAAAATCCTTAATCTTCTCTTTTTAATATTGAAGAGGTAAACCCTCTTTCACCTGCATGTGGAGTCTCCTTTTCATCAAAGCTCAGGAGATTCCAGCAACAAAATCAATGTATGCATGTTCAGAGCAGTTTTCAGGGTTTTGTAAGACAAATCTTTCAAATGGGAGCTAGTTTAATGCTATTGAGCTGAGTTTCGATCTGACTGAGTGAGTGAACAACACAGAAACAGTTCACTTACCACTGCTCACACTACAGGAGGTGGGAATCAGGTACAGCTCTGTACAAATACAGCTGTGCAATTTCTCAGTAAACTCTTACCCTACCTAATCCAATGTTAAATGCAACCATACAGGGTTTAAACAAACAAAGACTTAAGAAAGAAATGCAATTTATTTCTCTACAGTAATGAGTGACAATTACGGTTTTCTCACACAAACTAGTGAAAATTAAGACTAACTCTGCTAAATTTAATAGAGTTTTGCTAGTGCTAAGCTGCTTTTAACTGGAGCATTTTCAGATTCTGTGTCCTAACAGAAAACTGTATCTGAACTATGATCTACAAATATCCTGCTCTGCATTTCTCTCCTGTTTTAAAATTTCCAACAACTTGCATTCTGGATTTTTTTGGAAGAAAAAACATTTAAAACCCCCTTGATTTTATTGCCAGACATTGTAGGTTAATGTGAGTTGTAGTACAGCTTTGCACAGACAGATTCTTTTGTTCCTATGCTCTGACTCTTTGAATGCCAATACTTCAATCAGCTTAGAATCAGAGACAATTCATTCCTCTTCTGAGAAAATGGTATTACAGCCACATGTCCATATCACCATTACATCATGACAGTCTCCACGATCATACAGCTGACTAGAAAAATGATCACTAGTCATTTCTTGAGCTATTCAGTATCTGGAATAATAGAGGATATGCTTCCTCTCTACTATGTAGATTCCTTCCTCTTAATAAACAAACTAATGAGACTTCTAAAATGCTTAAACATACAACCAGAGTAGCAAAGTGTAAACTAAAATGAATCAAACAAAAAGAAAAATAATTGAAATATGTGTGTTAGAGTGACAAAATGCCCACATTGGCTTTTGACAATTCCAGATTTATTAACGGGAAAATATTCTACTAAGACAACCAGGGACTAAAGGGAATAGCATTTGCACCCACCTAGTTCAAACACCAAGTTCCAGGCCCTCAAAAATACAAACATCAACTTCTCCTGTCATTATTCAGTTCAAAACCACAGGTCTAAGTAAACAAGAAATGTGATTATGTTGTTGTATTAACTCTCTGTTAGCCCTGAATGTTCCTCCTTTCAGGATGAGCAGGTGAGGTAATGAAGTTCTTTTGAAAAGTGACAAATTCTGATGTGCTTAAATATCTGCAGAAATGTGGTTGATGTATATATAAAATACACTTTTGTAATCCATACAGAAATACTAGATGGAAAAATGTATCAATGCATGTTTCACACACTGTACAATATGAACAAATTAGTATAAATTATAAGAGTGAAAAAAATACAGGACGCAGTGTCCTGGTCCCAGGTTCCTCAAATTAGCAAAATTCCAGCAGGCTAGCCATCTTCCTTACATTAAAAATGTCTATTATCCGGTGTAATTGAATAACTCTCTGATAATTACATCAGCATTTTAATAGTATATAAATAACCTCTCCCCTAATTACCATTTTGTTAAATTTTTCATATATTGCAGTATTATAAAAGGAGGTTCTTGGTAAAGTACCTTACCCTTTCAACAACAATTAATAATTCAATTAACAGGTCTTTTTTTTAAAAACAAAAGCTTATGTAGAAAGAGCAAGGAGGTTCACAGTTGAAAGGAGAGCTCTCTGTTATGCTATAATCATGGTTTCATGGCTGTAGTAGTATAAAATTTGTTCATGGCTTATTTCTCTTTCAGTGCAGCCTCTCAGTAGAAATGACACCTGCTTTTTGGTGCCGTGAGTAAAATCCTGCGCACACGACTCAACATACATGTGCACCTATCTGGTCTGGAACTTAAACCGAGGCATTTCCCCACGCCAATTTATTTTTCACAAGTAAATTTGTATATTTGTTTTGAAAAGAACCCACAGAGACAGTCATGTCATTGAAGTCTTGACATTATGAATTAGAGGGGAAATACACTGTCAAAAGTAGAAACTGAATTTTCTCCCACCAAACACTTAGACAGTCACACTTTCCTGTTCCCTGGTGTCAGGGAAAGAAAGTGAAATGCACGGCTCAGAAAAGCACTGTTGAACAGAAGATGCAGTCCTCACTCATGCATAGCCTGAGTAAGAAGCCAAGCATCTGAAAAGCTTTGAATCACGGGTGACCCTGTAGCAAAACAGAATTGTGTTAAATGAACGCCTGACAATCACAACTGTGGTTCACATAGCAGTAATATTCAGAGACTATAATAAGAGCTGCAACATTAATGTTTTCAGACTTTATAATCAGTGTCATATTTTGCTAATTTCCAGGCATTTTATTTGCTTCATGACAGAGAATGCCCCAGTTAAACTTATATCTACTGCCAGAATTTCAATATGCCATCTCAAGTTTTATAGAAACCTCATTCTTTTCAGAAGTAATTAGTTAAGGCATAGTTTGCATGGCAATTAAAAACCACTTGCTTGCAGAAGCTTGTAAGCATTATGTAATTTTTTTAAACTACAAGTACACATGCATATTCTTGCCTCCAGCTTAAATACAGTGAATGTTGTAGTTGGTTGCACAGGAATTGTCTCAAGAACATAAAAGCAAGCCAAACACGATTGTATTCCAACTAAAATTGCTCTCTTTATACTGTGTATTGAAACTTGATAACTGTTGGTTATAAAATTCCTTTGATTTTCTGTAGGTAATAAAATACTTTGGCAATTACTATTGACAGTTCTGGATAATCTTGAAGGCTGCCTTGCCTGAAGAAGATGAGTGTTACAAATCACTCCACTGAAAGAGGGAAGAACAGCAGCAGGCAGCAGACAGGTTTCAATTTCACAATGCTGATTATCTCATTCGTGATTCTATGCATGCCTAAATCTGAGGATCCCTCAAGCAGCTATATGGACTTCTACTTTTAAAATGCCTATTACGCTTTCATACTTTTTGCTGCTTCCTGAAGAGTGCCATTTCGCCAAGCTTAAATAGCAGAAAATTGCACTGCTTTTCCTCTGCCCATCTCCTCAATCTCTATTAACCTGCACAAGAACAAAGGAGTATGATAGTCCAGCTATAGGTTGGGAAATAGGTTTGAAGTTGTTTTTCATTTACTGGTACCTATCTTCCTGATTCATAAATGTATTTGAACAATAACATTATTTTAATACATTATCCAATGACTGAAAGCATAGCCTTTAATTACATCTCTATTTATACTAATAAATACGCTCTGTGTTCAGAAATACATGCAGCTATTGTTTACACGAGCATCAAATGACAGATACCGTAGTGCTGTCAGCACGTGTCAAGGCTTAAACAGAAAGGAATAAAAAAGAAAATAATGAAAAATGTTGCAGGTTTTTGTTAGGGTTCTTTTTTTTTTTTCTTTTTTTCCTATCTAGGCTAAAAGAGAACAAACAGAAGCAGCTACAAGCAGACAGGAAAATTGTTGAAGCACCTGGTTCTAATGCTTGCAGTAGGCCTTTATTAGATGTCATAAACTGAATGATGCATTACTCTGTGGACAACTTATAGCCTGCAAATGTTGAGGTAAAATGGAGGACAAAGAATTCTTTTAAAACAAAAAGGTTAAATGTTCCTTTTTAATCAAACAACACTTATTAGATGGACAAATCATAATAGGCTCACAGAGATTGGAGACTATTTCTGTTTCTTTTTAATGTATTTCTGTATCACCTTAATAAATAAAAGGTATTTTACTTTAATAATTCACATTTATGTATGAGTGATTTACAGTCGAACCTATATTTCACCTGTATCATTAAACAAAAGAAAAACATTTAAAAATCCTATTGTTGATACAGGTTTGGCAACCCAATCTCAAATCTAAATAGTTGCATTAAAATCCATGTAGGCAGTCAACCACCAAACAACAAAAACGTAATTTTTGTTCATTAGAAAATGTTTTAAAATAAGATCTGTTTTGCATTTAAAAAGATAAAAGAATGTTTTCTAAAATGACAATTGCTGGTTGGCCACAGATTCTGGGCTTTAATCTCATGGCCTGCTCAAATTTCCCATTATGTCTGGCAGAGGCTTAGGGGGACAGAGAGGCCAAACTGTGGCCCTTTGACAGAAGTGGAGGGGGTTTCGGCATGGAGACACACAGCTGTTGCTCACAAAATGCAAGTGTTAGAAAATCTCACTACTAGGTTTGGGTTTGGGTTTGTTTTGGTTTTTTTCCTTGCTGCTAATAAAAACTTAAAGTGTTTTCCGTGCTTTCTATAAACAGTGCACTTAAGTTTTATAATCTAGTATATCTTATTAAGCGTGAAGTCTGCTGATCCCTAAATTATTCATAACATGGTCCAGACTGATTAAGATTGGCTTGTTAAGGAGCACAAGAAGCAATTAAACTGACAAGGCAGTGCGGCCTTGATGTATACATTTATTATCACAAGAATACCCAAAGTGAATGCCCTTATTAAGCAATGAATTTCACCTCACTGGCCTTCTACCATTGCTGCCACAGGCAGAGAGAGCTAGGAACAACATGTCAAAAGCTAACTCTGAGGAAATGCCTATCTTCAAGTGAAACCGATTTTGTAATGAACCTTTCAGTTCACTCCTGAGGTAATAAATCCTGACTGGTGCATTAATTACTTGATAACATCCCATCAAAATGCAAATGCAGCACTTGACCCATAGGAATGGCTCACTAGCTGTTAACTCTTCAGGGTATACATAAATTGTCTGTTTTCTTTTATCAAACAGGGCATTTATTTCCATCTTGCTAGGGTGAATGTCACTCCTGCCACCCTCGGCCCCTCAGTGGCCTGACACCATCATTTGCAGAGGACTGTCACTATGTGCCGACATTCTAATTGTGCTACTTCTTTGCTTTGTACCTTTGAGGCAGAATTTCGCGTTCCTTTTCTGGAGAAATCTTGCATGTCAAGGACAAAGCTGTAATAGCGTTACAAAGAATGACCCCCACCTCTAAAGTACACTAATCTTTCTTTTCAATGGCAATACATTAAACAAGGAATTTAGTTCCTTGAAGTGATTAAATGAAAGCTGAACATATCTACGTGAACTGCTACCCAACACAGGCGAGCGTGCATGCTTTTAGTGACAATACCACCAAAGATATATTTACATGTTTTAAAGACACTTCCTCAATCCCTTCATTGAGTGCTCAATTTTGACAGTCCACAAGCAAATAATAAGTCAAAAAGTAAAATAAAGTGTACTTCACAACACAAATTTAGCAACAGTGAAATACGATGCATCACATGCTTTTTACTTGCCAAGAAAATAGGCTGTTTTAATTACAAAAACTATTTCTACAATAATGTTAATGAGGAGCTGCATTTTATATTTCCTCATTCAAAATACTCATCTACATGAGTGGGTCTGAGTCTCCCACCTGGGTCAACCTGCTTTACAGTTTTTCTATTTGTCTTGAAGGCTTGGTGAAAATCCTTAATTCAGGTTACTAGGCAACCCTGCAGGTGAGAAAATATAATGTTTGGCCTACTCCATTTTCAAATACACACAGTGGCCTAATGCCTTCCAAATAGACTGTACAAAGCATGCACTGATAATTCCCTGCTACATTTTCTAAAGGCGAGGTCACAAGAAAATTAATTGATGCTGAAAATAATGACAGGAGGAGAAGAACCACTGAGACTTGGTGTGACTGGCATGTGATGATGTTAGCAAGAATCCCAGCATGTGACTGGACAGTGTGATGAAAAATATACTTTATGTGAAGGAAAAACAAGTTACAAAACTTAATTAGTTTTTGACACTTCTTCATAAGTTATTATCTTTTCATTTGGAACATTGCCTTGGGACATCAATACACAAGAAGAAATGAAACATTCTTACTGTAAATCTGAAGGAAAAAAAGATGACTTTATATTGCTCTTCTCCTTTTACATGTCTTTTTGAATAAACAAAATATCCTCTGCAGCCTAAGGTGTACAAGCCCCCGAAGATGCTTCTGCTGAGAGCATAGAATAGACTTGTTCGACGTAATAATCCTGCTACAACTGATTATGCAGGTTCACTTTTAAAAATAAAGGGGGGGTGGATTGGAATCCAAAATGGTCACACACACACACAATAAAACAAAAGTATAGATGAGAAGCAGTTAAATTATAGCACCCACAGCAATAATGCTTCCTGTACAGCAAATGTATTTTTAATTTTTTCCACTAAGGCTTATACCTAGAAGTAATTCACACTGATTACTAAATAACCCTTGTGAGTTGCTTTGTCTTTTGAATTTTAAAAAATACACTTGCCGTGAGCAATGAATTTCATAAACCACCAGCTCTCATGCTTGATGAATCATTCTTATTTTATGCAGTGCTGTGTGATAGAGAACTGAGATAAAATATTCTATCCACAAGCTATTCAGTACAATTTATCATCAGCGGCTCACTAGTCCAGTGATAATACCTGGCTTGCAGATTGTAATGATCAGATTCTGTTTTTATTTCAAACAGGAGCGATCCAAATACCAGAGTTTTTAATTTACATACATTAGTGAGGTTCAAATGTGGCAATAGCTACAAGCAAATTCACTTGCAAACTGAATGCGTTCCCTTTAGCTATTACTAACCAGTGAAGTACCCAGATAAAAATGAAAACAAAGAGGAAATAAGGGAAATCATGATACAAACACCATACCGTGGACTAGGATAATTACTGAACTACAGTGAAGGTCACGTTTATATCTGTTTTAGTAATGATTTCTTATATCTCCCCTTTTGTATTGAAAGCATAAATGACATCTCTTTTTTACGTTATTACAGTACTGTATTCCTTACATTCTGTAGTTTTCCAAAGTTCCAGCATATTATCATTAAGAAAAGTTTTTCTTGGTGTAAATTCAAACAAATTAAATACTGAAACAGCTGATAAAAACATAAGAAACTCCAAAATATCTGTAAATTACACCAACTTGAGCATTTAATAAAAAACAACAGACCTATAATAAAATACCTCTTATAGCTATATCACTTTTATACTGACCACGGTATTGAGCTTCAATTCCCAGCAGCATCATTACTAGGCATTTTCTGCCACCTTTCTAAATCTGAAAAGCTTCCTACATTTAGTGAAGATTAGGTAATGCTACAAGCAATCAATAACAGCTATCAATTCCATACCTTGTTTGGAAGAACAAGTTGATTAAAAGTAAGTAAAAAGGATGGTTGAATATGCTTTAAAACTATCTGATTCTTCTAACTACACCATCATGACATAAAAACTATTATTCACAGGCCAAAAAGGTAGGTCTTAGCAATAGCAAAGTTATGATGCAAAGGAATAAAAGCCAGAATATTCTAAGCTTGACACTCTCCTTATCTTACCACAGAAGAAGGAAAAAAAAAAAACCCACAAGAAGTAAAAAAGAAAAAGGAAAGGTGCACAGAAGCCCAAGTGAAAACAGAAAAATACCATGTCAAACGCAACTTTGATTTCTTGGGCTTTTCTTAGCTTGTGTCTAAGCTTTAGTGTTCTCTACAAGTAGTCCTTGTCTCTGATTGTTCTTCCTTTCTGGACTTTTTTCCCTCAAACAACTTTTAAAAAAAAAAAAATTGTAGGAAGTTAGAAAATGCCTACTATTTACCAGTAACATTAAAAAATCTTGTAAAAGCAGCTATCATAAGCTCAGTTAAGACTTCACTTATTAATGACCATGTATACTCTTCTGCATGTGTACAGTCCTTATTGTGTAGGCACAAGTAACAGCCTCATAAATGCAAATACGCAAATATGATCTTGATTTTTTAAGTCTTTTCCCCATAGTACACACTAGTGACCTTCCAATCCCCTGAATCTGAATCCTAAAGACTGCTAAATCAACCAGCTTAGAAGAAGTAGCCTTCCTCATAGAGCACAAAAGAAAGGAAGTCTCTGGTGAAAGAGGAACTCTTACAAATTCACCACATTCCCTATTTTCTTACTGTCTACCCACAGCTCAGGCAGTTTCATATTCCTCTGCTAGAGCAACTCATTTGCCTCACTACCAGTGGGGAGAGTCAGTGAAGTGGCCAATAATCTGAAAATGTGTTTAATCTTGATTAGACAAATGACAGAGAGGAAGATGAGATCCCCATTTTTGCCATTCATCCATGACTGCTGAACGTAGCTGCCTGCAATGCCCCTAGGACTGGCTCTGTGGCACGTGGAAAGGACTCCTGCATCCAAGATACCTTTAGGTCGCATTGAGGTTCTTTTCCATCTGCCCTTCTTGAGTGCTTCAGTACAATGGGAAAATGATGGCACACAACTCTCATTTTAATGTGGTTTTCATAATAAAACTGTCAATCCTTAAGAAGAAGAAGTTGCTAGGCAGTGGTCCTTTAAAATTTTAATCTAACTTATGAATAGAATCACAGACCAGATATTGTTCTTCAGCAAATGGAGGGCAAAAAGCATCAGCTAAATTGCTGAAATAGCTGCCAGAAGACGCTATTCCCATTTCTGGAGAATAAACTTCTGCAGCCATAAAGATCCACAGAAAGTCAGAAGCCCCTTCCTTCATATAGACCTCTTTTGGTGCTGTATCTTTCTGGTGAAATGAACATTTCTGAATCTGCAGTTATTTATGCTCAGAAAGGTAAAGTTCACCTTCCTGCTGCTCAGAAAAAAATCAATGTATGTGGGTAATCTAAAAGAGAATAAGGAAATTGCAATATATGATATGTAGTCAAAGGACTACTCTGAAACACTTTATAGGCTATTATTTCAGCTCACAGACTAAATGAAATAATGCTTGATCACACTGTCATAGACTGAAGTGTCTGGCCCCAACAGTCTTATTCCATGTTATAGCTCTATATAGAAACTTTTCTAGTCTGTTGCAAATTTTGCTCAGTTTGGGCCCTGTTGTAGAACTTCAATTCACACTATTGCTTTAAATGCTGTTTGAGCACAAGAAACACTAATGCAACATTTTGCAGCTTTGATAATACTGTAATAACCCTTGTGTGATCACTTAAGAAGATATATCCTTGGAGATGCAGTAACTTTATGGTATTTCTGAGACTCCAATCTGGCTCAAAGTCACTGCAATAAAAATAATCCTAACTAGAATTGAAATTACAAAGACCAAGATGCGTGGAAAAGCATATCAGAATTAGAACCAAAATTTTCCTTTTCGTTTTTTTTGCTTTGAGGGAGGTGTAAGACAAGTAGGAAGAATTACTTCTTGTTTACAGAAAAAAGACAAAACTCAAGCCTCAAACTAATAGACGAATTGTTTATGGTTAAACAGCTTTCAAAAATACGACGCATTCATGATACCTATACCTTGACAAACTGATGATCAGCACAGTATTAGCTTGTTGCAAGTTTTAGATCATCTTGCCAAATATCTGAAATGTACTTACAGTGAAAGCAATTTCTGCTACAGTAGCATAAAGCATGCTTCTGTGCTGCAGCATGTGACACTGGCTGATAATAAAGGAATGTGATGTGAGACCGTGCAGCTTTTACAGCAATTTCCATTGCTTTAAATAATTTAAAAAACAAAAATAAAATAAAATGAGACAGAGAAAGAGCTCTAGATTAAGAAGTAGTTATATTCTGGCATGAAGATTTCTCAGCGGAATATTACTAAACAAATAGGAAAATTAAGGAGATTCTGTGGAACAATATAATGCTGATATCTGATGCAATGAGTACAATTTCTAGTGAAATAGATCAAAAATGCTGTGCCAAAAGCACTGTTAAATGCTTCTCATGTGATAGTGAATTTCTGCTAGGAGATGGGGGATGGGATGTAGAAGGGTGATAGGAAGAAGGAGAGAGAAAAAAGGAGCTCATTTGACTCTGGACTTGAGTTTGCTCTTCATGAAATAAGTGATAAAATTCCACTGAAGTCAATAGCACCAGAACAGATCTTGTAAGATGAGTGATATTTTAAATAATCAGATACTTCTAGTCAGGGCAAAAACCACTCTACACTTCGTTATCACACTCTTTATTTTTCGGAATATCTGACTCCTTTGCTGTCTGTCATTTTCTCCATGACAAATCAACAGAGAGAAGGCCTAAAACAGCTCTTGCAAGACGGAAGGCTATAATAGCTAACTTCCCTGATTTTCGTACATTTAGAGGAGCAAAGAATCTGACAAATAATCCCCACTGCCATTGTGCGGCCATTACACTGTCCTGCGAGCCTGGACAAGTTATTAGGTCAGACGCTAACTTCCTAAGTAGAAAAATGATGTGGTCGCCTTTGTCCTCTCTGCAGTAATGGCTGGAGTCAGTACTAATTAAGGCCCTGCGGCAGTGTGGTACGAGAGAGGTCAGAGACTTCTTTCTGACACCTAAACAGTGCTCAGCTCAAAGGAACTGCCCCTAATCTGAAATGATGTGATGTAGAGCTGGCCTTTCAGCTTCACTGTATATTTAAAGGAAAATGACAGTTAATGACAGGGGTGTCAAAAATGAGCAGATGGAGAGGCTAAGGAAAACATGGCTCTATGGTAAAATTTACTTACAGTTCATCACTGTGCTTAGAATTAGAGGTTACTGCACAGATGTAGAAGGTTTGGATACCTTTCCATTATTTCTTTTTTTAAGAAAAATATTTGCCTTATGCACATAGATTGAAGAAAGTCTGTTGACAAAGCAGACTTATATTTCCATTGTTATGCAAAAACCAGTACATACATACCCCCACACAGCCTACACTACCTTCATTTGTCTGTTATCAAAATAAAATATGAAAATAATAATAACAATATTTAATCTCATTCAGTAGATTACTACTTTCCATTTTATCTTGTTAGGAGTAACCATTGCAGTAATTAATCTTCTAGTCATTTTCTTTCTCCCCTTCAGGCATGGAACTTGGGAAACAAAAGCAATATTCAAAACAGAAACCAAGATTTATTGTCAGTTAGTCATAATAGACACCTGCACAGATTACTAATTACAACAAAACCATAAGGTCTGCTGGCACAAATCCTTTCCCATTCTCTCTTTTTATCCACCCCTAGTGACACACCTGCAAGCCTTTAATTGATGTATTTATCTCAGGAGTCCTTGTTAGCATTGCATTATAGCATCGCCATTCACAATGCTATAGTTAAGGTTTGGTCAGCATTTCCACTGTTGAGGCTTCCCTCCCTCCTTCCTTCACTTTCCTCCCTCCCCTCCAACCCCCTTCTCCCTGGCTCTTTAAGGAAATTTGCTCCAGGCTAAAAGTTGAGTATTGAGGTCTCAGTCCAGGCTCATATGATTCTTTTAATCAAACTAGAAAGAGAATTGTTTTGGAATGTTTTAAAATTATGTTCAAAATGCAAAAACAAACAACAAAAAAATCCACAAATTTTTTCAAGGCTCACATAGTTGAACCATATCTTTGATGTATTTTAAAATAATAAAAATTTAGCAAATAATTAGCCCACCACAGGGAATTGTGACATCTGATATTTCCCTGGAAAGTCAAAAGGAATGAGATCCACAATAGCTAAAAAAGAGGTTTTCAAGCAAGCCCTGTAATGGATTCCTGTAAAATATACTAGTAAACATTCAGAATATGAACGTGAAGTAATTATTATCACACAGAGCATAGATAATGTAATTTCTGTCCCCAAATGATGTATATTATTTAGTATTTTTGCCTTACAATCTTAAGCAGTTCCTATCCATATGTTCCAGAGGATTTATATGAATTGTGTACAACTGCTCAATATTATTACCTCTTCTAAACTAGTTTGAAAAAATAATGTTTAATGATATTGTAGAGCTGCCATTACAAATATCGAAGGTGACATTTATCTATATAAATCTATCCCTATATGCATAAAGCCAGAAGGACAGTCATTTCAATCCATAGGTCTGCCTAACATAGAAGGGGAAAAGATAAAAAATAGGGAGAAATAAAGGGAATTCAGTTTGTCTCAGTGTGTCATGTGTCATCTGACAGAGTTTAAGAAACAGTTTCTTCTGCATGGACTCTCCCTACACAGCCCAGGCCTCAGTTCAGCAATATTTAAAGACTGCATGACACGAATCAGGGTACTGTTTTATATTTCTTGTTGACATGGGCCTGGCACAGCCTATCTAGCATTTCTGTTCCCATCAGGACCTTTCTCCACAAGGCCCATTAGAATTTGACTTACTCAACAGGCTGCTGTAACAACAGCAACAAAACCCAACAAAAATCCAACCAACCAAAAACCCCACCCAAAACAAGTCAACTAGTTTCAATATGACTCTTAATTTTGCCTAGCCAACAAAGTGTAATTAAAAAATTAATGGTGACCAGTGAGTACATGACACAGGTTTAAGGTAGTTCAGAGTGGTTTTAGTTTTTATTATGTTTAGAAGATATCCATTGAAATCAAATCCTCTTGTCTTGCCAGAGCAATTTGTCCTACAGGATGACTCCATAGCAAGAACATGTGGACACTTCTGTAGCACTCCACCTGGACTAGGTAGCTACAAATTGACCCTGGCCTTGATAGGTGTCATGCCAAATGAGCAGTTATCACTCTGGTTCACTAAACTCCAATTCTGCCTTCTTTTTCAAAGAGTGTAGCCAATTCCCCCTTCCTAATGAGCAGGGGTAACTCCAGCAGAGAGAGTTTGGCCATGAGGATGTAATCCTTTATCTGTATGGCGTTTTTGGATTGGACACTTGCGTTTCCTGGGATTTATGTGGACTTGGGAAGAATTTCTTGGATCTTACAGCCCCCTGTACCTCTACCTCTCCACACAGTTCCTACTCGGAGGCTGCAATGTGTTTTGCATATTTTCTGTTTTATAAACTGGTATCGTTCCACAGGCCTGACTCAAGTTAGGCCCTGCAGCTCTTTTTGCAATCTGAGCCTGAACATACCCTACAAACAGCTGTTCTGCTTCAAAACATATTGCTTAGAAACAAAGCATTAGATAAAATACTTTAAAACAACCAGCACCCAACACAGATCCAGAATAACAGCATTTCTGCTATTTCACAATTAACTAGACATGTCTATTTTTCCTCTGACATCCTCATTCCCAGTAGCTTTTGGAGCCCAAGTCACACTTTCCCTTTTCCTACTATCCCTCCTGAGACATTCTCCATTATTAAACTCTGTAGGTATTCTTTGTTCTCCTATGCTCACAGCTTAAGCCTGGTCTGCTGAAAACTAGATGTCTGGAAAACTTGCCAGAAGCTGGGATGCTATGCCAGGGAAGCATGACTGTATGCTTGACCTCTTCCTCTGTTCATTCCCTCAGCCTCTGCTACTGGCGGCTGTCAGGTTTCTATTACAAAACCCTCTAGTAGTGCCAGCACTGTCCTGTAACCAGAAGTATTAGCTGGTACAGAACAATATGAAACCATTTTTTAAATTTCTGTCTGTGTTTAGTCATATCTGTTGACTGACAGTCAACATATCCAAACATTTAATCTCATCTCAGTAACCAGATGAACACACAGTTTCCATGAATAATAATGATCTTGAGGGCACCTCAGAATCCACCGAGTGGCTAAATGCAGTATTTAATTATGGAATATGAGCTGGTATCTAAATATGCATGAGTTGGAATATAAATTTGGGTTAAATAATTGTCCTATAGCAGATGTATCCATATCCTCTGAAGTAGGTCGGCCATCTCTATAGTGTGTTGTTCCATGGCCGATGCAGACATGATCCAAAACAGATGGGATTCTTCACAGAGAAAGGGAATTTACATGTTTCACTTAAAACTGAATTACACTGCTCTTGCAAACCAGGTAGTAAAATTTTGGGGACTGCTGGAAGTTGAGTGCTTCTAGAAGACCTGCTAATTCACTTCTAGAAATGGGAAGCATTTAGAAATGCATTATTCTCTTTCAGATTAAATTCACTACTTCACCAATTGACAGAGCAAAGCCTATGCACCAGTTAAAATCCATTTAAGCTGCATTTTGAGGGCTTAAGCGAGGCTTACATGATGCCTAGGTTTTGTGCTAGTCTTCTGCAGAGAGGATGAATCAGACCCTTATGTAAACTAATCAGTTTTGATGTTCTCTCTTCCATTTAAAATCCGTGAATTATTAATCTCTATGTGTACAGTAATTTCTTGAAGCATATTTTATATGCAAATTCATATTAACATCATAGAAACATCTATAATACAGACTGAAATAAATTATGAGGTATTGTGTAAGGGATCCTAGCCATTATGACCTATCAAGTCAAAAATCCAATGAAATTAAAAAAATATATATTATGCCCCTTAAACACATATTTACATAATAGACTGTAATGGCTCAGAAAAAAATCTCTTACAGCATGTAAATAATGCATGTTTTTAGATTTGTCTAAATACATATGCACATGTATTTACATATTAACATGACAGGTTGCAAAGACACTAAATTAACTGGTTTGCATGGTCTTGTGTTCTACATGAGTGTTTTTGAACACTTAGTAGAGAAAAAATTAAATCACAGATACGTACCTTATATTCAAGCAAAGAACTGATTTCCTATTCCTCCTGAAAAACTTAGCATTTATGGTCAATTTAAAAATCAATATTCTAAAGCTTTCCAATAATTTATTGTGATATTTTTAATTCAAGATCTTCATAGTACCTACATGTTGACATACTACCAGCAACTCCACCAATCTACAACAAGAGGAGATGGTAGCATTTGCAGGTAAGAAATTCAGATTTAAACCCTGACATAAATTTTAACTGGCAATAGATTTTGTGAGTTGAGTTGTAAAAGATGGAAGATTGATGATTAAGTTGAATAGATATTCTGAAAATGTTGACCTTGCAAAAGCCGTAAGTTTGTGAGAACACATCTACTGCCTGTCACACTGCTTCAACATCACTTGTGTCTCATCAAAGTTTATACTTCTAATTCAGAAACCTAGAAACACTGAAATGTACATAATGTTTAGCTGAATGAGTAGTGACATGGAAGCCATTATAAACTCTTTAGTGAGCAGAAATTATTTGCATATTAAAGCATCTGAAACCACCCCTCTTTGCTTTTAGCTACTTCAACAAATATTCAGATCCCATGTCATCTAGCAGGTAGCTGGACAGATCAGAGACAGGCAGAAGAACCTTCTGTGACCCAATCTACAAGTCTACACAAGATAGTCTCAAAGGCACAAATTAATACTCCCATTGACTACAGGTGTTGATGCATCACTTTAGCTACAGACTGATAAGAAGTTTGTAGGATTCAGTGATGATAAAAAATCCACTACTCATACCGTTAGTCCACTGAAAGTCTATTTGAAATAAAAATAATAGTGACAGTCAAGTATGTTAATGTCCATAATCATTGTAAATTATAACTGTCAGTGGTCACAGACCTATCCCATGAAAACATAAGGTAACAATTTAGACTTATATTACTACTCTCAGAGAAGAATATTCATAGGAAACTAAAATGCTATGGGTATTATAACATATATTCTAAAAATAGAATGTTTTGGGATTCTTCTTTTTTCTTTTTTTCCCCTAAATAGAGTATTTCCATATAAAGCAGTGTGACCAGAATTTTGCACTAAGTGTCCGTTGTTGAAATTATACCAGTCTCACTTTAGAGTTAGTGAAGATGTTCACAGTGATTTTAATTCTGAATGGAACACTGCAAGATACCAGGAAAGCAATAGTTTTAGTCTAGAAATAATAGCATCTAACCACAGAGGAGAAAACGTACCCTCCCTCCTTAAATATATAGCAAAAATAATGCTGAAATTGCAGGCGGTTGCTTATCTTTATGATCTGGACAGTGTGCCTCATTTTCATTTTCTCTCACACAAAGACATATTGAATGCGTAAAGACAGTTTCTTACAGTTTGAAAGGAGGAACAAAAGTAAGCTATATTATAAATTAATATGAGAAGTCAAAGATTTGTTGACTCAAGCTGCGTTAAGAAATATGTAATTCTGGACTCTCTTTTTAGAAAACTGCAATCTCATCAAAATGTCTTCTATATAAAAAGCAATATTCAGGTTTTTGGTTTTGCCAATGTGCACAAGGATGAGACATGCTATGGACATAAATTTTTGCTTGCTTATCTTACACTGTGTCAACTTTTATTCACAATCCCATAAATCCATAATTTTTCACAATTTGAAAAAGCAATGGAGAAAGAGAAAAGTAAAATTAATACTAAGGAGACATGTAATTAAAGATCTCATTTGATTATTCACTTTTTAGAAATACTCGATGACAAATCTTCTGTATTATAAAACATATATTTTCCCAAGAAAAGTGAATCAAAATTATGATGTCAGCACAAAGAATGCATTCAAATACATTAAAATATTTGTCTGTGAGTGTAGGGACACAGTTTGGAACTGAAATTCCAAATCCTACGTGTTAGGAAGCTTACTTAGGTTTAGCTATTTCTTGGGGTTGGGTGGGGCTTTGTTTGTTTGGTTGGTTTGGTTTTTAGTTTGTTTCTTGGGGTTTCTTTTTTTTGGGTATGTGTGCTTTTTTCTGAATTTTAAGTGATCATATGGTTCCTTGGAAAATTAAAAAAAAAAAACAAACCAAATCAACAAAACAACAGGCCACTGACTTTAAGTCTATAACTAAAACTACTGCATTACTGTATTCCTTCTGTATGTTCTAACTGCCCTCCAAATAATTACAGAGTGGAGACTTGGCTGTCATTCATGTGTATCTATTCCATTGTGTGAAAAGAGAAAGAAAATGGTTGCCCATACATTAGCACATCACCCATGGCTAGTGCAATGACAAGATAGATTAGGATGTATATTAAATCTCACACATGACTGCCTTTCTGTATCAAGGTAAAAAATACTTGCTCTTACATACATTAGGGACTAGTGTTGGGCTGACATCTACATTAATATTGACAGCATATCAACATTTTTTACATTAACTGAGTCAATAACTAGTCTAAACCTGGTAAAATTTAGATAACAAAAATGAAGAAAATATCTAGCAAGCAACATTAGATTCTTGTATCTAAGAAAAGAAAATTAACCCCCAAATACTACATTGCTTTCCTGAATTATCAATCCTACAGCAATACATCAACCAGTGTATACAGCTGTGACTCGGTAATCCAATCTCATTTGTCAAACAAGAATTCTAGCAGATAAGGAATGCTTCTAGGAAAAGAAAACCCTGCACAGACAATAACATAAATATTATATACATAGGAGGCTGATTATAAAAAGCTGGATTAGCATCATTGTATTACTTCACCTCCTAAACATTACTTTCACAGACGTGATGAAATTGTCAGGCAATAATCCCACTTCCACAATAGCTGCTTGTGACAAATGCACATAAAACCTGCATGAATGCAAGACTATTTTCCTATTTTGCAGGGGAGTTAAAATGTTTATTTGTATTTTCCATATTAAAAAACCTTTAAGTCAAAACTACTATGTAGGTTAGCTTAGGAAAGAGATTTCATTATTTACCTTTGCTGTAAAATCTCCAGTAAATGAGCAGTCGCTTCTCATTCAAAGCCAATGTCTTGGTTTCATTAATAATTAAATGTTGTTTTCCAATGATATCTAGCTATTTTATGCTCTTCTCTTTGAAATATATTATCTTCCAAATGAAGCTCAAAAAAATGCTGCCAATGTTTTTAAGGTGCCGCGCATTTTATAAGCATGCATGTGAATGTTGGGAGATAAAAATGTTCATTCTCCCAGATTCACTGTACTCACAGTGAAAGGGGAGAAATGCTAGGAAATCAATACACAAAAACTTTTGGACCCAGAATCCATTGGCCAAAAACTGATATGTAAATGTTTATAATTTCAATCTTAGCAATTAGGTTGCTACAGTTGGAAGCATCCCAGAGTATTATTACTCGGCAGAAATAAAAGCATGAGGCAGCCATGCAAAGTTTTTAGATTTTAAACTCACAAAGGAGCAACATTTCAAGTGTCATTCATCTCAGAACTCATAGAAGCTTTTGTTTAACCATCCTTCTCACTGAAGGCTACCTTTCCCCTCTACTTTAGTGTACTGTGGAAGATGATGAGGGTTAAAGTGATGTTCTTGACAATATTTACCTCCAAATGATCCCATCTTTCATTTATTCAAGTCCTTGAGAACAGGGATGAAACAGGCCATGAAAAACCTAGGCTTATGGACACGAGTTCTTCCACCAGGCAATACTATAGGTAAACAATGGGCAGGAAGAAGAGGCTTCTCTCTACTGTTCTAATGCTCTTCTAGACTCTTCTAGCTAAACATATAAAAGAAAGAGATGCAGAGAAATGCCTAGCACAGAACGGAACTCTCATTCTAGTGCTTAAGATGTTGACAGCATCCAAGCTGATTAATTGATATCAGTAAAGCCCACTGAAAAAGGTTAAAAGAACACTTTAACATGAAGTGATATTATTGTGATCATTAGGATGGCATATTTCTGTCTTTGCTAATGAATCTTCTTTTATCAGCTCAATAAACTAATGTAGGAGTGCAATTTTTCAATTACATTTTCATAAACAGATGGCAGAATTTAATAAATTAATGTTTATAATAATGGTACAGTTATGAGGCTTGTACTTTTATGTATTTTGTGCTGAAGCTTTTGATACTAAATCCCAATAATGCCAATCTCCTTAGTACAGAGTAGCTTCATGTTCCTAGGTTGCTGTATAATGATCTCTGATCTTTCACTGTAAAGATAGGGGTGGCTGTAGGTAGTAAGTTTAATTTATTAAATAACAGGGATGTTAATCTGTTTGTCATAGACATTTTAAAAAAATTATTATTCTTCTGAACTAAAACACACTGTTGCAGGGCAGAAATGATATTTAAGCGCTATTGCAGAATGCATCTTTTGTTCCTAAACTTTATTTCTAACAGGGGCTAAATGATGCCCCATTTAAAACATTTTCAATTCGCAGCGTCCACATGTGGCCACATCCTAGGATTGCCAGACACAGTGTATGTTTCAGAAAGCTAAACCTCATAAATCTCCAGAAATTCCTCACATCTATTATGTTTACCTTCTGCTGCTGATGAGCCTGTTGGGCTCTGTACGGAGGAAATTACAAGCACTCCAGAAGATTTGGCAAGAAGATGCTAGAAGAAACAACGGGCAAAAAAAATTCTTAACTGAAACATCACATCCAGCTTTGGCTACCATTTACATATTTGACATTACAGCTAGTAAAATGGAAATTCCATCGAAATGGAATAAATCATTTTCAAAAATCCCTATCTGATTAGTGTTAGTTATGTCTGAAATTAAACGTGTTAAGCTACACTCAGTGTATATGGACTCCAGCTGAATTCTAACATTCATACTGAAATTTGGTCTGTTTATACACTTTTTGAATTAAGAACAAAAGGGAGTTGTATCCTAGAGCTTTTTTTGCCTATCATCTTCTAGCTCATTTCTATTAATCAATATTACAAAATGTCTTCCTTAACTTAATAGATGTTTGCAGACTGTGGTAACAGCTGCTAACTAGTAAGGAAATGCCAGCAGAAATATTTTATGGTCACACATTCAAATACCACTGGAAATTTGTTTATAGTTAATGCCAACTGAAATGGTTATGTTCTAGGCATATTTTTCATAGTGATCAAAAAGTAGTAGTTCAAAAGTCTCCTCACTTAATCCTTGACAGGGCCAAGGGCCAAAGAAAATCAAATTAGTTAATTACGGAAAGAAAATGAAGTTGCAAGTTTAAAATTTTGTTTGCTAAATAAAGTAATTGTTAACTGTGTTGCACATCCACATGCACACATCCTTGCACAACCACAAACAACTCTGAAATAAATACCTAGAGTTTAGAAATTCCATTGAAAAGGACGGAAATCTGTTCTGAAATTACTGGCAGAGTAACTGCCTTGATGTCCTCTCCCCGGGACCACTGCCTTCCTACCTGACAACAGCAGCGGTGGAAGGGCTCAAGCCCAGCCTGGGCTACTGAACACCCTGAAGGATGAGGTCACCAGAAGGGATTTTTATCAGAATCTTGTATGTAAACAATCTTACAGAATTAGAAATGGTTGATTCCATCTCTACATAAACGGGTGAAAGTCACAGTGAGTCTTTCTTACAAAAGAGAAGCGGAGAAATACTTTGGATTATGTATGAACTGTATGACTGTACATCCTCCAAAAACAAGTCATAAGAGAGAACTATCAGGTTTTGGAAACTAAACAAAAGTCTGCTCTTAATCTGGTGTCTTAACCAACTTCATAACCTTTGAGTATTCCTGCTTTTAAATCACCCAGGACAAGTCTGTCTGGCTAGTAGTACAGAAACATACAATAAAATGGTAACCTGTGATACCAAAAAAAAAAATATTTACAAAGCCGATATATAAAAGTCACATCTGACATAGCTGAAAGGAAAATCCTTTAATACAGTTAGAAAAATGAACACGGTGTTGGTCACTTTTTAACCCAGAGACTTCACAAGATATTAATGCCAATTATTATAAATAAACCCACATGCCTTGAATACTGCCATTACTGAGACTAACTACTGCCCAGTATTAATTATACCCACTAAACAATACACAAAATTTTAATAACATTCACTCTTATCTCCATGAAAATCACTACAGTGCCTTTATAACCTTTAGTCCCAAATGCTTTTGGAATTGTTTGGCATTTTGCCAGGACAGAGCTTGAGACGGCTAGATAAGAGCCAACAGTTAAAAAGAGAGTTTTTTATTTTCCATTCTAATGAATAAAAACTGCTAAACTAAGGAGCGTTAGCAAGGGACTTATAAAAGATATGGCATAGGTTATTAAAACACTATCCTTATTACAAGAATTTTTCCTCTCTGATATCATTTGGCTTATTGAATGAGTTAACCTTTTTCTTTCTCCACCTTTTTTTTTTCTCTTCCCCCTTCCCTCTTCCTCCCCCTCTTGCAACTGCCT
>NW_024581127.1:6002961-6047961 GCF_017639235.1 Corvus kubaryi | reverse complement strand
TCAATCTGGTTTACAAGTCCTATGGGTAATCGTAACTTCAGAAGCTTTTCTCTCTGCTGATTCGAGGTACAGTAGTAATGAAAGCAGCATTACTGTTAGAACCACAAAGCATTTTAAATGTCTAGATTTTCCACCCTAAATGATACTTGAATCACATTCGTGATTTTATCATTTCGTACACATCCTCTTATATGCTTTTTGCTGGATGGCCAGTTATTAGCAGACACCAGACATGCTGCATAAAACTAAGCAGAATAAACATAATTTTCTTGCTGTCTTGCAATTCTGGGGTTAAATTTAATGTTTTCTATCAGTCAAATACCTCTGAATAAGGCTGTATTCAAATCAAAGGACATGGTATCTGCATTAGATAATAGTAACAATTTTATTGCTAGGTGCCATTTATCAAAAAATTTAAAAGTCTAGAATAATAAGCTGAAATTGCTACCCCATAACAATTATTCACTGGCCTAAGTAAAGGCTAATCTGTAGGCATCATTTTTACCAGATGCATTCACATTATAAAAAAGCCAAAATCTTAACTGGCACTAATGTGCTGCTTCATGAGAGTTTGAGATATGGGGAATACACTGTCTTCCTCCTTCCTAGAGATAATGGTCTTGAGTCTCAGTGTGAAATACAGTATTATACAGCAACATTCTATCTATCCATTCCATAGATAAAGGGAAGATTCTGGGTTCTAAGTTTGTTCATTCTTTGCCTCTGGTGGTCACTAATTTCATATATATACACAATTAACAAATATTCCTCTAAAACACACCAGATTTTGATAGTCATATAGTTTCACATGCCCAGTAAAATCTAGGGTTTAGCTAAAGTGTTTTGCATAACTACCATTACCATTATTAGACAGCTTGGTAACTATTTATCTTTCTAAGTACACTGCTTGTTTATTTAAATGAAGTTTGTTCCATGAAAATCCTCAAATTCCTTGAAGCCTGCAAAAGGCCTATGTCAAATGACATATTTTTTGCTCTTTTTAATAAAAACATTGGCAAAATAATGTTTTTCAGAAACTCTGACTTGGATTTCTGATTTATAGAGTATACTTTACCATTCTGAGCTACTCAGCTCAGCAAGTGGCTGTTCAGAGACTGCAAGACTTGAATGTCTGTGGCGTAGTATAAATTATTTTGATCCTCCCTTGGGTATTTACTTAATTTCTCACCCATTTACTGTACTTCGCATAAAATGGCAGAAGCAAGATAGAAACTATTAGAAAGCTGGAAATACTACCAAGAACTTTAACCAGCTCTAGGAAGTTAGGATACCTGCAACAGAGGCAATCTGCTGATAAAGAAATGACTTTGCTGTGCATGTTTCTGTCTGTTATCTCTGTTTTTCTAAATTCAACATGCAAAGTAGCAATTCCATACACATAGCAGCAGATACTTATTGAATAAAATATTAAAAGTGGTTCTACAAGGAGATTACAAAACTCTGGTGAACCTTCTTATAAAATAGCCAGCTTCTCTATTTGTAGCTTTTTTTTCCCTAACAAAACAACACAGAATTGCATTGGTCTTTGCTGCTGTTTTCATTTTTTTTCACCCTAGTTAAAATCATCTCTATCACTCTTTCTAGCCACTTATGTCTGCAGGATGAATCTATACACAGATACACAGCTGTCATCATACCTCTGAATCCTTTCTACACACAAACCCAGCTCCACCAGTGTAGACCTGCAACTTGCTGATGAAGTGCTCTTGAAATGGAACACTGGAAAAACCTAACCTCAGGGACTTGCTCTCCCACCTTTATGTTTTTCAGGATGCATCTACCCCCAGTATAGTTACGGTACCTGCACCTACAACACTGTGAATGGATATACTAGAACTTGGGCTCTTTTCTCTCTCCTTTAGTAGGGACTTAAACAGGCCTTTTTGGAACTCCAGCTTACTTTTTTTTCCTTCTGTAGTTGAATAATATCTTTAAAATCCATCTCTCTCTTTAAATAAATGCACACAGAAATAAATACGCTGATAAGAAAAGACCTATGAGGCTGCCACTGTCAAAAAGCCTGTTTAAGAGGCTTACTTGTTTTATTCTATAGCTAACTGCAATTCCAACCCTTCTTAGCCATGATGAGAAATAGGAAACTTTAATAGCCTAGTTCTGGTCTTAAATGCTGTGCATGTGCACCAGCATATATGTTTTAAAAATTGGAAACCTTTACATGAACACAGTACATCAAAAGCTGTTTTAACAAGCTGATTTAACAAGGTATTAAGATGCGTATTCAACCGAGGAGGTGGAGATTCAAATTCTGTAAATTTATGAACACAAATGTAGCATAAGTACTGTAAAAAAAAATGAAGAGTTTGTACATCCTTTCTGAATATTCATCTCAACTTAGACTGTTCACTATGAGCTCAGTCCTTTATTTATAACCTTTAATTTGATTGTTAGAGAAAACAAGCCACTACTGCTTCATTCAATATTGCTTGAACATACTGGATTATTCCCTTGCAATTCTGGTCCTTTGCATGATTTTATCTTAAATAGATAACCAGGCTACTTGACCTGAAGAGTCTCTTTCTTAATAAGTGCATTGCTAATATATATAAGTAAGGGTGAAAAAAAAACCCCAAACATGTTAAAGCATCATTACACTAGCAGAACCTCCTAAATGGAATATTTATTTCATTATGAAATTCCATTTCTGTTCTTTATCAAGCAACAAGTTGTAAGACTTTGAGACAGGTTCATCTGCCAGTAGAAAAATGATTAGTGCTAACATTCATCTGTATTGACAGCTTTGTTGAAGGTCAACAAACAAGTATATCTCTGTGCTGATATTAAGAGATACTTTTATAAAGTAAAAGAGAATGCAGTAGATCCTTTCATTTTAATAAAAAATGAATTTTCAATGGCATTAGTAACTAAAAATCTCTGTTGGTTCCTTCTATATTAGAAACATTACTGAAATACATATTACTCCATTTTTTCCTTATCAATATGTCAGTACAAGTACTTATATTCTGTAGTAGATGGTGTGACATGAAAAATTATAATGGATAATATCCACATATTCTCCGTTCTGTGAAGGACACAGGTGAGGGAGATATGGTTCTCTAGCAGCCTTTTTGTATCAACTCTAGGTAATAAACATGCATTTGGATGTAAGAGATAGAACATTGACAAAAAGGCTGAGGCAACTAGGACTTGGTTGACTTTCTAGACTCACCAAAAGCAGAGAAAACCAGCTGGATACAAATCAAAAGGTCTGCAGCACCCACACACACCTGGAACAACAGCTGTGCTTATAGAAGGACTATCAGTGACTGTTTCATCCTTTTGCACCTGATTTCAGGAGTCAGTGTTCCAAAAGACAGTATTTCCTGTATTTCTGCTTCTGCCAAAGACAGCCCTCTTCCACAAAGGCAGACTTAGGTAAAAGGGTAAGTCAAGTCACCTATACAAATTACAGAGTAAGTTACCAAGTTTCACTAATTGACTACTTTAAAGTGGGGCATACATATTAGTATAAAAGATAGATAGATAGATAGATAGACAGACAGATAGATAGATAGACAGACTTACAGATATATAATGTGACCTTTGATTCAGTGTACTCAGCCTGCAAAATCTAAGCATACAGGTAAAGATAAGTGTGTTTTAAAATGGTCTTTTCTTCTGGTTAGACTTCTTTCAGCTACTGTGTCAAGAAAGAGAACTAACACATCCTGCTACAGATCACCTTTGAATGAACTGAACCACTTGGGCTAGGGGCAGTTTATTATGGTTAATTTGGTGCCAAGATGTCATGGTTAACAAAATACCTGACCCAGAAAAAAATGAAATTAACATGTTTGGTGTGCAAAGATACTTGGTTAAACAATAACTACTGTTCATTTTACTTGCCTTATATGGAAACATGAAAATTAAGGCTGAAAAAGACAGCAGCGTTCATCCATCCGTGCAGGATGACTTCCTATTATATGCTTCAAAATTCATTGTCCAGTCTCATTTCACTATGAGAAAGCTTCCAATTACTATACCTATTCATATCTATTATTGTTTTATGACATGCCTAAAGCTGTGTGCAGTATTACATCTTATCAGAATCTGTAGAAAGGGGGCCTATCCCATTTCTAGTCTATAACATGATGCAAGCAAGAACAAACCTGTCGGGGGGACGGGGGGCAGTTGCTTCTTGTATCATATTGCAAACTCGTACCAAATTTGCTGCCCGCTATCACCCCTGCCTTTTTTTCAACATCAATTCTTTAAAAGCATCTTTCTCTTGCTGAATACCTGTGTTTTACATTATTATTTCAGCAGATGGATCAGATTCCATTTGCCAGGTTGAATCCCATTTTGTGATTTCCTCTCCATATTTCTAACCTGTCCTCACTTTTTATATCTGTACACTCTGTCCTCGCTGGCGTTGGCAACACCTTCCAGTTTTAGTACGACCTGCAGATTTAATAAATGGTCTGTTTACCTCTCCTTCCTTAATCACATGATCAACAAATTAAGTATGATGCTCACAACTGCAGAAGGCCTCTAGACACCTTACTCCACTCCCAAAACACAACTTGATCTCCAGCAACCAAATGACAAATTCACACGGCAATATGGGCACACCCATGGTCATTTCAACTGCCCAACACCTTTTTCAAAATTTTGTATCTATCCCTTCATTCAAGCAAAGATCTGTGAGGCTGTTTTGTCCACACAATTTTTTAAATTAAATTACAGTTTCCAAGTATTTTTCCCTGACTTTCTGTACTTATACTCATTTATTCCGCTCACTACATCATATTCTCTGGAAACTGCATTCCTGTTTCCTCAGGAAGTGATCCAAGGTTCACTTGGACCTCCAGCAACCATGTTCTCCTCCATGTTTCTCAAAGAGCTGGAAAAAGTGGAGGGAGTTCCACTAGATGGCATGGTCTCTCCTCCTTCCTGAAACCACAGAAGCCCCTGGGTACACCCTCTTGAGACCAGGGACTAGGAAAAGAGAGAGATTGAGACTACCCACCCAAGAACTCTATGGGAAAGCAAGTCCAGAAGACCACTTCTGTTATTTATCCTCATGTTCACTTTTGTTTCCATACTGTGTGTGTGCACAGCTCAGGAACAAACTATGGTCAAGAACTCTTGGAAGCACAGCTCCATCTTATCATCTCCACATGAGGCAGTCAGAGGGGCCAGGCAGCAGGAAAGAGGCAAGTAGCACCTGTCTGGATATTCCTGGCCTCCTGAAAATGCCTTTGGGCTAAGCAAGTGGAGACAAGAGAAACCATGGGGTAAAACCTTCAGTGTCAGAGCAATAATATTTGTTATCTTATTTATCATTGTTACTACTTCAGATAGACCACAAATCTTTATGCAATCATGAAGATATGTACACATAGAGAATGAACCAAAAAAACGCCCCAACCCTGTATTCCTACTCTTCTCATCCTTCTAACTGCTCTACTTTCAGGTCGTGTTCAACTAAGGCATATCAAGTTGAAAATTAAACTGTTTTGGAGTAAAGATGGTTTCTTGCAGCTTCAGTAAAGTTCCTATTGCACCACTAGGCTTTATAAACAACAACAGGCAGCCCTATGGTAATTACCAGAATTACTCTTTTTTTTCTTTTATTAAAGATTGGTATTAGATTTGCTTTTTCCCAATCTTATGATAATTCGTCAATTGTACTTTACTTTTCAGAAATAATTACTAGTGATTATGTAAACTCATTATCTATGTCTCTTAAGAACATACCATGCTTATCATCCAGACCTGCTGTTTTACTTTATTCCATTTTTTTCTAAGTATTGCCTTACTCTTTTTTTATCAACAACTATTTTGAAAAGGTCTTAATTACTTGAGCTATTATGTCCTTACTCCTTTTAGTTTTCTTGTCAAAGACTGATTTTGAAAGTAGCTCAGTGCATCAGCCATTTCAGAACCAGCTTTCATTTTGTCACCCTCTTCATTTATTATTGAGCTTAGCTTTTCATTCCATTATTCTTTTTTTTCTCCAATATATTTGAAATGCTATTCTTATTTCCCCTGGCTCCTTTGGCTAGTATTAACTCATTCTTCTTTTGCATTTCTTTTAACTTTTCCAAGTCTTAAAAGAGTTTTAATTTTCTTGGTTGTTTCCATCTTTCATTTTTGCCTTGGGAGAGATCTGGCTTCCATGGATCTTTGAGCAGCCCCTGGTGAAACTACACCAACTTCTCCTTATCCCATATATTTTCATATTTCTAAAAGCTATAGTTTAGTGCCTTTCAGAGAGGCAAGTCACAGCTGGAAAATGTGACTGGGAATATCTGACTGCTATTTTCAATTCTGATTGAGCTGTAAAACATAATAAATTATTTGACAATCCCGTGACTCAGTCTCTCCATCAGTGTAACCTGTGTATTATCTATGTCTTCAGAGGACTGTGCTACACTTATTTAATATGAATATATCCTCTGACTTTCTCAAGTATCGTAAACATGGAAACTCTTGTGATTTTATAGGGTTCTACAATTAAGTTTCTCAAGAGTAGAAATAGGCCAAATTCCTCTCTTTCACACTGAACACCTTAAAGCACCTACAAAATCAATCTAGCTCAAAGTAAAAAAAGGCAGGATTTTCTTCAGTTATTATATATGAATAAGATTATAAACACTCCTTTATGTTCATTAGGTGCAATTTTCTATCTGATTAGCTCCAGTTGGCTGCAAAATATGCAAATACCTAACATGTTTGGCCATTTCCTCTATTTACAGAACTATAAAAAGATGTTGCTTTAGATTTAGTGTGTTTTGCAATATTATGGCTAGAAAAGGCATATTCTGGTAAAATTCCACCCGTCAGAATTCAGTACTCTTTGTAAAAAGAAAAAAATTATTACTTGCAAGGCCAGTAGTGGAACAAAAAAACAGCATTCCCAGCCCTGAACTGCAAAGCAAACAATGAAAACAATTTGCTAATAATTTGTCAAATTTCTAGCTTTGTTGCCACTACTAAACGCTTAAATGTGTGCACAAGTATGACAGCAGCAACTGACACAACATTTTTATGAAAGAGGAAAAAACAATGGGACCATAAAATCCTGTATTTTTAATAAGTCAAGAAGAGCAGAAGTAGTCCCAGAAATTGAGTCAGTTCTTTCTTACTTTCATCTCTTCCTTCTCTCAACTCCAGATTTGGAAGGAAAATAAAGCCAAAATTGAAAAATTAAATGCTAACTTTAAATATATGGATATCCAAATCCCCTATGTTCAAAAAGACCCCAATGAAATTAGTATACCTCAGTGAAAATAAATGTCCTGATCACTTTTTCCCTCAGGAATTCTCTGCTTTTCCGGGTGCCTGCAGTGAGATCTCTTGCAATAATGGAGTAGTCCAATCTTTGATACTTAATTGTACTGGATTACTGTTTGGCAATGAACCAAGTGGTTGGCCTGGGGACAGATCATTTTATTTAACGGCTCATCACCAGAACCTCACCAGAATGCAAACAGAAATCACTATTCTGCTGCTGCCAAGAGACTGTAAGAACACAGGAGGCTAATCAGCCTGGGAGACACTCATCTAATGACATATACAGGTAAGCGTCCACTTAAAAAAATGAAAGGCCAAAGGCCAAAAAAAAGGCCAAAAAAAAGGCCAAAAACTTGAAATTATGAAGAACCAGAAATGCACAGCAAAGAGACACTTTTATCTAAAGGGAAAATCAACTAAAATCAAAACAAGTAGGGTTTTTTTTCATGGTTAATTACCATTACACTTACAATAACTTGTTACTTACTGTTTGTGTAATTTAGGCTTGAGGGAGAAATATGTGAAAAGTCCTCTCCAAAAAAGCTTCAAGGAAATTATTTATGTGAGCTCACAGATAAGAGCGTTTAGATTTGACATTTTGATTTCTATAATAAATTGTTTTATTTTAAAAGTAAAACATCATGTAAATTAATTCATCCCTCAAGCAACATGTAGAAAATGCCTCAGACATGTTTCAACAAATGTTCAGTCTTCAGCTATGTTCATTGTAATGTTCTACTATGATAATAAGTGCTCTGTAAATCAATAAGTAAAACTACACAGTGCCCAATTTAGAAAAGCAGCTTACGTCTCCTCTTGTCCTTAGCAGAAGCAAATGGCTTTAGTATTGTTGTGTCCTCTCCTCCACTGTGACTGTGGAAAGGTTACGAAAGGCATTTTGTATGACTGGTTATGAAAGACACACAGCAGGGCAGTGAAAAGTTTTATGGGGGCTGTAGCAAATATCAACAGTTTACAGGGAAGGAGAAAAACATGTGTCAAAAGTGATTGTTTTCATCTCCAAGCAATGAGGTGAGTGAGGAAAAGAAACTAAAGCCTATCAACTAGCAAAATTCCACTTCTTTCTTTGCCCCCTCCTAATTAGCAGCCAGGTTCTTTACTAGTAAATGAAATTTCCTATTAGGCTTTCTGGAAAAATTCACTATCTCTTCTCTTTCTTCTTTTTTTTTTTTTCCCCTTTTTCTTTTTTTTTTTTTCTTTTTAATGCCTCTCCACACAACCTTTTCAACTTTTGTTTCATTTCCATGCAGCAAAGACACAGTTCAGACAAGGGATTTGATACTGCAGACCTAGTGAGGAAGAAGATAATTTGTTTCTTGCCACCAAGTTTTTCAGGGATACTAAAGAAATAGGGGTCAGCCTGACTGCTCTGACTTCCCATCTCCTGCTAGTCTTCCTCTTTCATAGGTGCTGCTCACTGCCAGGTCAGTAGGGTTTTTTTTCCTTAAGTACTATATACACTCCAGATTGAAGGTGCTTATCTAAATAAATAGACTATAAAGCACAACAGTGAATTTGTAATACAAACACTAAAAAAAAAAAATCTAATATAAGCAACTGTTGTGCATACAGTTTACTACAGCCTTTTCTTAATCAAGACGTTTGCAGAAAAGCCTGACACATAGATACTACAAGCATAGGAAACATGTTAATATCTTTGCAGATACTGAATTTCTGTAGAATGCTCTGCACTAACCAAGCAGAAAACAGCATCAGGTAAACATGTGATGAAGTATAACTCTGTGTTGTCATATGCTTACATGTCTTAGTGCACATACACAGGAGCAAGTATGTATTTTATATGCATGTACAAACACAAGATCAATGTTACAACACATGGCATGTCCTGATTCTCCAGCTGTTGTATTAAACTTGACCATGTTAAATATCATAGTTGCTCTGTCATCCAGACAAAATAAAGAGTTGAAATTATAGGCTGCAGAAGGAAGCACATATTAAAAGTTCATAGATGGGTCCCTAAAAATACACAGTTATAGTAAAAGCAATCAAACATACAGAAGCAATGATCAGGATCACTGAGCAAAATCTTGCATAGAGCAACAAAGACATATAGGAAACCAATTGCCTTCTGGCATTACCAATAGTAATATCATAAAGATGATAGCTATTTTCTACAAATAAATCTAAAATGACCTTTCGGGCCACATACAGTCTGTGATAATTTGTAATTTACTTTCCTTGATAATCATTTCACTGGATGCCTGAATTTTCCTTAATTTACCATATAGGATGAGTTAAGTGCAAAGACACCAAGAAGCAGAGATAGTGAATTAGCTGGGGTTAGAAGCAAAAATTCTATTAGGCAGCTAATTCTTTGAACATTGGGCCACGTAATTTTAAGTTACTTAAACATCTGTACAAGAAACAAATAAATCCTAAAGGGTCAAATCCTGCAGTCTTTACTCAGACAAAATTCCCATTGACTCATGGGATTTGACCCTTAGTTGGGAATATGCACAGGTTCAGACCATCCTTTTCAAGCTCAGATGTGGAAATTCTCTTTGGAGCAGAGAAGTCCTCAGGGAAAGGCTTTCTGATACCACAAGCATCCAAGACACTAGTCTGGGCTAATCACTAACAGGTTAGCATCTCTGAAAATAATACTGTCTAACAGCAGAGGAATGTGTAGTCTGGTTCTCATAAAATTTCAAACCTGGGACAAAACAGAAGAATCTGGTAGAGCTACCTCTTTTTTCATCTGAATTAATAACACATTATCAGTTTGGTAAGAAAATATGAACTGTTATTATCAAGCTTCCAGATATACAATGAAACTTGGAAGCAAATATAGCAGTAAATATTTGCTACGGCATAGTCACAGTAAATACCAAATCGAATACTTATTTTTTTCAGCATTGTTTCACTTTATAAATTCTTGACGAGTTATGCTGTAAAACTGTAAAATAATTCTAAATGTGAACATCCTTTGAAAAATAAAAAAAAAAAGCTACCACAGCACAGGATAATCAGTAAGTCTATTCTCAAGAAAATACTCCCTCTTTCCTTAAAGAAAGACAAGAAGTTCCACGGCAGACAAAAGTAAAGGCCAAATTCTAGTATCTCTCTGTTTTAAAAATAACTGACACAAAATTTGACCCAGCTTACCAGTATTTCATGATTTTTGTCTGTTATTTTCCAAAAAACAGTCAGTAATTGGTTTGGGGTTTTTTTTGAGGGGTGGATTTTCAGCTTGAGAAGCTCAGCTTGAGATAGTACAGGCCAAATTTTCACAAAGAATAAACAAAGCAGACTAGCATCTGAAGGTGCTCAGCACCCCTGTAAATGCAGGTGTAAGGTATATGAACCAGTGCATCCACATTAAGCAACTCTTTTTCAACAGCTGGTACAAAGTGCTGGCAAGCTTTTGCTGGCTACCCTACCAGGCTGATAGATTTATATATTCATCCACAGGAGAAAGAGCCCGGGGTAGCAGATGCCCGCAAAGCGAAGGGGAAGTTTGTCACCTGGGGAAAGCATGCAGAGATCAGAGGATCCAAGTACTGCTGCAGAAACTCTGCTCCCGGCAGGCATCTTAATTCCACTTACAGAAGGTTCTCCCTGGCTACAATGTCCTGAGGACCCACAGACTTGAATTTTTCACAGCCCTATTCCTTTTGCTTGGGAATCCTTACAGAATTACGGGGAATGGTATTATTAAGCATCCTTAGCTATCACACATCCAACATGTGTCCAGTGTCTTCCCCAGGGGAGATCCTAGATGTGCACAGCAATCAACTTTAAGTCTCAGTATGAAAAGGGATGGTCTGTAGTAGGTCTCCATGTCTCAGAAAGGACAGACCAAAAATTTCAGAGCCACAGAAGCATGTCTGCAAGGATGCAATGCACAAATATCAGATCTGGTAGAAAAAGAAACTACACAAGGGAAGCATCATTAAAAGCATGTTCTGACAGAGGTAAATATTTTTTTCTTATTTAAAGTTATTTTTAAATATTACATGTTTTTCTTAAGTACCTATTCCTGATTGTTACATTGGTTTAACCTATTGAAAAGTGAAGTAGACTGAAGTCCCTTCCCATACACAAAATAGATTGAAAAAATTGTGATGGCAAGTGAATCCCACTTTATCGCTCAGCCTGGAACTTCTATTGCAGAAACACAAAAGTCTGATTTATTTTTAAAGCATTTTAAACACATACCAACATTACTTGGAAACAGGCCAGGTAAAAAAATTCCATCAGAACTGACACCCTACAAACACATGTTACCAGTAACCGCTATTGAGCCTAAAGAAATAAATGAAATGCTATACCTTTGGCAATGCAACACTTGGCACTTTGTCAAAGATTCATAGCAGCAAGGTATATATCTACTTTAAATATACAGTAAGCTCAGGACTATGTATTAAACACATGCACTGCCCCTCCCCCACCTTAAGAGAAGTCTTTTGTCTGCACAACTTTTAAAGTTATTTAATGTCTTTTTTTTAAAGAACAAAACACTATGCTATTTGTATTCCATAGCTGACAAAATATCATGGCTATGAATTCTCAAAAAATCTAATCCTCACAAGAACAAGCTTTACCTGACTGTTATTCAAAAAGTCTAGCCTAAAAAACAGGAGAGGAAGAATATGCAGAATAGCTGGATATGTATGCTCATACATTGAGGTGAGAGAATACATTCTTGAAAATGTTACTTCTAACAGAAGTGAGAGATTTATTAGGGCTCTGGATATCTCTACCAAATCATGGCCTGAAAGGATCATCATCTTTAGCAGTCAATTAAATAAGAGGAAACAAACGCAAATTTAATATAAACAGGAGTGGGTTTTAGGGTAAAGAAGCTATCTACAATTTCTGTGTTAGCCGCATCTTTACCTGCCCCATAACAAGACAACCTCAAACAAACAGCAATTCTCCAACAGCCAGTGATGTTTCTGTAAAACACTACCAAGCACACTTATGGAGTGTTTTACAGCAAGCACATGGGTAGACTTAAAATACCTCAAGATCTTCTTTTACTTTGGGGTAATTTAGACTCATAGTTATTACCAGAGTGATTCAATGGGAAGAAAAATAAATAATAATAAATAATAAAGACATGTATCTTTTGAAAATAAAGCTTTTACTCAGTTGCTAAAAATGTAAACTCACCAAAAGACAGAGTAAATTTCACCTCTCTTCACATGTACCTTTTGTGCTGGCATTTGAATACTACATGTGAAATACAACCGCTGAAGTCAGGAGTCAAATGTCCCATTTGCACCTTCCATTAGCAAACATGCTGAAAAAAATTCCTATGCCACTGCTACAACATGTGCAAGCACAACTAAGATTTTATGGCAAAAGGCACAGGCTTGCAGGACTTAAAGCATATTTGAGGGGGATTGCATGAGGACCAGTAGATGAAATCAGATGCATCTGTGGTGCTGAGGAGAGGTGTTAATTTTAAAATCTGTTCACTAGCCTAAAGGTGCAAGGGGGGATGGCCTTTCTCTTGCTCAGCTTCTAACAGTAAATGATATCACCTTTCAGGAATTTTTTTCTGGTAATGAAAGCCATGGTGGGCTGGGGAGAGAGAGTAAGGGACATCTGGATCCTCTTCTGGAATGACAATTAGGCAGTGGTCCATATTAACAACAGGCGGCCAGTAAAATCACCCGGGCTCATGCATCAGATATAAAGTGATTACCTTCAAATATTGATTTTACAGCAAGACTAGTCCCAGAGGTTATAATGGTTGTTGCTTGTTTCTAAGTGGACAGTTTTTGAGCACTGGAAGTGAACTCTGCAAGGAGCTATTACTCCTCAAAAAATACTTCATGCACTTTTGGTGGTTAGTGCCATGGAGACTATCCCAACAATCAGTGTGTCTAAGGGATTAGAAGAAATTATTAGGCCAAAGTATTTTGTTGTTGCTTGCTTTCCCTATCTTTTATGTCACAGTGACTTTGGACTTTTTGCTAGGAGACTTAAAGTTCTCCAATTACTCTAATAAGGCCAGTGAGTCATACAGCTCTCCTACTGCCTGAAGAAAGTGGGGTTTGGATAAGTGCTAATGATGTAAGGCTCGAGACAGGACAAGGCTGCAGTGGTTCACCACAGCATGTAGGGATATACACAGATACATTCTGGGGCTGGATTGACATACCTGCTTTGAGGCTTTTACACTTGTAATGTATGGATATTTGGGGATATAGCACATCCAGAAGTCAGGCACAAACATGACTGCTTTCTGGCATAGCTGTGTGTGCTTCTGTGTGGCACCCACACTGCTGTTTATTCTCTTCCTCCAGAAAAAAAAGTTACCTGAACGCAGCCTTTCCCTAAATCCGTGACAAATCTGAGATGCCTTTGAAAGATTTGTGTCTTTACAAATGCCTGTGACAACCTAAAGCAGCCAAAGCCAGCAGGGGCAGGTGCCCAAGCCTCCAAACAGCAACAGGCTGTGGCAGGACCAGGGTTTGGTGCAGAGCTTGGCTCCATCACCCAGCTGGGACCCATCTGAGGAACCCACTGTACACTCAGCCCTAATGCTCTCCCTCAAATGAGCATCTCTTGTGCACTTCCCTTAAGGGCTACAGTAATGTTTTCTACTTACAGCCACTTGTGAAGACCACTGAAAAATGGTAGCTAATGCTGAAAGCAGCTGCCCACTTATTTAGCAAATTTTCCTGTAGATAGCACTTATGCTCTTGACACTGCAGCTGCTACTAGTTCCTATCTACGTGAATCTTTAAGAATTTCTTTAGATGAGGATTTCTAACACATCAAAAGATGTTTCCTAGCACAACTTAAAAGCCTTTAACCCAGCTAGGTTGAGTTAAACCTTCAGAGAAAGCTTAGGTTTTAACTTGACCAGGTTCTAATATGAAAGTTTATATTGCTTGGTTACATCATGCTTAAAATGTACTAGCAAACATGTTCTCATCAAAGCCATTTACTAAAATATTGGTATCTACATTCTGTCTCAGTTTCTGCCTCTCCCTCCTGACTGTGTCTAACAGCAGGTTCTAGGCAAGCTTTATAACTCTCAGCATCATGAGCTGGTGTCAGTGGAAGTCCCTTGATCACAGTGTCCAACTGCTGAAAAAAAAAAGTTCTCTGTGAGGTACCAACACCATCATGGTATCAGCCATACTCCCACAGAAAATCGGTTGAGTTGAGAAATCTGCAGAATTTACTTCATCATTTTTCTTTATGCAATATTACAAAATGTGTTTTAGTTCCAACCATTTGGGCTTAAAATATTATAAGAATGGAATAAGGAAAAAGTTCTTATTTTTCCTTTAAAAAAAGAGAAAGTATTTTCAGTTTAGAAACTCAGAACAGCATGCGTTATACTGGCAGTTACCTTTATTTTGAATATAATGCAAAATTGCAACCATTTACTGTGTAATGACCATTCCTGATTATTCCATAAAATACAACTAATTTTTTTTAACTACTGTTGGTCTGTTAGATACATTTGGATACCCACATAACTTGGGGTACCCATATATCCGTATATTAGATAGCTCACTTATTTCCGCTAGTACATATCACTTTAATCTGAGCTAACACCACTGAAATATATAAAGAATGTCCCTGACACTCAGATGAAAGATTTGACTGAAGCATCACAAAAACACGTTGAGCAATCAACACCAACACACAGTTAAAATAGATTCTCTTTTTGCATAGGAGGACATTGCTGCTGACATCTTAAGCCTAATATAACATGAAATTAGCAGAAAACATCAAGAAAAATCCACCTCCAGGTATGTCATCTGTAGCAGTGTGTGATCCCCTAGATACACTCCATTAACACAGACAAACTTTTAGAAAGTATAATATGATTTTTGATGGAGGGACTAACTGTCCCCTATTCGATATTCTGATGCCTGTTGAAATATGCTAGTAAGTCTAGAAAAAATACAAATTGCCAAGATGACTTACTGATATGCAAAGTTACCATTGTAATGGACCTTCAAATACTATATATGCCTCTTGGCTACCTTTGACAATGGGATAACATGTAATATCTTTTTCTTGACCTTTCTTGCTGAGTACTTTCAAAATCTTTCAGGTGCAGATCAGTACAGCTGGACTAAATCTCTTGACAATTGTTAGGTCTCTACTGGGAAGTAATGAAGATGAAACTGTACTTTTACTCTGTGGTATTGTCTTTCCCATTCAATACAACTGGGGAAATTAATAAAACATGAAATTTATTGTAAAATCCAGATAATTTATGGCTTTTACAGAAGTGTTACAGAATGATAAGGACACAAATCAGCTTCCCACTCTTATAAGGTCTAAGGAAGGGCCAGACATGATAGCAAGTTTCTATCCTTAAGGTAAAATGCCCATTTTTATTTTCCTCTGAGCCACTTCGAGACCAGAAAGCATCCCAAAGACAGAGAGACAGAACCTTGAACAGAGTCATCTGCTTCCTCAATATTTCTCAAGGGAATTCATCCGTAAATAACAATTAGAAGTTTTAGGTGATTCCTGGCAAACCATGTGCAGCAATCCAGGGCAACTACTAATGCCGTAACAGAAACAAAGTTGGCATGTAGGATTTTTATTTACCTTTAGATTGCTCAGGCTGTGTTTCAGCTGTCACAATATCCTCACTGATCCACGTTCTGACAACTGTATCAGTTCGGGTCGCACCTTACTCTCCAAAGGACATCAAAATACTTGAAAGATTTGTCACAGAAGAAAGTATTCTTTGTAAGACTATTCTTGTCAGAATATGGTCCTTGAATGATGACTCACTGGGCAGGAATGTGGTGCATTGCTATTATTCATTTACCATTTAATGACACAGACTTTTAAAGTACAGCTCATACTAGAGTGTTCTAAATCCTCAGTACGAAGAAATCTCAAATTAGCTGAAAATTATTTGAGACCTTCAAAGTGCCATGTTAGTTAAAATCAGCAAAAGCAGAGAAAAGAGACATGCAGATAATAAAGCAATCAATAAGACAGCCTGATTGAAAAATGTTTTAGGAATGGTGATGTCAAAATAAACTTTTTTTTTTTAATTATATCTATATGGGCATCCAATATAAATCTAATTGGGTCAAGTATTTTAATTGCACTTTACATTGCAAGTATTAATACCAAAAGAAGTCTACTTCACAAATCCATTTTTTGCCAGTTTTTCATATTTCATCTTTCATTTTGATCTGATTCCCTAATACTGCATAATTCATTTGTAGTGGTTGAGATATCCTACTTGTTTATAACTGCAGAATATTTAATCTTTATAAATACTCTCTCTCTCTTTTCAAATTCTGTACTTTGAATATATCCAGAAGTTTCAGGAAAAGCTTAGAATGAACAGATCAAAACTGATCTGTGGTACCATTACCAATTGATTTCTGTTAATGCAAATTCCATTCACTGATTTTCGAAAATAAACATTCAATGACTTTTTCCCCATTATCAATGTTTGACATGACACTCAAGGATACATTTAAATCAGACACACAGAACTCTTGGACTGATGTAAGAGTGTTAGGTTAAACTCATTTTTTTAAAAAATTATATTTTAATCCCTAAAGGATAAACATTTATCCTCTAAGATACAGGGATAAAGATTTTAATGGCATCTTGCTTTGGGATTCAAAATAAATAAGGCAAAGATGAGTTTCCATCTTCTTAAAACTAAATTACAGAGATTAAAATATATAAACACAAAATGAAGGTATTCCATTTGCATATTATATTTTGCTCTTAAAGTTGATATTGAAGATTAAGGGTCAGCATTTAATCCTCACTATCCTAATCCCTAAAATTACAAAGACAGGCATAAGTGCATGTCTGCTCCACTAAATTACCTTGAAAGAAAGCAAATTCCGGATGAAAAGGGAAGCATATTTATATTATGGTGATTTAAAATCCGTCGCCTAAACACATCTTCTCCCCTCTGTCCATTGACCTAAATTGCACACTAAAAGCTTGCTTGTCTGCAAATGGGCAGCTAACACTTTGAGACAATCCAGAGATTCTTCACTTACGCACAATCATGCCAACTATTTTTCTGACTACAATAAACACTGTCTTGTTCATATTTTGCAGAAACAAGAGGCAAGTTACAAACCAGAAGAGTTTCTCTACTTTTCCCAGCCTGATTCCTAGATACAGATAATTCTATAAATTTAAGATTCTGAGAGAAAAATGTATTAATGAAAATTAGTAGGTCAAGCATGCTCTGACTTAAACTCTAAGGGAACACTAAGGGGAATTACACCTCAGAGGATACTGTACCTCAGACAAAGCAGAATTATAACATAAAATAACCCTGGTCTCTAGAAGAAAAAAAGCTGTAAACCAGTACTGATCATACTCTATTCATCTGTTTCTCTAAAATATTAGCTTTTTCCGTAGGTTACATGGAGCAACTGAAGTTAATGATGGAGCTGCCACTGACTTGAATAGGACAAGGACATCAACCCTCATTGTTCTGTTGCCTTACCAGTATTAAATTGCAATGGAGAAAAAAAACGTACAGATCAACCACTGAAATACCAGGACTTAAAAGACTAAAGGCAAACTGCAGTTCATTGGACTGCATTCTGTATTTTACATTCAGCATTTATCTACTTCCTAATATTGCAGGTTGATAGAAGTGCTACACTGTGTACTGAGGTAAAATATCTATGCTGCACTCAGCCCTTCAGATTTGCCATTAGAATTGTCTGTCTATGTCTGTACCAAGATGTTCTAATATTTGTTTTTGAAGAATTCCTTTGCAATTTGAGCCATCTAGAAGAGAACTATTTTATCATGATTATCAAAATTAGCAGCTCTGTAATTATAAAGAGGGCACTACTTTCCTTCTTTTGAAGTTTATTTAACATAATTTTATACTCTAAAGGGAAGACAAAATCCCTGTAAAAAAACTATTAGCAAATAAGGTTTTTTACCTGTAAGGGCATTTTTATTACTGGCCATAAGGTTTCTCCCTACTTATCAGAATGTCTGGAGCTACAATGCTAGCACTACATTTAAGAAGACTGAAAAACATCTCAAGCTTAGTAACTGAATTTGTTTTTTTAACTCTGCACATTCCTCCATTAAAAGCATATTTTAGAATTATCCTAAAACAGTTTTGCTACTAATTTTAATCTTCTGTAGGTATAAAAAACCTCGACCAAACAAAAACCCTTATTAAGAGGTTCAATCATCTCAAGAAGAAGAAAAAAAACCCACACAACAAATGCTGCTGTGATTTTCAGTATTTCAGAGCCAAACCCCTGCTGCTCGGTCATGATAGTTATAAAAGCACACTAATGAAAGCAGCAAAATTTATAATTAATTTTAATTCTGATGAAACCATACTGCTCTAATCAACTGCCTATCAAATGTCGGTGCAAATTACACTAACAAAAATAATTATTACGACAGGTTGGCAGAATAAAATTTTCCATATACTCCATCTGCATAGAGAATGCCTGTGTGGGAATTGCTTTTAATGAACAACAAATTACAATTACTACACTAAATGAACCATCTGCCTTTTTTGTTTGTTTTCACAGTCTCACTGGTACAGGGTGCACTGTCAGCTTAATTGCCATTCAAAATGGCAGACTGACCTACCACCAGACTTTCAAGTCCACAACATTTTAACTGAAAAGCCGTAGCAGATGTTTTTAATTTCATGAAGAGGACAAGTATGTTTTATAAATATATTCTGAATATAAAAGGCCAGTGTTTAAATAATAATAATAAGGTACGTGCCTATTTCAGACTGGAAGGCTTGTATGATTAAGTATCTCTAAACCTTAAATTAGCACATGAAGTATTCATGGACCAATACTAATAGGAAGAAGTCTTGATGTGCTTTATTAACAACTTTATTCAAGAAAATGTTCTGTCTCTAGTCTTTAATAAGTGACCACTGTTTTTCAAAGGGGCACACATGAGGACTTGTAGTAATGGCATCTATTAATAAACTTTTGACAAGCATATTTAAAGTGCTTATTTGGATATGTCATCTGGCATCTGCATTACCAAAAAAAATTAAAAGGAAAACCAGTGTCTTATTTTCACATGTTTCATAACAGTTGAGCTTTCCTTGCTGAGTTTTTGGGGACCACAATATTGTGTAACAGTTGGAAGAAAAACTCTTAATCACAATCACTGAGGGGAAAAGAATCTGACCAGGACACGCACTTAAAAAAAAAGAACATACTCCTACTGCATAACATAGGAGGGATGGTTGGGGAGAGACTTTTTATTTCATTATATTATTATATTATTACTTATATAGTGGCTACATCAGCCCTATTTTCTAAAAGCCTGTCTCATCACTTATTATTAAAAGAATTAAAATATTTCTGAAATTAACCCTTTTCTATTGAAGCGGCTGAACTGCAAACCCTTCAGACAAAACCTTGCTCTTTGTCTGAACTACTAAAATCTGTCAAGCTAAACCTAAAAGTACGACTGCTACAGAAGAGAAAATAATAAAGAGGAAAAGGAAAAAAAACCCACACAACAGAAAAAAAACCAAAACAAAGCAACCAAACTCTAAGACTGTGTCAGTATCCAGTGAATCTTTCATTTCTCTGAGACTGTCTCCAAATGCCACTGTGTTCAGGTTTGAAACTCTGACTCAAAGGACAGCTATAAAAAGGGGAGAGTTAGGAAGACACTTGTTTGCTCTGAACAGCTGTGGTTCAGAGTGGTTCAGATTTTTAGGGAAGTGATCAATAAATATAAATACTATTTTATGTACTGTTTTAAATGTTATTTATATGTTTATTTTTAATTTATTCTAGGCTATTGCGACAATGTATAAGGCAAAGGGAAAAAAGTGACTAAGAGAATGGACATCTCACTTCTAAGTATATTAAATCATCTAATGAACCATATATACAGATTGATGGAAAGTAAAATCAACTTCTATTTCCAGATCTCCATGAAGCTGGATAAGTGAAGGTGGCTTAAAATCATTCCTGTTTTAGGTCAATGTTATTTATCATTGTCCATACTTGGAGCTACTGTACATTGCTTCAAAATAATAGATTTAGCTGGTCTGCATGCCAGTGCCCACTCACATACCCATGTCTGACTTGGGGATTAAAATAATCCTTATCCCCTCCCCCTTCTACACACCTCTGGTTAAGACTAGAAATAACAAAGAAAAATCTGATTCCTCTACTAGAATATTTGATTTTAAAAGGTGCATTACAGTGATTACATTACAATGTTATTACAATTAATATTTACAGTTACTAACTTGTAATACCAGTATTACTAACTACAGTTCTTTGCAGAGATATGTGAGGAAGATATGTTAAAAACCTATTAAATGTTAGTTCATTCACTGAACAGTATTAATAAAACTGCTTCATTCTCATTTTCACTTTGCAGTAGTCTTGTTTCTCTTGCTGCTTGGACTTTATTTAAAGAAGCTTTTATTTGAAAGCCTTTGACTGACTTCCACATCACCTTCCAGGGTCTGCACAGTATTGTTTGGGGTAATGTTTTTTCCTCTGCAGTTCTTACCATCACAGCCTGGATGTCTGGAAAAAATTACATCTCAATTTTCCTTTTGAGGTCTTTCCTCAAATAATCAATGTATTTTCTTTCTTTCTACCAGAAGAAGCTTTCCTCTTCTTTTGGGTCAAGCAAAACCTTTCCCTCCTACAGCTTTCCTTCAAGTTCCACTGACATACTAAAGTCTGAGAATTCTACAATACATTATTAATACTCTGTAGGGAAAGAGAAAACAGGGAAATGCGAAAAATACCATGCTCAACAACATGCCACTCCCTAAAGAAGACTGATCCCTCTATTACAATTCAAATCTTCTGCTCTCTCACACTGTACTACAGAAACCATTGGTGCTTCCTAGCAGAGTCCAAGTCCATGCCCTACCATCTCCCAGCTTTGTATCAGGACAAATTCCTGCAGTGCACTATGCTACCTCCACTTCCCCTATTCCCTTTTAAGACCTGGCTTCCACACACAGATTGACTGGCCACGGTTGGAGAGTTGCTGTGTCAAGATCCAAGATACCTGCACACAGCCTCCGTAGGCCTGGATTGTTGATTCTGATAATAACGTTCACAACATTGGAGTTTTTCTTCCTCATCCTTGCTTGGAGCAGAGTGTACAGAACAATTAATAACTAGAGCTAGAACACAGAGTTAACATGTTACCGTGATGCTGACAAAACTGCAGTGAAAAACAGTAACCTGACCCAAGCCCTATCTCACATGGTGTTGCATGGATTCTGCAGCGCTAGCTGTCACAGGACCCAGGCTGCAGATGCTTCATCAATGCTCTTCCAAGAGGTGGAATAAAATTGTGCTTCCTAGAAACGTAGAGAGATCTTGTGTGGTACTGAATCATAACTGGTCCTAGAATGAGCCAAGTGTTTCCAATAATCATCTAAATTTTTAAAAATATATTCAAATCCTGTAGCTTTACATGCTGTACTGAGGATATCAAATTATCTAAGGAGTAATCCTGATGAATTATTACTCAACTGCAAATTCACAGTCTGTAAATGCTCATCTGAAGGCAAACTTTTTGTCATGTTCTTTGAGCAGAAACAAATTAATTAGTTGTCAAATGGCCCTTTCTGTCTATTGTTTGTACTTCCAAATTAAATAAATTAAACACTAATTATGACACAGACACTCCTCTCCTATGCTGAGTGATAAGCTGACAAAGAAAACCAAAATAACCCAGACATGCAGATTCAGTTGTTTACTGTTAGAGTAGTACCTTGCCTTAGCAAGACTAAAATTGCGAACAGAAAGGCATCTTATTTACATTTGAAACACTCAGTTCTTGTATTCATTTTTGAAGTCTAACGTCATCCTCTGAGAACAGTCACTGAGGGAGACAGAGAGATGGAAACGCAGGAGCAGCTCTATGAATCATATCCTTGGCTCAGGTATTCCGACATGCTCTGTGTACAAATAGCTAATGTCAGATCCACAGAAAAGCAGGGTACAAATACAAGCCCTTAGAGAACCTAAATGAATGTGCAGTGTGACGAGGGATCCTTGCCTGACCCTGGAAGACAGTCTGTTTATATCCTGACTTTAACAATAATAACAGAGAACTAAACGTTCTTGTATCTTTTTGTTTTAGCCCACATAATCAGAAACATCATTAATGTTCATCCCCTTATCCTTCTTAAAAATCCTGATAAACTGTTTATCCGGATAACCCCCCACTGCAGCAGTGAATTTCACAGGCAGATTATTTACTGCAGAAAACAAGAGTAGCTCTGAGTTTCACTGAATGCCACCTCCCTCTCCTACTACAGTGTTGAGTAAAGGGAGCACGTGGCTGGGTTTCACTCTCTCCTTCATCATTTTATATACAGCCCTAAGCCATACCACCTTGCGCTGTGATCCCTTCAGATCTCGCAGGCTAAAGCAGGGTCAGTACTTGGAGGGGAGATCTCCAAGGAAAACACCAGTGCTACAAAAAAAAGTTTTGGTAACTCATTGATGGTGCTCTCTGTCTAAATTAGTAATGAGTCAGTGCCCTAGCTTGGTGTTTAACAGCACTGTCCTGTTAGGAAATGTTTTCTTTTGGTTGAAACAAAGAACAGATTTCACAACTGCTTGTACTTAATAAAGTTATTAAGTACATGGCACATTTTTTTTTCAAAGGAGGAAGAGTGTTAAGACACATGTCTTGGCCAAATTTCAACTTGTAATTATGTTTTGCCTACCTACAGGCAATTCCCTGTGCAGTTTCACTTAAACACGACTTTTTTACTTTTTTTCACCTGCCTTGGAAATACTTGCAGTGCAATGCTGCTGCACACTGTTAAACACGAGCATTCTTCCATTCTACCAGTATGTACATGAAGATGGCCCTATATGCACTTAGGCTAACACAGAATGAAGGAGCACTGAATTTAATTAACGTTGTTAAAACATTTTGAAAGCCTCTGAATAAAGGCTTTACAGAAGTGTAAAGTATTACCATGGTTTCTACAGTCTATTTAGACTTAATAAGATTCCCTTCACACACACACACACACACGCTACCTTTTTTTGCTTTGCTAAGTAAACGCACATTAATAAACAGTAGTGTTATCCAAGCCACCAAAATTTATTTTCACCTAGGAACAAACTTTCCCAACATGGCCAGCCTTTATTCCCTTTACCCTGTAAGAAACTGAAAGACAAGTGCAACTTGATAATTGGTGGAGTAATCGAAAATTGCAAATTTTGATCAAGAAAATGATAAAGCAGATTCTTTATTTACCAACCACTCTGACAATACAAGCTTTCAGTATCTTTTGAGATTTAGCCCAGGGCACTCTTAGCTGATCTGAATTACGTATATGAAGTGAGGTTTTCAGAAAGAATTGGGGTCTGACTCATTTCAGCCTTTATAGATTGAAACAGAGTGGAACTGCAACTAGAAGCAAGTTGAGAGAGTTGGAATAGAACCGAAACTGCAGCTGAAAAATACTTGCTGTCAGAAAAACCAGCTAATGGATAGACAGCTATATTCCTGGCAGCTCAAATCTCACCAAATTTTACAGGTTTACCTCTCTTTTCTCAGCAAATCTGAAGGTGGCAACGTGTGGGCCACTGAGTTCTGCAAGTTCTGCATTTAGAATTAAAGCATCAGATGGAGAGCTGGAAAATACTGGATATATTCATCTGAAATTCTTGAATTAGTTCCTTCCATGCCCCACCTTTTGGCTGTTTGCTTTCCATGAATTTCTCCACACTAAATCTGCTGACCTAAGCAAGGAATTTGTTTCAGAAACAGCTATGTTTAAATACATACTGCAGAATATCCAGGGAAAGCACATTCTGAATGTGTAAACTGAGCATTCATGAAACAGCCCATTTCTAACGGTACATTTGCAATCAATCAGGGAACAGAAATATACCAGGTGTCAAACCAAAACTAACCAACAAAGCACAAAAGTCTAAATGTATTAAATTTTGCAACTGGACTGTAGGTTGCAGCAGCAGCAGGACTGAGCACAGTTTTTGGAAAATATTTCTAAGACAAAAGAACTTGAGAGAAGCCAATTTGAAAGAGAAGCATCATCTATCCACTTAACAACCAGCCATATATATACATAGAAATTACCAAGGGATGCTTGTCACTCCTTGGGTTACCTCAGTAGCCAAATGCAGAATCAGCAAGGCTTATGAGTGTGGGACAGCTATGTCGTGCTGCCTTGGCCATTCCTGTCAGCTCTGCATCCCACCAGCATGACCTCACTTTACAACACAGCTGGCTATACCCAAACCTCAAGGCTGGCAAGATACGGAGTCAAACAATTGATTTCGCCATCCAAGTCTAATGAAATAGTTGTGCAGATGAAAATCATCTGCATCATGGAGATACCCACACCTCAAGCATAGATGATTCTCCTGTAATGGCCTTGGGCATATGTTAATCAAGAAGGGTGACAGACTGGAACTCAGCAATACTCCATGTGGGAGCACGTGAGTGAACCACTGGGCTGATGAACAACTGCCCCAAACTGCCCCCACTCCCAAGTTCTCCTGCAAAAAAAGAATGGAATCGCTCAAGAGTAACTTCATTTATTGCTCTCATGGCCTTCAGCTATTCATCAATACCACTTTATCATCAAATGTATCAAGAGTATCAAACAGATCTACAATAATAGGCATGCTTTAATAATGTCTAAGGGGTAAAGAAATGCCCTGATGCCTCTGTCATCAAGTGCAGCTAGTAGCACTGATTCTGCCTGTCATCTTGCCTTTAAATATAGCAATTCCACATGCAGGTGTATTGAAGTGGCAGTAGTTTCACCAATTGATGCCTGATTGTGCATATTCAGTCAGTCCTAATTTGACTCTATCTTCTGCCAAGCAGGTGAGAGTAGGTTAGAGTTCCCAAGTCAAACTCTCCACAATTTTTCATTGTAATTTACTTCAAACATTCTAAAACATATATATATATTCATTTCACTAATCAGTACAATTAGTTGTGCACATAAATATTTAATGAGCCTTTGAACTAAAGGTTCAATAATTTAAGAGATTGGTAATAGGAAACAATATTTATTTTGTTGGTAGGTTTTAGGAACCTGAAAACGAAAGAAAGAAAAGATCTGTTCCTTCTTACTGCTTGCATAGAGTTATTCCCTGTAGTGATTTGACCAGATTAAAAATCCGCATTTACAGTCACCAGTTCAAAAGAGTAGTCTGAATCTGGAGCAATTACAATGCTTTTGCCCACCAACTGTCTCATGTTCCATCAGAAATGCTCTGGCACTCTTACTCTGTTTTTAGATTAGAGCATAAGTCATCGTAAGTCAGTATTGCCTGTACCAGGATTGTTGCTGTAATCAAAAAAGCCTGGAAATGATAGCTCAGGTATCAGTACCCCTCCTCTTTACCACAGGACCATGCTGGCATTCAGGTCATTATACTGGGAGATTCTGCACTGATGCTCTGTAGTTAGCAGATATGACTTGTCTACCCTTTCAGTGCAACCTTGAGAACTAAAATTTATTCAAACAATTTTTAAAAATCAATGCACAAATTGAGACCAACCTGTTTAAAGATACTGTGGAACTGCAAAAGGCACCCGAACATTAGAATTAAAATAAACTCTGAGCATTTATGCTATAGGAGCTAAATTCATTTCAATGTGAATTTTACACTTTGATCACCAAGCAAAAGTGAATTCTTTAAAACACATAAATAAGCTTTGATATGCATCTACCATTGTTTATTATAATGTTTTATTATTTATAGCCACATAAATCACATGAGTTCCCAAAGGGTTAATACAACTAGATGACTGAAATTCATGAGCATAATCCTAAACAAGTGAGTTGAAGTTCTATCAGGTCTATTTCATAGCATCAGGGATTACTGCTAGCAGTCTAATCCTACTGAGCCTAAGGGAGGTACGTTGTATTGTATTTGAAATCCTGGCCAGGAAAGAACGGAAGGTTAAATGGGTGCCTTGCTCTGTAATCAAATATCACAGGCACTACTTATCTATTCAATGAACAACTAACGTAGAAAATCAATTAGGAAACAAATAGCTGCTTCTTTTGATTTTTTTTGCCTAACAAAAAGAGAGAGTGAAGAGTAAATGTTTTTATAATGCATGTTTAATGAAACTACATCATATAATAAAATAATCTATACATAGACTGGCAAACATTAACTAGAAGGTACAAAACACCTCATAGCAACTGCTGGTGTTTTAATGGTATTTCTTTAAATACTAGGGCTATTTTCAAGGCCAGCATGTATTCAAACTCTGGCAATTGAGTGTCTTCTGAGCACATAAAGCAGCACACAGAAACTGCTCATACAAAAATATTAACTGACTGCAGATAATTGGACTGTGCTCAAATGAAATCACAAATACATATCCGGTTGTTTGTAACTGAACATCTTAAATTATGTATCAGCTGTGAAGAGCATTTCTTCAGCTGTGCATCATCTTTTGTTCACTTGGTTAAAATCCCAGGAGTATTGAAAAAGGCTGAAGCTCCTGCTGGTCTTTGTTCCCAGCAGGGAGAACTCCCTTTTGGTGGTCTTGAGGTTAACACCCTACCCGCCTCCCCCCACATACCTGTCATTCTGAATAGACTTCACAGTCTGTGCACACAGACAAACAGCCTGACCTGGCCAGCTAGCTTGACCCCTGGGCAGGAAGAAGATCACATCTGGTTATTAATATTGGGACATTAAAAAAATGTAATCTTCAAGGCACTTGGAGAAGCAGGCTGGCAATTATACAGTATGTACTGGATGTCAGTCAGGGAGCATGTTAGCCTGATATTATGTCCGAGAACACTAAAACGTTCATTTTGCTCTGATGAGGGGTTTCAAATACACTCTCCCTCTGTATCTCTGAAAGCTGGCAAGAGAAGTTTGCCCAAAGCACTTAAGTCTTCAGATTATCTGTTCTTACACTTCCCAATTTTCAGTCTGTTTTACACAGATTTATAATGTAAAACATTTGTAGCTGAAAATTGATGCAACTAGAAAAAAATCCCACATGATTTTATAGTAGAGAAAGGCAACTGATAAAGGAAACAAAACCTCTCAATATTACAATTATGAAAAACATGTCCCCATGACATTCTCTGAGTATTTTACCACTATCCAGATTTTTTTAGCTCATTCCTTCTAGGCATCTGCATAGTAGACAGTTTAAACACAGTTTATGTAATTGGTTAAAATATACAGAAACACACTTGTACATGCTTGTGATATATATTATATACAGACATATTTATACAAAGCTTTATATAGCACAGATTTAAGTGTCATGTGTGAAATCTTAGTTCCACCAAGTTCAGTGGAAAATTTACCATTTGCTGGAGTTGGGCCAAAAATTAACCCTACCTAAACAACAACACAGTCTCATCAGGATATGTACTGTGAATATCAAAGCCCTGGTTTGACCCCTTTACATAGCCAGATGATTATTTATATGTGACCCCAGTGGTTATACCTAAAAAAGAACGAAAGATTGTGGTCTGGAACTATTATATGTCGTGTTTTTTATCCCAGCCTTATTGATGCCACATGGAAGATTTTGTCTTGTCAATATGAACCCAGCACAGGTCCAGCATCCCTCACAAAGGGCACTCTGACTGCCCAAGGCACACTTCTACATCTATCATGTGAAAGGTAGAACAGCACAGTCTTCAGAGAAGTCTCAAGTGAGTCCTAGATGATGGTGTCAACAAAATCTCCATCCTTGAAACAAGACCTAAAATTGTCTCCAAGAGTAATTATTGTTAATGCTCCCAGCCCAGTTAGCTGAAATCAGCTGTCATTAGTTTGGTTATGCTGCAAACCACCATCAAGACTTTTTCCTTGCTTTCAAATGAAAAAATTTCCTTTCAAATTACATTGAGCCAACACCCAGGATGGGCCGTTTACCAATGATGTGTTAATCTTGTGATCTGTGAGTCTGAAAAAGGAGCTTCATAGCACGTGGGAAATTTCCAGCTTTTCAGCAGAATGCTGGCACTTGTTTTTAGCTCTCATAGGCCTTGAGAAGTCAGACCTTCAAACTGAAATGCTATTATGTATGGAAAAGCTATTATAGGAAAAATGTAAGACATTTCTAAAATATATTAGTCACAAACCCACAGCAGTGTTTTTCCCCCCTTAATATTACTAGGGCTTGGCTTGGTACATGCAACCATATGAAAAAAAGAGTATTGATACAGTTAGAGAGCACCCTACAAATTTCTAACATATTTTTCCTAATGCAAAATATGCAGGAGGTTCAAAATGCATGATAATTTCCTATGGGATAGTCAGCATACCTGTTTTTCTCTCTTTATTACTTAAAATAACACAGCCAACTCTAGCTCAAGACAGTAAAACTTTTATCCCACTCATCCCAGATAATTAGAAATATGCATCTGAAAATGTACATAAACACATTCATACACAAGAGAAAGTGGAAAAGAATGTTATTGGCAGAAAAGAAGAAAAATATAAAGGAGTCTAGGGCTTGGCAAGAATGAAATTGGGCTTAGCACTGCAGAAATCCAGGTGCAAGTGTCACTGTGAAAAAAAGACATGTAGAGATCTTGGTAGAGGCAGGAAGAAGAAGAATGTGGTGAGGTTGTAAACAATGTCTGTGTGTGCAACTGAGGTTGAAAAGAGTAAACCACAAGGCAAGGATGACACTATGCACACTCCTGAGGGAGTTGGCATTTTGGAGTGAAATTCCAAGCTCCGGCCAAGAGAGGAAATGTTTCTCACAGGTTGGGGCCTTTTAGGGTGGAGGCTTTCTGGTTTTAAATAGTAGCTGCTTAAAAAATGCTCCCAAATGTGGAATAAATTAGGAGGAGAAATGGGCTGTAAATGAGGTATCCTAGTGTGTATGCTCACCCACAAAGTATGTTATGGTTATCAAAACCCAGTACCCTGGTTTGATCTGTAAAAGATATTTAGGAGGTGGATTTTATTAGATCAACTCACACTCTGTATCAAACAGGGAGACTGCTTCCATGAGAGGGAAAACACTCCCAAATTCAAATCCACTCCTCTTTTACACATCCTCATTGCAGAGCAGTCTCTCTGACTCTGCCTTTGTGACTAGCCTTTTATCTAGAGCACCAGAAACAAATGGAAAAGCCCTAGAAATAAACTTTGGGAGAAAAACAGAAACAGTAACCATCAATTTCAGCAAGAAATTACCCAAATAACAGGACTTTTTGAACTGGATAATTTCTCACAGTAGTGACAAACCACAGTAGTCAAACCACAGGAGAGCCATGTCTCAGTCAATTGACAGAGTTAAGAAACAGTGTCGTTTTGGAAAACTTCTCTATCCTTGGAGTAATACTACTGAGATCAGCAATACTACAACAAAGTTGGATTTGGCCTACATTCTTCCCATCTCTTTCCTCTCATCACCATTTTAATAGGAAACAAACAATGTTTTTAAAGCTTCAAACAAATTCTACAGAGGATAAAAACCAGCAAAACCCCTGTATTTTTCCTGAATCTTTGCAAATATTTAGATTTTTGCTTAACACTATGACCTATCTCACACTAAAGAAACTTCACGGACTCTGCTCGTGCCACTGGCAGCTGCGAATCTTATCTTTTTGGCACAGTGTGGAAATAATGGTCACCAAAAACTAAATGCTGGATGAAAAGTAGGGGGATGGGGTGCGTGAATGAGAGCCTCGTGTATGTTTTAGCACTGAAAAAGAACAACTGGTGCTTGGAAAGAACTGTGGTAGTTCATCAAGCCCAGAACACAGTGACACAGCCCAGGAAGGCTCTCTGCAAGGTGAGCACAAGAAAAATGAAACCTACCTGAGAAGGGGATCAAAATACAGGACTGCAGTCAGACCCTACAGCTTGTGACAGCAGCCACTGCCTTTCTGTAGCAGATAAAAAGGTTTCTGCAGTCGCCAGCATCCCCCTGAGCTGGCTCTGCCTGGGAGCTCCCCACGTCTCCCTGTGCAGCAGGCATTTCACTCTCATCACAGACACACTTACATGTACTTGCTACTGCCCTTGCCGGTCCTTCTCCTGACACAGCTCCTGCGTGGCATGCACTGGGAAGGACAGAGCACACACAGCTGACTCCCTGCCAGCCGGGGACTCCCTGACACAGGCTGAACAACTCTGCCCTCCCCCACCGCAGGGAGCTTGCATCAGATCTCCAGTTTCTTTTTGCCCCATTAATGGCAGAAAGGGAGCTGAGCCAAAATCAGAGAGGGCTGTCCTGTGACTGTGTGTTTGTCATACGTTTCCTTGTTTCAAGTTTTCTCCAATGACTAATAGCTTCTTTAAGTGTTTCAAACAAAAGTAAGCTATTCTAAGATGGAAATTGTTGGACATAGTGAGAAACATTTAGAAGCATTTCTTTTTATGGCGGTATAGGAAATAAAAAAGGAAAAAAACCATTTACATACTTTAATTTTTCCAGAAAAGGGAGGGGGAAGAATGTAAGCATTTCAAACCTAATTTTGTGAAAAAAATATTCAGTGATCTGCTGCCAAGATAGTGCCTCTTTTGCTTTAACTAATTAGCACTATTACAGGGTTCAGTAGTGACATTTCAGCAGTAATTGATCCTCTGATACAATTTTTGTGTATTTCAAACTAGCCAATACATCCAGCCAAGAAGGCTGTGCAATGATGGAGGCTGGCAGTCAGCACAGAGGAGACGGTCACTCATGAGCGTGACCTTGGATCCTGGGATGCTAAACACACACCACCAAGAGGAGCCACTAGGACTCAGTATTCTGGAAAATCAGACCCCTAATCACTCTGCTTTTACCACTTTCTACTGCCAGGCAGCACAGCTAATTTAAATTCAGGTAGTGAGTGTCCTAAACTTGTGTTTGTATATACTCACACAGGGAATTAGAACTTCCTGGCTTGCTCTGAAATTAGTATTTCATTTCAAATTTTGTGCTGACTTGGTGGGGAGGGTATTTGGCATCATATTTTCACATTACTTCCCACTACATGCAGGGTAACATAGTTACTATATTTTTTTTTTTTTTTCTAAACCCTAATGTGAAAGGTTTTAATGTCAAGCGGCATGAAGGCCAGAACAACCTAAAAGTCAACATAGCTCCCACAGTATGACTTCAACCACAACAGACATCCCATCTGTATTTCATGGTATACCTTAATAACAATCAATAATACATTAAAGTTAGCACTGAACAGCATGAAAAGAGCACACTACAAAGAGTCAATTGCAGTTCTGCCTCAGCCTTGTAGTCCACATGCAGAAACAGCATCTTCTATTTTGCATCAGTAAATAAATATCTGGGGCAAATATTTGCAGATAGATGGTTAATTAGCTATTTCTGTTCTTCAGGCTCAGCAAATAGTTAACTGCCTACAGAGGTTTGCACCCCAAGCCACTGGGTATAGCAATACATGTGGGAAAGCAACCAGAAGCAGCTATCTGAAGAGACAGGCAATGTGACATGGGTGCAAGGGGATGCATCTTTCTCTCACTCTCATAATATTAGGGGGAAATTAATTACTCCATGGGTTAATTCAGAGCTGGAGTTTTTTCCACTAAGCTGGCTGTGCAGAAGCAGCCTAACCACTTAATGTAGGCACTTAACAGAAGGGCAAAAAAGTCATGGATTAAAAACTGTCAGAGACAGAAAACAAGCTACATGAACTAACGGGGCATTTAACAGAACAAAAGTTACCTCTGAGTCTTCTAACAGAAAACTAGGACTGTTCTTACAGAAGTCATAAATGAACTCATGACAGTCAAGACCAGCCAAAGAACTGTGAGAAATGCCAGATAGTTTTAAAGCTAACTGAGCATGCAGCAGAAACTCAGTATTGATGGATAAATCGAAGAAAATGTATATTAGAAGGAATACTTTGAACCAATCAAACATGTTACTGGTGTCTAAGTTAAGTGTAACCACTCTCAGACACTTCGGCATCAGTTTGAAGGGGCGGTGTGGGAAGAAGCATGTAATGAAAGGCAACATATTTCCAGCACAGAATGCAATAGGATTTGTTTAAAGCAGATTATATTTTTGGATGCACCAGGCATGGGACAGTAAGATCATACAGTTCCACTGAGAACAGTGTGTTCAGTTCTGAAATATCTGTGTATCTCCAGAAAAATTTAACAGCGGTAGAAGGAGTTCAGAGATCAGTGATGGGATTAGCAGAAATGTGGAAAAACTTCCACTAAAAGCAACACTGAATGGATTGAAATTTTTTGTGTAAATAGAAGAGAGACATGATAAAAAGACCATAAAGTAATCACAAAGATTATTGTGAAGTTATAAAGATTATGTAAAAAATCATAAATCAAGTAAGAACACATGATCTTTTTCATTCTATTAACCAGATGAATAAAAACAAACAAAACTTTATAAATTAGTAACAGAAAATTTTAAAAGCCAAAAAAAATGTTTATATGCAGGTTAAATTAACCTGTGGAACCCCTTCCCACTGCATGTGATTGAGCCAAAACTTCACTTTATAAACTGATTTGATGTCTATATACCTGTAAAGCTACCCAAAGACAATTTCGGGGGAAAAAAAAATACTTGAATTCATATGATGTTAATTCATTGTCAAATACAGAGGACATATGAAAAGAACAAGAATTTTCCTGTATAAGCAACGTTATTCTATATTCGCCCATGAAATTTTTTTTTTTTTTGGTCTGCTTTGCTCTGAGAAGCCATTGTTGTTAGGCAGTCTGTAGCAAAGAGATTAGATAAAGTGGACTAATGGTATAATTTGCTGTGATAGGACAAGGATTGCATACTTGGCCTATTAATGTGTCTTTGCTTTTAAAATAACATTCTTTTCTGTTATGGACAGCCACTGCGAGAAATGTACTTAACTAACTTTATTTGCAATGGAGTATTTTTCATTAGGACAGGTTAGAAAGATATCTCATGATTAAGTGACTCAGAAAGAGCCCCAAAGAAGAAAGAAATATTCTTTACACCCAGACTGAATCCTGATAATTTCAGCCCTAAAAGTGTCTATAAGAAAATTATAAGTAACTGGGACAAGGAAATTAGAAGAATAATGGAAATCCAATCTTTACTACAGCAGACACTAACATATATGTTAGTGTACAGCATTATAGAAGATGTACAGCATTATAGAAGATGACAGTAGCAGCCTAGGATATATATGGACACACATAGTTTTAAAGAAAAAGAAAAAGAAAAAGAAAAAAAGAAAAAAAAGAAAAGAAAAGAAAAGAAAAGAAAAGAAAAGAAAAGAAAAGAAAAGAAAAGAAAAGAAAAGATACCCTAGCAATACTTCTTGTGTCCAGGTCCTACATGTAACATGTAGAGTCAGAAATGATCCCATAAACCTATTTTTGCTTTTCAAGAAAAAAAAAAGGCCAAAAAAAAAAAATTCGAAGTGACTACAGAGTGTCTGAGAAAGGATTTGCTCTTTCTCAAAAATACTTGTAAGCAGTCCTAATGACTCGATACAAAGACTTTCATTTCTTGAGTTCTATAAGTCACAGAAATTCGAGTGTTGCAAAGATATTGCTGAAGCCTGACACACTACAAAACACACCAGTGGAGGTAGGAACCAAGAGACAGAGAACATTGACAGCATATCCAAGTCATCATGACCTATGAGACTACCTTAGTAAATCAAAAAGTGACAAAGGATATCCACAGCCTAGGTACAACACCTATTACTGAGATGCATCTGCAAGAGATGGGTGGACCCAAAGGACTAACAATACAGCAGTGCTTTTAAATCTGCCCAAACTCTAGGTCAGAAATTTGGAAAAATTAGTCCTAAACTATTTTCTGTGGCCTGTGATCTTTGTCATCTGAGAGCTGACTTCAGAAGATCCTGTCCTGATATATCCCAGCAGGATTTCAGCTTCCTCCTGGGTCAAGATTTTGAGTCACAGAAGTTCCTGAACAAATAAGGACATAAGGTTTTCAGAAACACTTGCAGTTTGGACTCATTTTTTTCCACCAGCTTCATTCTTCCTAATTTCCAGTCATTCATTAGCTGCTTACATATCTGCAAATGCCAAAGGGTGTTCCCAAAATAGTAACATCTAGATATTAAAGCTGTCTCATTTCAGTAGTAAAGCAAGCCTTTTTCCATGCTCTCATCACAAGCACACAAAGAACAAGAATACCAAGATCCTCCTTAGACTTTGTTTCATTGTTCTAGTTGTAAAAATATCAAGTTTCTGGTCATTCACTAAGTGTTTACTCAATTAGAGAATGTTAGTATTTTTTTCCTCAATCTATTTCCCATAGAGCAAGTTTTTGTCTAGGTTACACAGAAAATAAGAACACTGTTGTCTGAATGGTATGAAGCTGCATCAGGGGAACTTCAGATTGGACAGTACGAAAAGGTTCTTTGCTGAGAGAGTGGTTGGTCACTGGAACAAGCTTCCCAGGGAAGTGGTCACAGCAGCAATCCTGTCAGAGTTCAAGGAGCATCTAGATGACACTCTTAGTCATATAGTTTAGTTTTAGGTAGTCTTGTGAAGAGCAGGAAGTTTGAATCAATAATCCATGTGAGTCCCTTCCAACTCCAGGCATTCTGATTCCATGATTCTGTGAATAAGAAGTGCCATTCCTGCTCCTTTACCAATAGGAGCTTTCAATTTAGGATAAGGATAATATCCATCATAGCTGTTATGATACTTGAACCTCTTGCAACATTTTAGGATTTTCCATGGAAAACCTCTTCCTTTTTAATAAAGTTGTTTGGAGACAACTGACCTCCCTCACCCAAGGATTGCTATAGATCCAAACACAAGCTTATGATGCCAATGGAAAAATTCCATATGTGCCCAACAACTTTAAAATGAAGAGATATAGACCTTTGGAACTGCCTGATAAAGTTCTGGTAAGAAGAGTTTCCAGTGTTGTCCTTTGTTTTAAAAGGGTCATCTTGAACTTTCTCTGACTAAGGGTAATCTAGTTTTCTGTTAAAGGCTGGGGTACAAACTCTCCCAGAACAGCAGGTTCTGTGCTGTCTTTATGAGTAAAGGCGGCTCTATGGTTCTTTTCTCCAGGAGCACTGCAAGGATGTAGTGCATGTTCTTCATCTTTGAGAGAGTTTACAAAGGAGAACAGAGACTGCAGATAAACACCCTCTTTGGGCAGAACCCTGAATACCGTCCCTATATGCTATGCTTTCTGCACACAATCCAGGAATAAACCAGTAGTTATACAGTCATGTATTTTACACATGTGAATCATATTTTGATTAATACTCTAAGATAACAATTTTAAATAGAAAAGAATCACATTTTTTGTTGTGGTTTGATTAATACTCTAGGATAACAATTTGAAATAGAAAAAAATCACATTTTTTGTTAGGCAACCCTGGTGGTCAAACATCCACTTTTGGAAGGAGTGTAGTACATTACCATGCATAGCTCCCATTAGCGATATGTTTCCTACTCATGCATGTAACCAAGGAGTATTGCTCATACTCCTTGTATATGACAAAAGCTTTTTTTTCTGTTATTGTAACTGCTACTGCAGTAGGATGCCCAAGGCATGGGAATCTGCACACTTTATCATTCAAGGACTACCTTTGCTCAATTTTTGTTTTCTTCAATACCCCTTGCCTTTAAAAGCTAAGGATTATTCTAATGCCTTCCTTCCCACCGGGAGAGTAGAACATAGAGTTTTCCCCGAGGCTATGGTGCACAATATGCTGTGTATCTGTCTGCTGCAGTACTGAAGGGTTGGCACCTTCTGCTCCAGACCAAGGGGGTCATTTCTATGACATCCTCCTTCATAGCTGCCCACAAAGCAAAGGTCTTGAAGTTCTTAGCAAAGCTTCACTTTTTTTTATATATCAGCATGAGGTTGTATAATCATCAGTCTGCACTATCTGCCTGTATTAAGTACACCAGTCTAACAGGCAAACCATCAGGACCGAAAAATATTACAAGCCACCACTTGTAATTTATGTTTTATCAACATAAAGCCCCTAGTCACATTTAATGTAATTAATACCTATTCCCTGTTGTACCATATTACATTTTGCCCACAAACATAAACATGGAAGTTTACCCAAGAAAATATGTCTCCTGCATTGTGCCCAATTCTTGCTGAAATCAACAGAAATTGCATTACTTAGCATTTCACACCAGCATCTTCACTATCCTTTCTCATCCTTTTCTGTTCCAGTAGTACCCCAAAGGAGAGAAAAGGAAGAAATGCAGAAAATTAATTTGTCTATCTAGCAAGATAGATATATAGAGAGCAAACACAGTCTCAAGGGCTGTGTATCAAACAGCTCAAATCTCAGTCCTGTACATATGAGGTCTATAAGTTCTTACTCCCATTAACTCTCCTATAAAATCACAATTCTGGCATTTTGTCTGGATGGACTAATAAATGCATAGACCAAGGGAAAGTTTCTTCTAGATAACTTAGCAAAAACAATAGCAAAGCTGAATTACACATATCCATGTCTAAATATAACTTTCCTGTCATGTCTCACTCTTTTTTTCTTTTTTCCTGCTCATTCTTAAATATGTGGAAGAGAGCGTGGAGAAAAATCTCACCTGGGAGAGTCTGGCAAACTAATTACAATTTTAGAAAAGACACCTGTAGTGAGTTGCATAATATCAGCTAAAATCTCCTAAGGGTAACAAGAAAATCTATGTTGCAAGGGCAGGAGGGAGTGGCTGCTAAATCCATAGCTGCAATCTATTAATGCACACATACATATGCACTCACACTGACATAATACTCTTACATACACTATACACTGCATCTCTACTTCGAATCTCAGTCAGAGATAATTACATATTTCTCTTAATGTCAGAATGAAAGAACTCCAGGCACAAAAAATAGCTGTTATACAGCCATTTTGTGTGTTGAGCATACTGAATAAATGAGGCTGATCCTCTCTCTGCTGCTTTGGCTCTCCTCCTTGCTCACTTTTCCTGCTCCGCAAGAGGACCTACTAGCTCAGGCTCCACTGGGCAGGCTGCACACTGCAAGCAGTCTGGTACAGTCTCCTTTCCAAGAGCAGCCTCACACACCCTTACCCAGGACAGTGCAAAGACTGGGATTCTGGACAGCATTTCAATGGAAGAACATGAGGATTCTTTAAACTATGATTTCAGAACACCTCCCTGTTTCAGCAGTGTACCTTAAGCTGAATACAAAATATGGTATTTTTTAACAAGGACCATTATGTAGGACAATCCGAGAGACAGACATCTGAATATCAAATTAAATGTACATAAAATATAATGTAAAAATGTTTTCTCTACTGTTTTATTTTAAATTTATAATAAAAAATAATAGTTCTGAAATTGCTGTTTTACCAGCCAGCAATAATTTTTTGTTAGTTTGGGTTTTTTTGGGGTTTTTTAATAAATGTTCTTGTCTATAGTGTACAAGTACATATAAGCATATACATTACTTATAGCTATGGCTACACAACGTATGTACAGCTGTGACTACACAGTGCGTTCTTTGAACACTGCTTTCTCTTTATACATGTAAGCACAACAGCATAATCTGAATTACAGTAACTAAAACTTGAAGTGGAAATTAAATTTCATTAAACATTTAAAACCTTAAGTGAACATAAATCTCAAAGGACTATAAAAATTGAAATACCTTCTATCCTCTATATGAGGCTTGTGTTGAGGAACAAATTAGAATAACTTTTATCACTGAAAATAGTTTTCTTCTAAACAAACAAGAATAACATCAAGCAAAGCTTGGTTTGGCTCCTCAGGTGTGCAGACATATTCCAATTTCCTTTCCACAATGATTTTTATGCAAATCAATGCTGCACAATCTCCTGACCTCTTTTACTATCATACTGGGACAATGACAGTTAAATAATTGGACTGGCATACACGTAGGATATTTGATTTTATATTAAAAAGTTAGTGCAAGACAACTGAAATGAAAAGAATGTGACTTTCTGTTAATTCCAGGCTGATCAAGTACCAACATTTCATGCCAAACAGAGTAAAGCAAATAAAGTAATTTGGGCTGTTAGTCCATTCGTCCCCATATGCATATACTTCACACTCCCCTCAGTTGTTAATTCCTAACAACAATGCTTTCATCCAGAACAAGGATAATGAGAAAAAACCAAGCAGTGTTCCTTGGGGAACTGTTACACTAAAAGTTACCTAAGGACTAAATCCCACTTGTGCCTCCTGCACGTGATAAAGATGAGCAAAGCATTCAATATTCCTGGCTGATTTAAAACCCAAATATGCAAACAGCATTATGGAATCCAGACAGACTATTCTGCTTCACTGATGACAGATGCAGAAAAAAAGCTGGTCTGATTAAGCTTTTGACTTTGAACCAGCAGAGAAGTGGACACCTCACTTTAAAAAAAAGCAATGCAGAGCCCCAGCTGAAGAGCAGGTGCTGCACGGTATTTGCCCTTCCTGGAGAGGATGCTAGCTAGCAGGACCAAGCAGCTGACCATGAAAATTCTTGGCCCTAAGTGACCCAAGAACAGATTATAAATCCATCCTATAAAATATAGTAAAAGCCCCGTTTGTTCTTCCACCCTTTCAGTATGTGATGTTATACATTTGTGATTATCTCATTTTATTGGGCTCTTTAGAAAGCTGTTTATGATCATTTGCGGACAAAACAAAGGCTCATTGTAAACTCTCCTTTAAATAAGTTGGAAGGTCAATATGAAACAAAGGGCACCACTTTCATAACTGCTTACATGCAAACTATGCTTGTGTGTGTAATATTACAATGCATTTCGGCAAAGGGATAGAGTCCTAGCTAATTACAAAGCTAACATATAATAGTATTGCATTAGCAGCCCAAGAAATTCCTATTGAATTGCATACATCTGAAAATAGAAAGACGTGCTTGTGCTGAAACTTAATTATCTTGGCAAAAACTGTGAGGGCTTGATTCTCAGAAGACATAAACACAAAGCTCTGCTTTACACTCCCAAGGATCTAATTCTTTGTTTATTCAGACAACTTCCATCAGATAAAACTTACCATTTGGATTGACTAATTTGCCTTCTAATTTATAGTATCTACAGCTAAGTAACACAATTACTGCTTGGTTTGTGAGTAGGGAAAAGAATACTTCTGATTTACAAATACAAGGTCTGAAAGAGACAATCAGTGTGCCCTGCCAGGTTAAAAAAGTTAATGCTGTTGCATTCCACCCTAGGCAAAGAAGACAAACCTTTTTCAAGGACAGGTCTGACTGAAATGCTTTTTTATGGGTTCAAAGTAAAACATTATGGTGAAAAAATGAATACAGCTTTGTTTGTTTCTTGAGTCATCGTTAGCAATAGGCATAAGGGTATTCTGGTTTTGAGCCCATATGGAAAGACCATCAACACTTTCTGCTTCTGGGTCCTTTGCCAAAATACCATATCCCACATGCCTTTTACCTTAAAACATAAAAGAAAAGGTGTTGTTCTGGTCAAATAAAGAAATAATTTTTACTAGCATACGTCTAATGTTAAAGCTGCCTAAATCCTGCCAAAGACATTACGACACCATCTGCAAAACAGATTTTCATTAAATTGATCAGTTTAAAGTTAAGCAGCTAGGCAGATGATGCTTTTGAGCTAACCTTTAACCTTTAACCTTCTTAAACTGAAATCAGGTCACTCCTTTTGGGTAATATCTTTGCCACTTGAGAACATGGGAGGTAAAGTGATCTACCAAAATTTAAAAATCATAGCATTAAAAAAATCATAGCATTTAAAAGTCATAGTGTTGTGGATCAGTATTTTGTCAATAAAGGGAAAACCAAGGTAGTTCTCTCTCAGCTGAATATTAGTCTGCTAACTGCTGCCTGTTACTTTCTCTGAGCTCCTAAATAGTTGCATACACAATGTAAACTGCAGTAAATATACAATATAAAAGCAATGACTATTGAAGGTATTATCAGGTAATTGAATAATATTTTTGATAGACTAACTTCAAATATTTATTTGTGATTAGAAATTGATCATCATTCCGTTATTTGGTTAAGTAAATTTTCTTTTCAGCCATCTCAGTTTACTTCACAAAAAGGCTACCCTATACTTATTTATTTATTAATATAAGTATTTGGAAACTATTTTATGAGCACAGGACATGATATATGCAGTTCCCTGAATCAAAAGCTATTTGACTAAGCTACAAAATGGCTGCCTTAAGAGCAGTTCCAGCTATATGTATTTTACATCCACAGAGACAGATCACCATCCTGCCTCAGCTTCCCAAATCTGCAGAAGCTGAATGCTTCCTCTTGCAGAATGGAAATGCAGTCTCTTGCTATAGAAGCTTTCTCTGTTTACATGTGGAGTCACTGAATGCTTCTTGATGGATGCTGCCAAGAACGTGCAACTATTCTGTGGTTTAATTTGCTAATATCAAGCTCCACAATTCCAAAAGTAAGTCTTTGGGAAATTCATTGAGGCCAAGCTGAGTTCACTCAGGGTAAGGCCGTCTTTGTTCTGGTTCCTAGCAGCCACATTACCAACACCATTTGAATACTGCACTTCTGTAAGGAACAACCAGGCCATTTCTTCTTTAAATAACTTAGAAAACAGCTAAAGGTTCCACTTTGCCACATTTAGAATCTAACTCTAAAAGTGACATTTCCGTACTGCCTAAAATTATACAGCTTCAGAAGAGAAGCTCTGATGTTCATGGTCGCTTTAAAAGCTATGACTATGAAAAGAAACCCTTTTATTCCATCAATAGTTAAGCACAGGGAGAAAAATCAAGTTGTTACGGCAACATTTATAAAAGAAAATTCACAAAACAATAACATCTAAATAAATATAAATGACTACTAAAGGAAAACTTTGAGGTACTTGACAAAGCAAAGGAACAAAGTCACAGATTCTTTTTCTGTGCTTTCAGATGGTTTTAGTATTAAACTTTTTATTGCCAAACCATATTCACAGCACCTTAATTTTAAAGGAGTTAAGAGGAGATGCTTGAATATAAACACAATTCATGAATATTCTATATCGCTCCCAAGGCATGTATCTATTATTCATACAAATTAATGTTATTTTTTTCCTTAGGTGCTCTAAAAGTTTATCTGATGTATCAAGAGAAAAAAAGTTTACAACTCTCTTGGTGTCAACAGCTTCACCAAGACCTGACAAAACTATCAAGCTGCTAGCAGATAACAGACTTTCAAAACCATATTTATTTCCACCTTGAGGCCTGAATGTACGCTTAAAACTAAGAGTAAAGTTTTCTGGGTGATGTACAAAGGCATGACATTCTGTTATAGAGCACACACGTCCAGAACATTTTGGTCATTTGGGACACATAGTAGCACTTCATGCCAACCCCAAATCTTAAAAAGTAATACTAATATTCCAATTGATATTTGAAATGTGACATCACTTTCCTTCAAATTAACCTTAAAATGAAATTATATAAAAATAGTGTATGCGTGTGTATATGCTATCTGCTTTCTGAGAGTCATTAAACCTAGTGAAGTTCAAATTTCCAAGCTTCTCTAAGAAGTCATGAGGGACAGAAACATTTTAAAAAGCTAAGATACTCACTAGCAATCCTAGGGACAAGTCCTTTAAAAATACATCCGTCAGCAGAGTTGGAACCCTATGGTTAGTAGCCAGACACTTTCAACTGTCCTACTTAGGCCATGAAGCCTAGAGGGTATCTGGGAGTTTGTGGATTCCGTTTCCACTGGGATGCCCTCAGCTGATTCAAGGACTGAGCTCCAAAGGCTAGTGATGGTCCCTCACTGTGTATGATAGCTGCACTACACAGGTGCTACTGAACTGCTCCATCTAACAAACCAGGATCTGGCAAAGAAGCAGATTCAGCAGCAGGATATTCTTAGTGATGAGGGCCAAGAGCTGATACTCTCTCCCACAGCATCCCATATCAAATATTTTGTAGGACATGCTGCAAACCCAAACATATTTGATGAAGGTTTCTCTAAGGGATCAGGCTGAGTGAGTGAAGAGACAGTACTGTTTTGAGTAGATAGTTTGTGTACCTTGTGACTATAGTTTTTTTTAAAAAATTAGCAGCTGGCATCTTATTTTCAACAGTCTCAGAAGCTTTGGCAGTGAAGAAGAGCTATCTGAGAGAAGCCTTCTGCCTTCCCTTCTCCTACTCCATCATTCCTAACTGTGGCACCATTTGCAGTAGTATTTCTTTGAATGGTGCCATTATAAAACAAATAATTGAAATAACACAGGTTAACACTCCAAAAAACTGATGGGGACCAAAAATTTTTTTTTAAAAAAGACCCCTGACTTAGAGTGTGGCTGCACAGTGTAAAAGGAGGGAGCAAAGAATAGCTTCAGAGATGAATGGAAGCAGGAACTTCTAAAGGGAGTTTTGCTGCTGAAGAAGGCTAACTGTGTCACTAGAATCTCAGCTCTTTTTGTACTTTTTGTAACAGGATGGTGGGTGTTAAAAAAAAAGAAAAGCAAAAAATATCACCCTCTAGAATTAAGGAAAAATGCAATCTAAATGAAATTAAATCTAATTAAATTAGCAGAGCAGCCAGCACTGTGGGACAGTATAATAGACCAAAACTTGTGTTACTGCCATTTTTGCTCACAGCACATACACCAAGGTTGCAACAATCAGGTTATAAAATGAAAATCTATGTTTCTGCCTGTGCAGTGTGTGTTAGCTCAGACCAACCATTTGAACATGGTTGAATACCAGAAGAATGTTATTTCTTGCTTAAACTAGAGGTCTGCTGAGACTTTTCTGTATTTGTTCTGGATGTAGAGGTTTTCAACATGATTAGAAAACCAGCATAGTTGCTGTAATCAGCAGATGACTCCTGATAGTTTAGTTATCACAGATTTCTAGTATAAATCAATAGATAACACTTGCAAAATGGATTTTCTAATCATATTTAGAGCTTGTTACAGTGACTAATGGTTTGCAATATTTTCTGAATTTTTATATCCCCTAGACAAAAGAAGTTTTGAATAAGTTACAAAGTTATTCATCTTGGAAATGAATGTGTTATATTTTGTACATGAACCAAGACAATCAAGCCAATCCAGTAAACACACTGCAGAAAATAAGTTACCCCATAATTAGGGTTTGGAAAAAGTCATGACAAGTTGTGTAATAAATGGTATTCATCACTCCCACATATTCATTATATCCACATAGTTTTTTCCAGTAAAGATAAAAATATAGTTGCCATTCTACTAACATATTTATCTACACCACACCCTTTCATGTTTGTGAAAAATCATTACTGGTTTGGAAAAGAAGAGCAGACAAAAGGATGACAGTGCTTACTTTTGAATACCCTTTGTAATAATGTGGCATATTGCATGTGCTTACTGAAAATACCAATGTAAAATAACTTGGCTGTGATACATTATGGTTGCAAACAGATACATATGCCAGAAAGTGATCTCCTTTCCCTATGCATGGTATGGAAAAATCATCATTTTCCATAATCTCTCTCAAGCTTCTGATCAAAATGTAATGGACAAAGTCTGAAAAGGTTATGAGAGATGTAAAACACCTCTAGTCATTTATTACACGAGAACTTTTAAAAAACCCCCAACTTATGGACCCTGTGTTTGCAGAAAGTGCATCCTAAATGACCCCCAGGTGACTCAGCAGCACTCATGTGTAGCACTCCTCCCTGATGAACCTGCAGTTTTTGTTTGACTATATGCATGTTCAATAAACATTTACTCTCCTAATTATTCGAAGTCCTGTTTGATGAGCACTGAAAGGGTTAATTTCCCAGCCTACTTGGTGCTGGCTGGAGGTGCTGTCACAGACTTACCTTGTAGAGTTTCAGGGCTGCCTCGTGCCTGTGATTGGTAGTATGTAAGCGCAATTTATCCACGCTGTTGGTGTAATAGTCACAGGCGTTACATTTTAGGTGAACTGGGTTGCCAATGGCAATACACTTCAGCCTCCACTCATTAGTTTTGCCGCCTTCTTTAATGTGAGCCACCAGCTGATATTTCTGCATATGTTTGTCAGTCTTGCAGTGGAGCTGGAAGTTCGCTTTGAGCTGAGTGTTGTAGTTACAGAGCTTGCACTGGTAGATGTCTCCAATTACAGCCCTCCACTCCTCTTCGGGGAGTGAGCGCTCGCTGCTCACATGCACACTTAGGGCCTCCAGGCTGTCAGAGGTGAATTTGTTGCAAACAGCACACTGGAATAGCTTCAGCGCTGGGTCACTGATATAAGGTGACAGCTCTCCTGCAGTAAGGAGGGACAGGTCATCACCCATTAGCTGACCACTGGCAAGCCGGATTTCAGGCGGCAGCTCATTATTTACTACAGGAAAAAAAAATTAAAAGGGAAAGTAGAGACCAGCAAGCACAGCACACACAAAGGAATCTGTAAAATAAAGCCTTGACAAGGAGTTTGCTTTCTCTAGAGCTTAAACTATAAAAAGCTGTAATAGGATTGAATCAGGATCAATTACAATCATCCCTTTCAACTTCTAAATTCCCTCATCAGATAGCTTTAATTACTCCTACTGGGCATGATGTCATTCTGGAATTTGTATTTTCAAAGGCATGAAAGTTGATCAATAAAATAACAAAACAGCAATGCTTTTGTAACTTAAAAGGCAAGATTAACTTACACAGCACTAATTGTAGTTTTGTTATATCCTTTAAATGATGCTAGAGGTAGGTCAATATATATATGTATATCTACAATACAGTAATTAGGTTAAGAATATCTATACTAACTTAGCCACTTTTGGTACCAGATCTCAGCATTCCTAATTTTAAAATATACCCAGTGAACAACATGGGTACAA
>NW_024581127.1:5977961-5992961 GCF_017639235.1 Corvus kubaryi | reverse complement strand
AATTAATAAATCATATTTACTGTGTTTATTCATATGTCAATACACCCTATCTGTAAAGCTTTCACTATTTAATCTCTTTAACTCTGACCAAAGTTAGTTTACATTAGATGTTGCTTTAAACTCACATGGAACTAAATTAAATAAAAGCAGCTAGAAAATTAATCCTAATTATCTTCATGAAAAATAATGCTGCCTGGATCCGTCACCTGTTCTCACACACTAAGAAAGAGATCATTTGCATTCACAGCTCTTAAGAAAAAATTACAGAAATATAGATTTTGCTTCATTAAACTTAACTCTAATTTAGCAAAAATGTAATATTAACATAAGTAAGTATACTAAAAATACTTTAATGATATAAAATAGAGCAGTATAATCTTCTAAAGTGTGAATTATAACAAGCTTTGTGATTTTACTGAAGTCTGGATGTGTCCTCTGTCAGCATATTTGGAAGGTAAGAATGGATTGCAAAAGTAACAAATAATGACCAGGGAGTCAGAGTGGCTCTATAGTATTCACCTAATCTCTTTGTTGCCTCAAAACAAACTGTGAAATAAATATTACAGTACTTTTTTGCTTTCATGCTAAAAATGCTGCAATCATCTTTCTAAAAGTTACCATGAGGCAGGTAGTCAAGCAAACAGTCCAGGTCTTGGGGAGATACCACAACTCCAGATAAGTTCAGAAAGAGTCTTGATGAAAACAAAATATAAAGAATCTTGCTTTTGAGCAGATTTACAAGACTGCAAGACTCTTCTAATTATGAATCTGGAATGAAAAAAAAAAAATCTGTGGTATTGTAAATCATGTTAAACATTTAAATATTACTCTGTATTAAAGTCAGCCTGGTCAGTGAAAATACAGGACGTTTTTTAAACAATTTAGGTATCAATAAAGCACTTTTTTTCTAGAATATTATCATGGCAAATTTGTTTTGTATTGCCAAGATCAGCTGGGCATTTTGTTTTTATTATGCATAGTCTTTTGTCATTTTTTTGTTCTGCAAGTTAATTTGACTGCTGTGCATAAGTGAAGTGAGCAATTCAGTAATTAACTTTGGTGTTTTAAAATGTATGAACTTTAATTAGATTTCATTATAAACAAACAAATGTCAACCATAATTATAAGTTCCTTGGTTTAACCACATATTATCCCTTTTCAAACAAACTTGATGTCAGACAAATTAAAATCAAGCAGCCAGCAATTTTGAGTTGAATTTTACATGATCTGCCAGTAACCTGATTACTTTAACTTCAATATCATTACAGGAAAAGTATTTCAAGAAAAATAATTACAAGAATTCCAACAGGAGACAAGCTTAACTGTATTGATTCAAAAGATGCATGTATATAGGAACCATGCTGGAGGAATAATGTTATTTTAAATCTACAGTTACTATTAAAATTATATTGTCTGGCATGAAAAAGGCAATTTGAGATCAGTGTCTGGAAAAGCAGAGATACAAAACTAACTGAAATAATTATCTTTTCACCATTATACTTTAAGCAACAAAATATCAATGAGGAACAACTTCAAGGCATGAAGGTTTGCAGGTTTATTTACTGACTGGTGTATCTATTAGTACCAGGAACAAGTGGAGCTGTCAGGACATAATGAAGGTAAATGATTAGTTAGCACAGAGACTGAGCTCTTCTTCAATGCAATAAGAGTTAATTAAAGTTTACCACCAAACATCAACCAAAGCAGGATGTTGATCAGGTTTCAGCATTAAGTGCAAACAGACAATGGTTGGCAGCAATTAGTGCAGCTATCAAATGACATGCAATTATAATTATACATTTAAAACAGCTAAAGGCTTGTGGAAGGGAGGGAAGAATCCCATCAGCTTCTTTGACTATGTACAGTCAAAGTGCAGGAAACAGGTATCACATATATCGCTTCAATATTGTAAATCAATAGAATTAAACAAAAAAAAAAAGGTTGTACAAGCACATTATCTGAAAAAGGACAATCCACTGTACATGAAATGGAAGAAATCTGCAGGCAACTCCTAACAAAGATAAGTACTAGTTAGATTAAATAAATTACTTTAGTGCTGCCACTCACACTGACACGCATAAACAGGGAAGTGTTTGGGGTTTAAAGACTGGTGGCTGCAGCTTTACTACACATTTTTATGCCAGACTCAAGGTTACATGGTATCTTTAGTCCCTGTGGCCACATTCACAGCATGAGAAGGCCCAGAAGGACCCTGGGCCCGAAGCCCATGACCACAAGAGCTGGTTTCACATGCTAGCTGCAAGCCTGCTGCGAGGAAGCCTGGGCTTACCAGAGGCAATTGCCTGGTACCTGAGCCACAGCCTAAGGCTCTGCCACACATCCCCTCCTCTCCTTCCCCTCCAATCAGCATGTGAGCCAGTTCTGCCTGTTCCCAAACTTATGCCCAAGTTTAGGGAAAGCAAAAGGAAGCGAGAGATTTCCACCATGGACAAACGCTGTGCATCGCACAGTAGCGATGCAGATGCACGAATAGTCCAGAGCGCAGCGCGGGCCGGTGCTGCCACCGCCATGCGCTGCTCCTGTTCGAAGGCCTTGCGGAACGGTGGCAGCAACCAGATCAGTGATACAATAGAGGCGGTAACAGTTTTCTTCTCAGTTTCCCAGTAAAACCAGAGGAAATATTATAAACTTGCATCAGCACCTTTAATAGCAACACCAAACAAAGGAAAAACTGCTCTCCGCCCAGTGCTGACAGCCTGCTGAACGCCCTCAGCATGGAGCTGGGAAGTTAAAACACCCCCAGTTCTGCAGTATCAAACACACGGGACATACAGCAAAGCAGGTAAATAGCCATTATTAACTGGTGTAGGCCGACAGACAATTAGCTACACACATCCAGTATCCAGACAATTCTCAGTAACTGCTCGGTGCACCGGAGATGGAATAACTCACTCCTCTTGGGCTGGCATAGTGCAGCTAACGGGATTACCTGTAAGCACCTACACTGTTCCACATCAGCTGAATAGGTCTGACAACTAGGATCCCCACCTCACAGAAATTAAGATCTCTTCAGCATTTTTATGGACAACACAGAGGGAAAAGCACCCTGTTCTTCCTAGGTATGTAACAGGAAGCAAGACAAAGCTTTCCAGAAGACAAGTAGCAAGTTTCCAAGAAAGCTAAGCTGTGACAAATTAAAACCTGATGATGAGAGGAGCAAAGGGGTTAGACAGTGGGATTCATTGCTGAAGGATACCACTGAAATCATGAATGTACCAAGGTTAAAAAAAAAATAATGGAAACTCACTGCCAAAATTATCCAGAGTTATTGTAATGAATGTGAACAAAACAAAACCAAAAATATAAATGGTAAGGGATATTAAATCTTGTTTTTCAGAGGTCTAAAAAATTTGCATTTGCAACCTTGCCAAGGCAGGCATATACAATAGGTTATCCACGTCTGCCTACTGTGATATTCTTCAGAAGCATTTTGCACAGACTAGTCAAAGAGAGAAAAGGCTGGCCACCACAGAATCCCAGTTTGGCAATCAGTATGTTTTTATATTATGAATTACCCCCTGAGTAAAGAAGTGTCTACAGCAGGGAGACTATCCTCATATTTTATTTGTATTAACCCATGCAAAAAGATCATCAGCATCAGTTCATATTTAAATGCGGCAATAATTTCCACTGTGTCAAATTCAGTAAACCTTCTTTTAAGATTGTAAACACCGTATTTTTTTAATGCACTTTTTTTTTTTATTTTAGAAGGAAACACATGTACATATGCAAAATGCATTAAGATGGGTTTTGTTAGTATGTTGGCTACCAGTTGTGATTTTCACTGGAATGTGCACACGTTCACATTACTAAAATTATTTTAATAAAATGCTTTACTGCTTTTCATAGTTCCTGGGCTGAAGCCTAGAGCAGTTCTACAGATTTTTTTCCCCTAACAAACCTCATTTTCCCAACTAATTCTGTTATGCTAGGGATTTGTGCACAGAGTTGGCTAATCCCAGTATTTCCCTAGAGCTGCATCTAAGCTATGGCCCACTCCCAGCACAAAAGTGTCTCCAAAAGCCCTTTCGCCCCCTTCAGCACTGATACACTCATTGGTCCTGACATTTTCACTTCAGCCATGACAAATGAGCTGATGGCTGTGATCAGATTGCACACGAGGACTGCTTTATCAAAGACGTATCATTAACTCTCATCACTGTCTTCCATTATGACTCTTTTGGTCAAATCTGTTGTGAAAATGCAAGTCAGTTTAAAAACATAACCTAAACATAGCAACAAACAAACTTCATTAAAAAGCAGGAAAGAAAACCAGACTCGGACGGTATCAGAAAGAGTCTAGCGTTAACTAAATGTTTCTCTGGGGATTTAAGTAACTGTACTCAACCTCTGCCCCAGTGCAAACATGGCAGTTGACCGTCTTCGAAAGGTCCCTTCCCCCACTGCGGACTGTGAGCACTACTTTGCCTTTTTTAGAGAAACAAAAATATAGCAGCAGCCATCAAATATGTCTAAAACCAAAGTCAACTTTTTTTTCCTTTTTAGTCTCTGAATCACTTCACATTCTGTGTGTCTGCTCTTATCAAAATATGTTTCTCAAATAAATCCCTTAAAGAATATAAAATTTTCATTTGAATCACAGCCACATAATCACACTGTTTTCTGACTCACATTAAAAACACCAACATAAAGCACTGTCTGAAACGGAAATCGCTCAGCTCCCTATGAATACCACAACCTTTTCTGTCAAGTTAGAACCTAAGTTCCAGTTACATGGTTCTTGTTACATCTAGAGGGTTTACAAAGTATATATTTGTTGTAACGTATTCTAGCAATTCATCTGAGAATACACATCTAGCGGAGTCAACTGTAACACAACAGATCTTGGGAATGGAGGTCATGCTTTGAGATAAAGTGCTATTCACTTTTGGACCATGCAAGAAGCTCTTTATTCCTGTTCTTATTGGCATCAGTTCCCCCTTACCAGAGCAAGAACAAAGCCAAGTGCTCGTGTGAGGTTTATGAATAAATCAGAGGTGAGCCACTTTAAGTGCTGCCCATGATTTCCTTGTTGACAGTGAGCACTTAAACAGGCTTCTATGACCAGCAACTCCTGGCAAACCTTAATGGCTCCTAATCTGTACCCTGCTTCATTTCAGGAAAGAAATGACCTACCCCAATTTTTCTCAAGTCTTCACCTTTTGGGCAACTACTGTCCCACCTTTTTAAGAAATTCACATTTGGGAACTGTCCTGTTTCAGTGCCAAGTTTTCACATAACACACAACATAAAAATCACCATTTTCTTCCCTGAAAACAAATGACAGCTAATAAAATATTATTATGCTGTGCAGCCCAAGTAATTCCCAGACAAACCATTACACAATTCAGCGTTTGTTTAAATTGCATAGATTTTTAAATGAACCTAAAAGATATGCAGTATATTTGCCTCCGATTATTAAAATCATGTAAAAAATATGCTGAGAGCAGATTCAACCCTTCTGTACAGCCACAGCTGAAATCAGGAATGTTTATAAATCATTACCACTGACTGTGTTTTAAAAATTCAAACAGCCTCAAAATCTATTTTTAAATAATACTAACATTGAAAATCAAACTGATTTCAACAGTAAACACTGTGCTGGGCCAAACAAATCTGGTCCGGAACATTAGAATCCAGCTGTGGCATGACACTAGGTGTTTCAGTATGTACGTCTTTGATGCACAAAACCACTCAGAGACCTATGCTGTTCAACATTAAAGCTGTATCCTGCATGGAGAATAGATTTCAACATGGAACGAAATCCTTCATTTTTAAGGACTCTTTTCCCTTCGCAACGCCTCTTCTTCCCCCCGCCCCCCCTTTTTGACATGTCACCATCTCCAGATGGCTGAATTGACTCCGTAGTAGCTGAGTTATTGTCAGGCTCCCAGTTTCTGCTATATTTAAATACTAACATTTTTTTACTCTGCTGTCTCTTGTTGCCTTTCCGCCCACTCGGGAAAAAGCTGTGATTTCAGTGAGTGTTCCCCTCGGGGCCAGGGGGCGGCTGCCTGGCAGCGCTGACCTGCCGCTGCTGGAATTGCGGCGGGTGCCTCAGCAGATGACGCTCTTCTTTGCAAGGGCCTCATCCAAACCTGGGGAAATCGATGAGGCAGCGCTGGACTTTGGAACAGACCCCTCAGTCAAAATTGGAATCTGCAAAAATACTGGGGAAACCACCCGTCAAGCGAGAGAGAAATCCATGGGCCAGACCAGTTAGGACTTAAAACTCCAGTGATGCTTTTCACTGGAACCGAAATATCTGTCCCAATGCACTAGCAGACGACTCTGTGAGAAATAATATTTTTCTTCCCTACAGAAATCAGTTGCTCCTGCTGGAAAAAGTCCCAAAGCACATTGCTTTGTTTTAGCAGAGTGATTCGTGGTTTTGTGTGCATGGGGTGGCACTTCCCACCCCAGAGATGACTGCACTGCAATGGCAAAAAAAAATTATTTTTTTTTGTGAGCAGTTTGTGAAAACTCAAAGGAACTGAGAGACTGAGAGGTGACATATATAAATAAATATTTTATTTTTGAAATGTTACATTTTCTTTAATTTAAACCCTTGGTGCTGTAAACAAAATCAATAACCATGTATCAATTAAAAAAAATAAATAAATAAAACAGAAAAGGACCTGAGTGAAACCCACAGGAATAAATTCCCTGTTTAAGGAGCTACTTTTTACTCAGAACCTTATCTTCTGGAGTATGGAAGGCATGGGAAGAATTAGGTGGTAAACAAGAAGAATCTTAATTAAAGGTGGACAGCCATGGTTTCTCAAACAGGCAAACAACCTGCATTTGAAAACGTCATGTAACACCTGGTAAATCCAAGGATTTTTTTCTCCCCTCTCTTGCTATGAAAGCTCTGGTCCTCTGAATACCAAAAATCAAAGGACCATCCCCAACAGATAGACATAAGTAATGTTTTTGCCATGAAAAAGAGATTATTCCTATCTGTTACACTACCATCTTCTGGAACAAGTGTGGAAACAACTGGGATTACTCCAGGTTTCCATCAGTGCCCCAAACACTGGAGCACTACCAGTGACAGGTGCCTTGTCATCTCAGATTAGGTGAATTTATAAGGCAGCCTCAGTGTCAAAACAGGGAGGAGCAAGCCTTCAGCAGCAGCCTCTCACAGACCCTCAGCTCTGCTGTTACCTGGTAAAAGGAAGAGAATTGACCCCCTCAGCATCTCCGGAAAAACTCTTACTTACAGATCCTCTGGTGCCTTCCTTAAAAATGGAAATGGTAGTACAAAAAGAGAAGAGGAAAACCTTTTGAATTTGATTTTATGGGATTATTGTCAAGTGGTAACTGCAGGCCTGATTCTTTTTCCACTAATATCAAAACTATCTGTCTTGCCAGTTTAACACCCATGTTATTCCTCTAATTTCAAGGCAGTAATTATTAATTTAGTTTGGGGTGAATGGGAGAACCTAGTTCTTTAGGTTTTATGTGTCATAGGCACACATCAAGACAGGCCTTTCATATGGATTTCTTTGTTGCAGAAACAGAATGTTTGTCTATTTAAATACAGTTTTAAATGTATATCTAGTGTGCACATCGCTTGTTCTGCGGAGACTGCTGCAGCCTATATGGTAAATGTTTGTTTCCAGAGTCACCATGGTCTTTCATGTACATACAGCCTTTAGATTGTGAACTATTGACCTGAAGGACTAGAACACCTTCTTAGGAGCTGGGATAACCTATCAGATCACTGTGAGTACTAAAAGTCTGCTAGATTTGTCTGTAAAGAGAGCCCAGTTTATGTGTGTTTCCTTAAATTTTTTCTCAAAAATATAAAAAGCAAATGAAATATAATTCAGACAAATTACAATCTAAATATATATCTCTCTCTCCTTCTTCTTTCTTTTAACTGAAAGCCGATTCTGAGTAATGTGAACATAAAACAGAGTATCTTGATACCGCAAACTTTTATTTTGACCATATAACTTAGTTAAACCATTCCTCAGAATATTTTTTTAAAGCAGAAAATGTAATTCCTCAACAAGTCTGCCATATTTCAGTCTGGTGCAAACTTTTCTGGTTAGTTTGGAACACGGCAAAAGTTGCAATAATAATGAAAATACTGGTATAAAACTGCTATAGAGTGACTATATATACAAAAGGAATAGAGTGACGTATTATAGACTAAACTTCCTGTTTTTATTTATGCAAAAGAAGTTTATCTCTACAGGTCTGCAAAATCCCACTATCAATATATGTGTTTATTAACGTTTTCAAAAACAACAACAAATCTCAACAACTACCAAACAAAACCTACTAGGTTTGTTATACCTATTCAGTAAGAGCAACTCATACATGGCTTAGTTTCTCCTATCTGTGCATCTGTTCACACAAACATATTTTGTGTTACATCTTATTCTTTAAAATCGTGAATCCTAGAATCTCAGTGTGCTGGGTTTCTGCCCATTCAGTAAGAATGCAGACATCACATAAGTTATTATTAACCCATGTGTTATCCAGTTCTACAGTGGCTGGAACTTTGCCAGAGACAACACATGGTGCTTGGTTAACAATATTTTAAAATATAAATTAATTTATTTTTTTAATTAACACATTTTTCTTATGGAAATACACTAATAAGCTCTTCCCAGAATGAAAGATATACCTAAGAATATTCCTTTCAAAGAAGTTTTAAGGAATTTCACAAAGTAAGCAGCAAAACATTCTAAAACCCCCAGAAGGTCTTTATCTTTGTTTGAAAAAAGAGAATTTTTTGTGACTATTCTTCCCAAGCAATTTCTGAATTTACAGTTTTGGTTCATTTATCCATAAGCAATCCTAATTTCTTAGAGGCATCTCCAATGTTTAAATATTATCAGACCAAGCCCAATACTGAACTAACAAGCATTTACAAACTAACAAGCATTTGCAAACTGGAAAAAATCCCCAAAACAAGTTAATATTTAGTCTGACTACCAGGAGTTTTCCACAGTAGGTCTAAATCGGTAATTATGTTGACCTGATAAAAAAGAGAGCCTATTTAATATGCACACATACAAATAATTATTCACACTGCATTTGATTTACATATGTACAAAAGAACCACTTCCCACTTTCAAAAGTGGCTCAACACTTATGGTATTTTAACTGCCCTAATTACTGTTGAGAGAACATAATTAGAAGCACTGATCACATTGTCAACAGCTAACCAGTTGCAGCCCTGGCTGGGGGCCTGATCCTGCGCTGGCTGGAGACGAAGGAGGCCAGCACTGATGGCAGGAGGAGGCCAGGGCCCTTCTCGCCCCCTGAATCTACGGGAATCTAAATGTTTCAAACAACCTGCGTACGCTGACACAGTCACGCTGAACACCCCGCTCCTTATGTGCATGTATCAATTGCTATTTCAGTAAGCTCTCTCTGTTTTCAAAGGCGAGCGAAGAGAGTAATTTTTTCCCCAGCAAGGTTCCTATACCACTTAAACACTTAGCACTGAGTCAGAATTCATAACTTTTTCCAAAGGAGAAACAGTTTAATAATTAAAACAGATATTGACTAAACCCTGCTTCCTTGAATACCAAACTTTTATTAGATTATTATGTGTTGATGCATAATTTCCATTGGCAACTTTTAAAGTAGCTCCTTCCCTCCCTGCCGGCCCCTGTCCTCCCTCCTTCTTTCCCCCAAGCAAAGTGCTGGGAATCCTTGATACCCAATAGTCAATATTTGGTTTGCCTGTCATGTTCCTGGAGCTCCCCTCCATACAAACCTGTGTTTCTCATCCTTTCGCTGCACTACTCTTGTACGTGTTACTTCACATGATGATGTAAATTCAGGGCATCTTAGCAATTTGCTAAAACCTGAGCTTCTGCTTGTTTTCTCAAGTCTTGGACAAACATAACTTTAGGGAGAGCTGAACATAGGCATAAAGAAAGAGGAGCCTGCATTTTCATCTTCCTTTCATCTCAGTCATTCAGTCAACCATTCAGTGCCCTATTCAACAGAGCTTTTCATTATGCAAAAAAATGCTAATCCTTTTCCGATGCTTTCACACTTGTATAAACCCCCATTCCTTCGACTGAAAAGCAATTATATCAGTTTACCTTTCTGTCAAAAACAGGATTAATATTCCAATACCAGAATCTCCTTTATTTTCCTATCTTTTGCTTTAGGAAACTAGAGATTATTAGTGGCGGTATTCCTTAGAGCAAGAATACATTATTTTAAATATGATTATTTTAGCCAAAGCAGAAGGGGGGAGGGGGAGGGAGAGAAAAAACTTCAGTTGCTGCGGAAACTCTTTTCAGTGACAGAACTGACCTTCCCTTTGCAGAGGCCTGAATAGAATGAGCCTCACTCTGGTCTATTAATCAGAAACAAATTATGAAAGAATGTGGCTGGACTGGTTGACACTATCCTGTCTTGGGAGACTCAGTAACAGCCTAGTAACAATGTCCTCTTCATGGGTAATGAACAGCCATGACAAATGGGGCAGAGAAACTATTTATTTGCATATGCAAATTCTCACACAAGGGAAACATGTACAAACAAGTGTCATTGTAAGGTGGATTAGGCAAACAACGCTTTCTTTTTAGGACACTCTGCAGCCCAGAACATTAGTCAGCACAATTAAACCAGTCTCCATGGAGACTAATGAAATTTCACCATGGTATGAGTTAAATTAGATAGCTAGTTATGTGTTTTCACAATCCAACTTGAAATCCATTATTGTTTCAGAACAATACAGCAATTGTGCCTGGCTGATCTTTGCCAGCTCAACAAGCTCCTAAGTTGACAATTTGCATATGTTAATATAATTAAGCACTAATTACATGAAACTTGTACATATTCACATGCACTTTCCCTGGGCGCTTCTCAGTTTGAACCTTGGCCAAGTCTTTAACCCTTTGAATGAATCTGGAGCAGCAAAGCTATGCCTTCTGGGTACAGCCCCGAGGCAGATGCAGAAAAGCTCTTCATTTATAAACACAAAGCTTAACCTGGCTTCTCATATTTCTATCAACAGGCTAGAAAACATTTTTGTATGTGGTGGGGTAGGAGAAAGGCCGAGGGGTGGAGGGAGCTGGATTGGAAGTTCTTTAGACACCCAGCTCTGATGCCCTTTTTACATATGAAAACACAAATATTTACCCACCTAACAGGTCACAAACACATGTATTGCCATTGTCACAGGTCTTCAAGACCCGAATTGTCAAAAAATAGATCAGGTTTTATGTCAGTGCTCTCAGATCCACAAAAATGGGAATAAGAAAAGGAAAAAAGAGCAAGCAGTAACTAATGAGCTTTACATAAATATATGCAGAGGCAATTAAGCAGTGTTAATTACTATGACAGCAGTTAATTGAATATAATTAGATATTTTAAGCTACTGACTAAGGCATAGTTAAGATTAATTTTATTGAGATTAATTGTAAATAAGAATAGATTAACTGTGTTTTGACAGGCATAAAAAGTAGATCTGCAAATTAACTAGGAGAGCAGAAACTAGCACAAAAATCATATATTATCTTAATGTCACACCTCAGAATCATCTGCTCAATAAACATGACTTTTCAAACCCAAACAGACAGGAATCTTGAAGAAAAACAAACAGCTTGCAGAGATTAAAGAGCCTTTTGTCCTTTTTCATGTGCATTTCTTTTAGCAGACTAAATTAAGCGAGTCTGGTGTACGTTTTAAGGAAGGAACATTTCACACTGAATGGAAAAAATGTTCTATCACATATGAAATTCATGCAGCTGTGCGGAACCTAGTCCAGATGGTCTAAGACTATAAAACAACACTAAATGATAGACAGTAGGGCCTTCCCAAGATTATGTGATAAAGTCACAACCTCATATTTTGACTTAAATTTTCTGTCATGTATTGTTTCCTTCCAGATCAGATAGCTCCATTTTAATTTTTAACTGATCCTGAATATTCAATGGAAACTCTCAATAAACATTACTGATAAGCATATGAGCAGAAATCATAAAATATTTACAAAACGCCCCTCGGCTTCATTAAAACAATGCTGAATTCGAAGTGTCCTGGTTCCCCCACAATACTAAACTGTTCACACCACTTAGCTTAAATAGGTAAAAATGCCTGGTTTTAAATATGCTTCAAAAAAAACACCATAACACATTCTACCAGCAGATTAATTCATGCATGCTGCTTAAGAAAATTAACAACAAGGCTGAAGAATGCTGAACAAATCACTAATAAGAAAGGAGCTTCAATTGATTTTGAAATAAATCAATAGGTGATTAACACAATATTTTTAAAGCAGTAGAATGTATATATATTATATAAGCATATATATTATATTTTCAATACCTTTTTAGCTCTTAATCGAACAAGGGCTTTACAACAGTGAGCATGTCCCTATATTGACTATCAACTTCTTTGGAATGCCTTTAGTCTTTTATAACGAAAATCCAAAAAACGGTCTGTGAAACAAGGCTACGACAAGCCATTCTGCAGTGAAAGATTTTAAATCATCCAGCCTCTTCTAATAGACTTGAGACTTATTGAGGTAGAAACCATAAAAAATGAAGAAGGGAAATTTAATCCCTGAAATATTGATTTGCACATTAATATCATATAGGCAGAGGGCAATTTGGCTTCATGGAAATGACACATTGTCGACCCTTGGTGAAGTCAGAGCCAATCTAACTGCTGAACATGTCTGAATCTCAAGAGTTATTAAGGGCTTCCCTTCTTGCCTTTATGACTTTTCTTCAGCCTACCAATGCAATCTTAAATGTATTATCTTTAAGAAATAATTGTAAAACCTCAGGGGTTTTCCAGTTAATGGAAGGGAGGCTAAACCACATCAGATTCTGAAATGCAACATTAAACCCTTGCAATCAACAAAACCACCTCAATTCTCATCCATCCAGTGCAGGATCTAATATTGTTATTAGAGATAATCAAATTTCATTGTGTAAATTTAGGCTCATGGTCAGAATGGAAGCAGTAAATTCTGCAATATTAAACAGTGATTTTTCTCAGCCCCCTTTATATGTTCTTTGATGGTGCACTATCTCCACAAATAAACCTAAACTATTCAAAAATCAAGGAACACATCTGTCACCCTACTCTGAAAGATGCATGCAATGTCATTTGCCATCTCCACAGCTTTCCTTTAGTTTTAACTTGATCTAGCGGATAAGTTCCATTTTAGAGAATAATAAAGCAGTATCACTGCATAAACCAAACAGCAGGTACTATTACTCTGACTTACACAGATGGTTTACCTGACCTTTCTTTGTTCCTTGGGCAGGTTTCACTTTTGCAGATTTACGACTTTTCCCTCTATATTTCATTGACCCTCTATGTTCATTATCATAAAAATGAAAACTATTGAATACATGTCTATGTTGGCAAAGTCCAAAAAGCCCACAACTAAAGGATAAAGAGATGCTACAATGCACTGTGTGGATCTCTAGATCGTACACTATAAATATTCAAACACAGATAACACGAATAACTGAATAATCCTGGTGAGCCTCAGCTCTGGAGCCAGGTGCAAGAGGTTAAAACAGCTGGCTAGCCATCTTTTATTTTGTGTGCCTTCCTACCGGCTGAAACCGCAAACCCTGAAAACTAGCAGATATTCCCTCAAGGTTGATAGTCTGATTTTTTTCATTTCAACCAGTTTAGTAGGATCCCCCAGTCGAGAACAGACAGAAACTCCTTAAATACAGGCAGTTGAATAGGAAGTGGAGCAATGATGATTAAGGCTCTTCCCCCCCACAGCCCCCAACCTTCAACCCCCCGTTTATTTCCACGATCTTCTTTGTGCACCTTCCCATCCAAATGTTTGTATTCCTTATTTCAAAGAAAAGCACTCCGGATCGTCCTGTCAGTTTTGCCAGTAAATATAAAGTAAAACAAGTGTTGATGGCACTGAGAGTGTTACATACCCAGGCTGTGTTTTTGCATTGCTCTCAATGGAAGCGATCGATGCCCATGTCACAGTCGCGTCCCAATCGCAGCCAAGTCTCTGCCTCAATCTAACCAACAACAGGCAGGGCTGCAAAGGCTTCTCACTACCTCTTCCATCCATCCACCACCAAATTAAAAATATAATGCTACATATGATCTTTTTAAACACTCCACCACCGCTCCTAAGGATCGAGCCACTGCAAATCCAGGGGAAACACGATTGCAAAAAAAAAAAAAATACACCATCAAAAAAAACCACCCTCACAGCAGCCACCCCAAAAGCACCCGAGCCCTCTCTTTCCACTCTCTCGCTCTCCTCCTGCCAACTACATAATCCTTGATAAAACCGGAGCAAGGCTAATAAAAAGAAAATTTAAAAAAAAAAAAAAAAAAAAGAGGAGGACGGAATGGAGCCGAGGAAATGCAACTGTCAGAAAACGGGATGGTCAGACTTCCTGAGTGAACCTGCCTGTGTCTGGCTTAATGTAAATCTCCACCATCTTCAGCCTGGCAAGTTGTCTTTTGGTTGGGCTTTTTTTTTTTTTTTTTTTTTTTTTTTGGTGGGGAGGGGGGTGTTATGTTTGCGATCTCTGCCTTGGTACCTAAGGAGGAAGAGGAGGAGGAGGAGGGTGTGTTACTGAATGGTGGCTAAAGCCTCCTCGGGACGGCGCTGAGGTGAAACAGGCTGAACCCGACTGATGTGGCTCCTCTCTCGGTTGGACCCAGTGCCCTAAGCAGCCGATGAGAGACCCCCGGCCGCCCGGCTCGCAGGTAACAAAAGAAATACCAACCCGTGTGTTTTCTGCTGCCGCTGCTGGGGAGGCTGGGGGGGGGGGGGGGGGGAGAACAAGATGCAGCAGGGGAGGAGTGGAGGGGAACCGCCGTAAGTTGGCATCGGATGGGGGGAAAGTTTATTAGCAATTTTGTAGGAAATTTCATGTCAGGAGAGACGGGGAAGCAGGGACGCGTCTGCCATTAGCCGCCGTGATGGGAAGGGATGCACTTGATTCTGGCACGAGCAGTTAGAGCAGGAACCGAACTGCGGCTCGCTGA